>NW_027397117.1:809252-930886 GCF_003265705.2 Callorhinus ursinus
CTCAGTCGGTTAAGCGTCTGTCTTCAGCTCAGGTCATGATCCCAGGGTCCTGGGATCGAGTCCCACATCGGGCTCCTTGGTCAGTGAGGAGCCTGCTTCTCCCTCTCCCTCTACTGCTCCCCCTGCTTGTGCTCTCTCTCTCTCTCTCTGACAGATAAATAAAAATCTTAAAAAAAAAATAAAAAAAATACAACGATCAAAACATGAAGAAAGCAGGTTTGTGCCACAGGAATGCGTGCATTTCTCTATTTACAAGATAGAGGGGCAGGTCTAACGGCCACTGTAGTACTGAAGACATCATGGGTCAAGAAGAGCATTTTGATATTCTTGCATCATCTGTAGCGGGCTGGGAAAATAGCCAGGGTTTGAAGGATGTGCAAGTGACCACTGGGCCCTGTCACTGTGATTCCACACACAAGGCCAATTTCGGGCAGAGACGAGGGACAATAACGTCATTTTCTTTCTCTATAGAAGTTCACAGATCCCTTACGTTCTATCTGCAAAGCCCGTGTTTTGAACGCCCGCTCTAGAGAAACAGCTGAGTGAGAATTCAGTATCAGGGAGTCAGAGGAAACCCGAAGCGAGCAAGAAATAGAGACCATGATGCCTTTGTCCTCAGAGCCCAACAAGGCCCCGCCATCCTGAGGACAGCCCTGCATCCCTCGTCCAGAAAGGGGTTAGAAAGAGGGTGCAAGAGCTCAGACCTTTGCCTGGGGCTTTGGAAACAGGCCTTCCGAGCGCCCCCGAGAACCAAGAATGTTCCCAATGGAAATGTAAGTGGGTGCAAGAGCCGGGTATAGGACCCTCCCCGCCTGGATGGCCAAGCTATCCAGAAAAGACGCCAGCCCTTACCTCGGCACCGGGTGTTCCCCTCGGCGGCCTCAAACCCGGGAGCACAGCTGCACCCTGTGACCGGCTGCTCGGCCCACTGGCCATCCTCCCGGCAGTAGAGGCTGGGGCTGGGGCCGGGAGTAGGGACGGCGTCAGCCACACAGCTCCCTGCCACGGGCACCACAAGCTCCCGAGGCACAGTCTCCGGGAAGTGGGTGAGGTTCACGGTCAGCTGGGCGCACTTCTTGTAGAAGAGATGCAGAGACAGCAGGGCCATGCAGGCTCCCTGGTCCTGGAAGGCCAGGTAGAAGCCAGCCTTGGTGAGTGGGCCCAGACGCAGTGTCTTGACGTTCACCTTGCCAGTTGCCTCGGCCCCAGGGCGCTTCCGGGTCAGGTGCTCAGCGGCCACTGTGTCCACCTGCCGGGTGAGGGAAGGGACTTGTTGCCGCGGTCCTCCACTCCCCAAGGACCAGGCAGGAGAACTGTTTCCTTCTTCCCAGCTCACCCTCTCCCTGACCGCCTCAGCTCCTATTCCAGAGCCTTCTCTCCACCTTTCCCAGCGTGCGCTTTCCTGCAGGCCCCAACATTACCCATTAATGCTTGCTGAGCTCCCACCACGTGCCCAGCCTCTGTCCCGTACCCCCTTTCTGTTCATTCACTCATCCCACAGACATTTATCAACACCTACTCTGTGCCAGGCCCAGGACTTGAAGCCAAGGGAACCGAAATGAAGGAAATAGGTATGTTTAAAGCATGATGAGACCTAGGACAGGTGAGACCCCAGGGTGGGCACCGCAGCAGAGGCATCCCAGGGGAGTTGAAGCTTCCAAGACAAGTAGGAATTGGGTAGAAGACCCAGAGAGACGGCATTCCGGGGTGAGGCATCAGCTGACACAAAGGAGGGGTCTCTGAAGGGCAAGGTGGTACTCAGATCAGAGAATGTGGGAAGCGGCAGAGGGTGGCCCAGACGACCGCCCCTGGGGGCCAGAGAGGCCCTGGCCATGACCGCTCCACATAGCAGACCACCTTCTTCCCTCCCTGGACTGGAGCCTCCTGCTTCTAGGGCCCAGTGCCCCTGCCCAGGGCCTTGGAAGCTCATCCACTGCTCCTAGGCCATGCTGGCCGGCGGCGGGCCCCAGGCGCCCGGGTACCTTGATGTAGGGGTTCTCCATCCAGGCCGGCGTGAAGGCTGTGGCCGTGTCAGCATCGCTCTCGAAGTAGAAGACGGTGAAGGTCTCCTTGCAAGAGCGCCCGGCCCGCGACAGGGAGAGGCACTCGAGCATGGTGAAGCGGAGTGTCGCGTACACGTGGACGGCTCCTCGGCGCGGGACCCAGCCGGTGCGCAGCCAGTGGGCCAGGCCCGGCGCCCGCTGCACATCACACACCTCATAGGTCCGGACACTATGCTGCTCCTCATCCAGGCCGCTCAGCTCCTCCCACTGTGGGGAGAAGGGGGTCAGCTTGGGGGTGAAGGTCAGTGGGAGGACGTCCGTCCTATAGCAAGGAGCGGCTAGAGGGAGGCGACCCCGGAGAGCGAGGGCTAGGAGGTCATATGCCCCAGCTGCTGGGATGTGGGGGGTTGGTGGCGTGCCTTGTCCCTCCTCCCTGGGTGTCCCTCCAGGCCCCGGCTCCTGGGCCCAGCTCTTACCTGCCCCTCCACCTGAGGGAACGTGACCCACTTCAGATCGGCAGTTTCCAGTTTTGTGTTCAGTAGGGTCTCTAACACAAACAGACAGACAGACAGACGGTCAGCACTGGGGGAGACACCAGGAAGACCAGGTCCCTGGGAACTGACTGAGACAGGTGGGTCCTCTTAGCTCCAAGCTGGTGGAACTGGGGCCGACTAGGCCGAGAGATGAAGAGGGGGGCAAGTCCTGCCCTCTGCTGTCCCCTTTCTCGTCCTTCTGTTTCTGAGCGCCAACCCCACCCCCCAAGGCTGGCAGGCACCGGGCTGCCTCCCCGCCCCATGGCTCCCACATCTAGGCCTCTGAGAACCGCTGTGCGCTGTGCCCTGAGGAGAGGGGAGGAAGGCCAAATGGCTCAGACAGGGTTAAAGTAGAGCCCCCACCTGGCCTGACCTGAGGAGGGCAAAGAACAGCAGGTGCGGGGCTACCCCTTCCTTACAGGGCCTGCCTCCCCGCCACTCCACAGTCCCTGCACCAGATCAGAAGCCGCTGCCTCCCTCTCCCCAACTCCACTCCCCTCTTCCAGGCCCACACCCCCTTCTCAGACCAAACCCTCCAGTCCTTCAGATCCCGGAGGGTGGTACTCTGCTCCTGAGGCCCAGCCCTGCTGCCCCCCACCCCCTGCCGCCCCCCACGAGCTCTCCCTGCTGTCAGAGGAGGAAATGCTGGAGGCCAGGACGCTTGGGTTCCTGCCCAGGCCCCCGCCTGCAGAGGCCTCACATCTGGATTTGGTTACGGGAAGGAAAAGGGGAGGAGATTTTAGGGGTGTGTGTAGGGAGGGGTGAACACACCTGGCTCCGCCCTGGCCTCAGGGGAGGGGCGTGGAGGGAGGGGTGGGGCTCTGGCGGAAGGGGGGGATTAGGAGAAACATCAGAGCCCCTTGGCAGTGGAGGGTGGAGGGAGGGTAGGGGAATCCCCCGGGAGGCCAGTGCCATGTGGGGGGCCCCCAGGAGAGCCAGCAACACACCTGGGACCAGGTTCCCCCAGCCTCCCTCCCCGCTCCCGCCCCTGCTCTGTGGGGGCCACAGGAGAGAAGGGAAGGGAAGGTGGGTGGGTGGGGCAGCCTCCTCCCAGGGACCAAGTGATGTCCACTCAAGGGCAAGGGGTCAGGCAGGACCCCAGCCAGGCCGAGGTGAGGCCTGGGCCCCCCGGGGGTGGCAGGAGCCAGCCCTGCACGCTGGGGACAGGATGCCGGGGTTCTGGGAAGGGAGTGGAGAGAGGCTGCCGTCCCCACCCTCCATTGTTCCAGCCTGGATAGTGTTTTCCTGTCTCCAATTTACACACTGTCTGTTTCAGGGCTGTCCTCCCCACGCTCGCAGCACTCACTTTCTCTCCTCCTATCTCGGGCTCAGAGAGCCTGCCTTGATCTGTCAGTTCTTCTGCCTCTCCCCTCTCTCCCCAGCTCTGTCCACCTCCCTTTCAGACTGTCGCCGTCTCTCCTCCATTTTCCACCTCCCGCCTTTTGCCTTCACGGGGCGCGAGGCCGTGGGCAGGTTACTTAACGCCTCTTTAAGCCTCAGTTTCCCCATCCGTAAAATGGGGGTGACAATCCCTCCTACTGCAGGGCTGTTGGGAAGGTGAGAATGTAAAGCGCTTAGTGCGCGCCTCGGGCTTGGAAAGCACTTAGGTGGCAGGCCCTTTCTCTTCGCCTCTTTCCCTCCCTCTCACCACACTTTGCCCTGGGGGTGGGGGACTCTCCCCACTTTGCCTGCCTTCCTCCCAGTTATTTCCCCTTCTGCCTCGGAGCCGGGCAAGGGTCTCCTCTCCCCATCCCCAGCCTTTGATCCTCGGCCCAGAGCAGCACTGCCCAGCCTCGGGGAGAGGGGTTTCTAACTGCCTTTGATTACTCCTCCTCAGCAGCGCCCCCCCCCGGCCCACCCCCCAGAGACCCCTTTGATTCCAGGCAGTGAAGGGGGGGGAAGGAGACAGCTCATTGAGAGGAGATTAGGGCTGTAGGAGGAGGGTTTATAGGGCTCTTGGCTCCCCCTCTAAGGGGTGAGGGGAGGGAAGTGCCTCATGGATGAAGAAACATTTGGGGGGGGGACACAGAAAAATCAGAAATTTAGAGAGGTGGGTAGTTAGGCTAAGTTCAGGTGCCCCGGGGGGCTGTGAAGGTCAGTTTCTGCTGGCCTGTAGGGTTGGAGAAAGGAACTCGGGCAGGGCTGGAGGGTCTAGACAACATTTAAGGGGCGGGGGGGGCAGCCTGGGGAAACCAGGGAGGGGGACTCACTGCAGCAGAGGCAGTGGCTTTGGGAGAGATCTGGGCGTTTGGAGAGTGAGCGCAGAAGGCGGCCGTCCTACCAGAGGCCCCGGGGAACAGCAGGATCAAGGTGTGAACGCTGAGGAATGGGGGGTGGGGGCAGTTTTCTGGCCCAGCACGAAGTTCTGCCCTGTCTGCAGTTCCTCCTCCAAAAACGTTTCCTCATGTTTGCCAGAGGTGGGAAAAGGGACAGAAACTTCGGAGAGATTGGAGTAGGGAGAAAAGGAAAGGCTGCCAAAAGCGCGTACAGAATCAGGGCTCAGAGTCTGGGAAGCTGCGGCAGGGGCACATCCCGGGACGGAGCTCCACTCCTTCTCTTTCCCAAACAAAAGAAAACTCCACTCCCCGCTGGGCCGCCTCCTCCCCGCCCCCCGCCCGGTCTAGCACTATTGGTCCGAAGTCTTCGGGGTTAGGGTGCCGGGCCAGGGGCAGAGAGACCGGCCCCTTCACTCCGAGGCCCAACTTTAGGGGCCCCTCGAGTGCCAGGGTGCCCCCTGGGAAACTCACCTTCTAAGGCGGCGGCGAGCGAAGCCCAGCAAAGCAGAGCCCGGAGTTCCATGGCGCCGTCTCTCTCGGGTTGGATCCGATCCGAGTTTGGGGGGCACTAGCCCCCCCAGGTCTGAACCCGCCCAGAGAGGGCAGACGCCGACTCCCCGCGCGGGACTCTCGGTCGGGGCCCTCAGCGTGGGCCCATGCGGGCGCGCCCGGCACCGACACCGGGCGGCAGCGCCCAGGTGTGGCCCCGCGTCCCCGCCGCGCGCGCGGGCGGGCGGGGAGCGTCTTCACACTGGCTGCGCCGGGTGGGCGCAGAGCGAGACGTGGCTGGAGGTCCCGCCGGGGCCTCGGGGTCCCGCCCCGGCTGGCTGGGGGTGGGCCGGCCGCTCGCGGTCTCCCCCCCTCCCTGGAGCGGTGCTGCTCGCGCCACCGGGCCGATTGCGCTCCGCGCCGGCCGGGAGGGTGGGAGCGGAGCGGGAACGGAGCGGGAGGGAGGGAGACTGCGGCGCGGGGCCGGGCGGGCCGGGGCTGGGCCGGGCTGGGACTGGGCCGGGCGGCGCCTGGCGGGGGAGGGAGGGGCGCGCGGGGGGGGCGGGGGAGCTCCCCCCTCCCCCAGCCCGGGCTCGGCGTGGGGGCCGGGGCGCGCTGATTGGAGCGCGCGCTGCTGAATAATTCATGAGAGAAGCAGAGCGGGGCGCCGAGCGGAGCAGGTCGGGAAGTTGGGAGAAAGTTTGGAGAAGGGGGAGGGGCGGCGGGCTCGGAGCCCGGGGACCGCCCAGACGTGCACAGTGGCCGTGCGCCCCGACGGGGACCGCGCGTGTCGGGGCCGGGGCCCAGCGACCCCCGGGGCAGGTCCGAACCCAGCACGCAGCAGGCAGCAGAGAAACACATCCAGCAGCACTGAGGTCCTCCCCCGAGGTGCGCGTAAACGCGCACCACGCACTCTAAGGCCGCTCCAACCTTCCTGCGGACTTCGGATTCTATTTCTGGATGCGCCCACCATCCCACAGTTGGCGCAGGGGACCATGTTTGGGGGAAGTTTTTGAGGATGGAGGGTGGCGCGTTGGGCCCCGAGGCAGCGACCCCAGCTTAGATGACCCTGGAGCGAACGTTCACACAATCTTTCAACAAACATTAGGTATTGGGGACCTACTGTGCGCGCAACATAGCGCAGGAAACTGTGGAAAGTGGGGCAACTGGCTTCAGATGGGGAGGAGTATAGAAACAAGGGAAGCAGAGTAAATAAAAGGTAGGTGGGACCGAGGGAGTAAAGGGTCTGGATGGATTCCCAAAATCACCGTCTTCACTCTCGCTGGGAGAGCTCCCGGCCGCCGCAGTCCTGACCCCTGGGGCTGGGCCGGAGCCGCTGCTGTCTTTCCCGAGGCTGTTTCCTGTCTGGCTCCTGGGGGCCCTCGGGATGTCTGGGAGGGCCCTTCCTCTCATTGCCGCCACCTCCCTCCCCCCCATCCCATCAGTTAGAGGGGAGGGTCCAGGAAAGCAGCGCTCCTCCCACCAACCCCCCTCTAGGTCAGGGCACCTATAGTGTGGGTAGCAGTTTGGATGGGGGATGCTGCCTGGAGTCCGCCAGTGAAGAGCTGGAAGGAAAGGGTTTAGACTCAGAAATTTAAGGGAGACAGAGTCTGGAGTTCCCTAGGAGCCGAGAGAGGGAAGGAGGAATCCTTGATGCCCTGAAGGGTTGGGGAGGGTGCGGGGGGGTGGGGTGGGGGACGGCCAAGCGTCTCTAACCCCGCAGAGAGGACAGCCAGACCTGCAGTGACCTCTTGTCCCAGCGCACTTATCTCCCTGCCACAAGTGGTGCTCCCCACACCCCTGCCCTTCCTCGTCGCCCTGCCTGGGTCCTGCACCGGGGTGGGGGGTCACAGAGGGCAGGAAACAGCCGGCTTGGCTGGAGCCAGGCAGACCAGCCCCTGGCCGGCAATTCCCTCCTCCCTCCCTGATTCAAGCCCTGTCTCCCTTCTCTTATTCAGCTTCTCCTCCAGGTTATCCACCCACCTCCTCACTCAGAACACACACGCACTTGTGCTTGTTCTCACTATGCACTCAAGATTCTTTCCTCTAAAAATTATGTCTCTATCTCCCCCAGAGCTCTGTGCTCAACCTCCCTTGGCCCTTGATTGCTTGAATTGTCTCATTTGGTGGGGGATACAGTTCATGCTTATGGGGGGTGTGTGTGGGTTGCATGACCTGGATGGTAGAGAGAGACCCACCCAGATGCACAGGGAAATGAGGCGGGGGTGGTGGGGATGAGGGCTGATGAGACAGAGGGGTGCAGAGGTCTAACAGCTCACCGCAGATTCGAACCTTAGATTTCTGAGAACCAGGCCCCCTCAGCTAGAGGGAAGGGAACAAGTTAGGTAAGAAAATACCCAGTCGATCCTGTGTCATGGGTCCTCAGCCCGAACCTCCCAGCATGTAATCCAATTCCCAATATCTAATGTAAATGTATACCAACCAATAAAAGAATGAAGAAATGAAGAAAAAGAATAAAGAACCTGTGACTCTTGATCTCAGGGTCATGGGTTCAAGCCCCATGTCGGGGGCTTGATAAGTAAATAAGTAAATAAACTTTAAAAATTTTTTTAAAAGTAGAAGAATGAATAAAACAAAACCTTTATTAAACATCTACTGTGTGCCAAGTGATCCCTGCTAGTTTGAAGATTTTTAAGGCATGGCTCCTGGTCTCAAGGATCTTATGATGGGGCAGAAATCCCATTATTTTCCCTTTTCATGGAGATGGTATCTGAGAGTTGCACTCCAATGCGCAGGAGTGTCTATCCTGTGGGTGTGAGGTCATTTCCTCCACCCTCCGTCCACCCAGGACCACTTCCTAGGGAAGCTAATTCATTATCCCACAGTATTATGTTACATGGGTGAGCAGCCATGTCGCTACCTGGATGGATGCTTGTTCCATAGACCCGAACAAAGCTCAAGCCCTCCTTTCCTTATTATTGGAGCACTTTCCCTGTCCTCCGACCCCAATATTAGGCAATCACCCCATTCCCTGCCCATGATCAGTATGCTGCTATCACTCATTGCCATGGGAGTACCTCTGTGGAGCATCCATCCCCCACCTCCAACAGCTGGTTGGGCTTTTTTTTTTTTTTAAGATTTTAAAAAATTTATTTATTTGAGAGAGTGAGCGAGCGAGCATGAGTGGGGGGTGGAGGGGCAGAGGGAGAAGGAGAAGCAGACTCCTCGCTGAGCAGGGAGCCTGACGGGTGCCATCCCAGGACCCTGGGATCACGACCTGAGCCTAAGGCAGACGCTTAACCGATTGAGACACTCAGGGACCCAAGATTTTTTTATTTTTAAGTAATCTCTATACCCAATGTGGGGTTTGAACTTACAACCCTGAGATCAAGAGTCCCATGCTCTACCGACTGAGCCAGCCAGGGGTCCTGGGCTTTCTTTTTGCTCTCCACACCATGACTTATTTGGAGCAGCATCGGTGTTAGGATTTTTCCTATATGTAGTAAACAACAAATCATCCCCGTTCACCATAAATTACAGAAACTGTCACTCCTTTTCCTATATCCCAGCCCCCCTCTCTTTGGGTCTGCCTCACCCTGTCACATCTAGAGTTAAGTTTACTGGAAGCCGGTGAAGTTTAAGCTTTTACACCCCTCACCCACCTGGCCCCTCCCACCACCCTGGTTAATGAGTGCCATCAATTTAAACAGTTTTTAAGGTGAATCCCAGCACAAGAATGTTTGCAGTGGCCTGAAATCTTCCGGCTCTTACACAAAAGGAATTTGGTAGAGCTTTCCACATTGCCAAGAATGAGTTGTAAAGCTCAGTGAGATCTTTGTAAACTTTCAATAATGAAAGAAAAAAATTTCAACCGGCCGTAATAGCAGGGAGACAGAGATGTAGAGAAATAGGAAATATCACAGTCATTATCATATGAAGAGGTAGTCTGGATACACATGTAAGAAAGAGGTAGGACACGAAAGTATGATTACAGGGGTGTTGGGCAATTATTTACCATACCTATCGTGTTGTTTTTCCAGATTTGGTACTATTTATAGAATTTGTCACCTTAACTTTTGCAACTGGCTGTGATTTCTACGTTTAAATAAACGTGAGGGGCGCCTGGGTGGCTTAGTCATTAGGCATCTGCCTTCGGCTCAGGTCATGATCCCGGGGTCCTGGGATCGAGCCCCATATCGGGCTCCCTGCTCTGCGGGAAGCCTGCTTCTCCCTCTCCCACTCCCTCTGCTTGTGTTCCCTCTCTCGCTGTGTCTCTGTCAAATAAATAAATAATCTTTAAAAAAATAAATAAATGTGAAATTCTTATACCTAATTTCATGTTCATAATTTTGTTTTTCTTAGGATGGGTTCCCCAAATTGTAATAACTTCAGGACTCATGAAACCTGAATCCATTCCTTATCTGACCACCACAAATCTTGCTGAACTCATCATACATGAAGCTGTAATAGACACACATGTCAAAGCTTTCATTAATTTATTAGTGATTGTATTTTGATTGTTTGTGGCCCCAAGTTTCATGAAAGCAGGTACAACATATGTTGTGCTCACTGCTGAGTCCAGTGTAGGTCTGGCCCGTAATAAATACTCAGTAAATGTGTTAACTACTTATTCCTTTAAATCATTATTTTTTAATTCACTTGGCAATTCCTTTAAGATTTATTTTAGAGAAAGAGAGTGAGCGAGGGGAGGGACAGAGAACCCCAAGTTGACTCCCCACTGAGCGCAGAGCCCCACACAGGGTTCCATCTCACGACCCATGAGATCATGACCTGAGCTGAAATCATGAGTCAGACGTCCCTCACTCAGCAATTCTTTTTTTTTTTTTAAAGATTTTATTTATTTATTTGAGAGAGAGAGAATGAGAGACAGAGAGCACAAGAGGGAAGAGGGTCAGAGGGAGAAGCAGACTCCCCGCCGAGCAGGGAGCCCGATATGGGACTCGATTCCAGGACTCCAGGATCATGACCTGAGCTGAAGGCAGTCGCTTAACCAACTGAGCCACCCAGGCGCCCCACTCAGCAATTCTTTATTGAAGTTTTGCTATGGACCAGGACTGGGGACCCAAAGTCATCCTTCACGGCCCAGGGGAGTAATTAGGCATGAAACTTCAATAGAACACAGGAGGCTATGTGTGGAGCATCAGTGGTGGCGTCCAGAGGGTCCTATGGGATTACCGGGGGAAGCACACCTAATCCAACCTGCAGGTTCAAGGTGAACTTTCCGGGGGGATGCCTGGGTGGCTCCGTCGGTTTAAGCGTCTGCCTTCAGTTCAGGTCATGATCCCAGGGTTCTGGGATCAAGTCCCACATCGGCCTCACTGCTTAGCAGGGAGCCTGCTTCTCTCTCTGCCTGACATTGCCCCTGCTTGTGCTCTGTCTGACAAATAAATAAAAAAAAAAAATTTTTTTTTTAAGTGAGCTTTCTGAAGATGACGCTGTCTGAATGAGCCCTAGAGGAGACTGGTGGGAGAGGGTGTTTTAAAGGCAGAGGGAACAGTTGGGGCACCTGGGTGGCTCAGATGGTTAAGCATCTGACTCTTGATTTTGGCTCAGACTCAGGGTCGTGAGACTGAGTCTCGAGTCAGGCTCCGTGCTGACGTGGGGCCTGCTTAAGATTCTCCCTCTCTCTCTCCCCCTGCCCATCCCCTCCCAGTGTGCTCTCTCTTCAAAAAAAAAAAAAAAAAAAAGGCAGAAGGACCAGCAAATACAAGAGTATGGATATGGTGAGATTGTCCCTGAGCTGCCAGAGTTTGGGACACCAGGGTGTAGACTGCTAGGACTGTGACAATGAATGAGCTAGAGAGGAGAGCAGGGGCCAGCCTCTGTCATCAAAGAACATTCCAGGAGTGCAGGCTTGTCCTGAACACCTTGGGAACCACTTAAGGGTTTTAGGCAATCCCATCAGATTTGTAGAGAAAGATCCCACTTGTACCACTTTGGAGAAAAGACTGAAAGGGATCAGGACCGAAGGCAGAGAAACCTTATGGAGTTTTTCCAAATGACAGTGAGGGCTCGAAAGGACAGAGTGTTCATGGGCACGCTAGAGCAGGTAGGTCTTGGAGCCTAGCTATGGGAATGGTTCAAGTTTCAGACCTGGGTAACTAGGTAGGAGCGAGGGAACCAGGGGCCACAGGGGAGGAAGATATGCAGGCAACCAGAACTGAGCTCAATGGGTCTGGAGCTCATGGGCAGCTTTTTGGCTGGAGATAAAGTTTCAGGAGTTACTGGTATATGGTGGTGATGGAGGCTGCCCCGTGGTGTGGGGGCCGGGGGGGTAGGGTGGAAGGAGACTATAGGTTGGAAAGGCTGAGGAAAGTCTTACACTTCACCTTTATTTATTTACTTATTTTTAGAAGCAAGTATTATCATATTTAATTCATCATAAGAACTTTGTTAGAAGGGCACCTGCGTGGCTCAGTCAGTTAAGCATCTGCCTTCAGCTCAGGTCATGATCTCAGGGTCCTGGGATCGAGCCCCGCATCAGCTCCCTGCTCAGCGAGGAGTCTGCTTCTCCCTCTGCCCCTCCTCCTGCTCATGCTCTAACAACAACAACAAAAAATAATAAAATAATAGGGGCACCTGGGTGGCTCAGTTGTTAAGCGTCTGCCTCTGCCTTCGGCTCAGGTCATGACCCCAGGGTCCTGGGATCGAGCCCTGCCTTGGGCTCTCTGCTCCGCGGGAAGCCAGCGTCTCCCTCTCCCACTCCCCCTGCTTGTGTTCCCTCTCTCGCTGTCAAAAAATAAATAAAACCTTAAATAAAATAAAATAAAATAAAATCTTAGGAAAAAAAGAACTTTGTTAGGGAGGCAGGATGGGCTGTATTCTGACATCCACCTTATTTATTTATTTTTATTTTTTTAATGTTTTATTCATTTATTCATGAAAGAGAGAGAGAGACAGAGAGACAGAGAGAGGCAGAGGGAGAAGCAGGCTCCCCGCCTAGCAGGGAGCCCGATGTGGGACTCGATCCCAGGACCCTGGGATCATGACCTGGGCCGAAGGCAGACGCTTAACCATCTGAGCCACCCAGGCGCCCTATTTATTTCTTTTTAAAGATTTATTTATTTGAGAGAGAGCATGCGTGAGAGAGAGCATGTGTGAACAAGGGCAGAGAGGGGCGGAGGGAGGGAGAGAGAATCCTCAAGCTGACTCCCTGCTGAGCATGGAGCCGGCACACTGGGCTTGATCCCAGGACCCCGAGATCACGACCTGGGCTGAAATCAAGAGTCAGCCACTCAACTGACTGAGCCACCCAGGCACCCCCGACATTAACTTTAAAGATGAGACAGGCTCAGGTTAAGTGGCTGGTCCAGTGCACTCAGCCGGTAGTCAGCAGGTTGGCCGACTCTACTGTGGCGCTCAGGACACAAAGGCAGGCCTCCCAGCCCCACCCCAAGGACCTGTAGGACACCGCACCGCCTTTTCTTTCTTCTCTCGCCCAGTCCAGCCAGAGGGCATTTCCCGTCCTTTGCTTTGGCCCCTTTCTCTTGTGTAGCCCCTAGCTTGAAAGGGGTGTGATTTACACTCACTAGAGCTTTGCCCACCCAGCCCCCCGATCTTGGCGCTGGAGACAGAAGGGAGGGAATTGCAGGCGGACTGAAACAGCTAGGACTGGGAGCAAGCTTAACAGGCAGGTGGGAAGGGGACCAGCAGAGCTTACAGCAGAAGCCAAGGCTACCAGCGGGCAACGAGAGAAGGGAGAGTGAAGGGGCTGAAGACCAGAGCTAAAAGGGAGAGGTGGAGGAGTGGGAGTAGGGGAGGAGAGGTATGGGAGGCTCATTGTCCTAGCAGGGGGAAGTCTTTTGTTTCCTCTCTTCCCTTGGCAGCCTGACAGGATATGAGGCCAAGCCCCCCCTCCATGCCAGCATCCCCCCACCCACTGGATGTGGCCCTTCCCTTACCATTGTGTCCTTGACAGGAATGGGGGCAGGGGCCTTGGCTCTAGGAGGGAATATAAGGACTATTCGTGGCTGGGGGCTAGACTACCAGGGTCCAGAAAGGACCAGAAGACCCCAGGGGGGCTGGTTCATGGGGTTTAGCAGAAAAAGCTTTGTGCCTCCGGAGGAGCAGGAAGCCAGACCTGGGTGGGGCCAGCACAGAGGGTAGCAGGTCGGGCCAGGGGGAGGTAGGCTGGGCCCCAGAGGAGATGACGCAGGGCTTCAGGCTTTTCCCAACCCCCCCCATTCCAGCCTGTGGGCCTGAGAGCTCACCTGAACTCCAGTGTCCCCCCACACACACACACCCCACCCCCTCCATTCCCAAAAGTTGACATCAACCCCACCAGGGCAGTTGGGATCTGGCAGAGCCCAGCAAACTCAGATGTCCTGCCTGGGCCCTCCACATCCACTTCGCTGGAATCCCTCCCTCCGCGGGATCCAGAGTCTGGCCTCCCACTCTGGTCCTCCAGGAATCCTGGAATTTCATCCCTCCCCTCCGCTCCCTCCTGGACCATTTTGCTCCATCAGCTGTTCCTGCAGGAAGGGCGCCCAGCTCAGCCTCGCCTCTCTTCCCGAGCCTTTGTTTGCTGGGTCTGCAGGAAATTGCAGGGGCGGTGGCCAAGGGCTCATCTGCCCCTGGGGCCTGGGGGAGGGGGTCCGGATTCACCAGACAATACTGGGGAGCTCACGGCGGGGGTGGGAACGGTGGGTCGCCCGGGAATTCCCATTTGGGGCCTAAAATCGGAGTGGGGCACCTGCGGGCTGGATTGGACGTCCTTGTCCCCAGGGGCGGTTCGGGTGTGTTCGGGGGTGCCCAGAACTGGAGGCTGGACTGACACTCTAAGGTCACTTCATAGGTTGATCCAGGAGGCAGTACCAGGGGAGAAAAACCCATATATTGAATCCCAGAACCTCGTCCAACAAGCCTCGGATGCCGGGGATCCCAAGCGGCGGGCAAGCAGTAGGCAGGTCACACCAAGCGTCTCAGAGAACGAGCTAATTCCTTCCTCCTTAAAAAAAATGGTGAGGAGGAAGACCAGCACGTAGCCCCAGAATTCGCGCCTTCCCAGGACGCAACCGCAGAGCTAGGCGAGGCGTGGACGCTCTAGCGGGCAGGCGCCCTCTCGTTGGTTGCCCTCTCTCTCCGAGGCCACCCTGGGCGCAGCCATCTTCCCTTCCCAGCAGGCGGGTCGGGGGCCGCTGCAGTGACGTGAGGAGCCCCCCACCCCCCCGCCCGAGCCCGGGTCTGTTAGAAGCAGCGGAGCTAGGGGTGCGAAGCTATGGCAGAAGTTCCTGTTTCGTGGAGCTTAAACTTTCTATTGGAACTAGGCAATCAGGGAACGAGATAAACAAGTGCATGACATAGATGGTGTTAGTGCTATAGAGAAAAAAGAATAGGAAAGGGGCATGGGGTGGAGGCTGTGGTTCAATTTAAATGGGCTTGGTGGAGGAGATTTCACTATGAAGTCAGTATCTGCGTCCAGAACACAAAGGGAGCTCATGCCTTCTGGGCCACAGCGCGTTTTTGGAGGCTGGGGCAAGGAAACGGGGAGAGGTGAGGGTGGGTTGCCTATTGTGTAGGGCTTGGGGCGGGGGTAGAGTGGCCATGTAATATATAGACCACCCTGGGTCACTTCTGAGCAAAGGGATTTGTTAACAGTTGAACTCAGGCAACAGGCGTAAGCCACTGTAGTGGGACTGTAGTTGAGGAATCATGACGTAAGTGTGGTTATCCTAATTATTAAGGCTTTTCGGCTTTTACATTGAGGAAAATGGGAAACTGTTGGAGAGTTTTGAAAAGAGAAGCATCGGGGCGCCTGGGTGGCTCAGTCGTTAAGCGTCTGCCTACCGCTCGGGTCATGCTGGGATCGAGCCCCGTGACTTCTCCCTCTCCCACTCCCCCTGCTTGTGTTCCCTCTCTCGCTGTGTCTCTCTCTGTCAAATAAAAATTTTTTTTTTTTAAAGAAGCATCATGAACTGATTCTTGCTTTAATAGCATCATTTAAAAAAATATTTTATTTTGTTATTTTTTAGAGAGGGAGAGGTGGGGAGGGGCAGAGAGAGAATCCCAAGCAGGCTCCATACCCACTGTGGAGTCCCGGTGCGGGGCTCGATCCCACAATCCTGAAATCATGACCTGAGCTGAAATCAAGAGTCGGATGCTTAACCGACTGAGCCACCCAGGTGCCCCAAGGTTTTATTTTTAAGTAACGTCACACCTAAGGTGGGGCTCAAACTTACAACCCTGAGAGCGAGTCACATGCTCCACTGCCTGAGCCAGCCAGGCGCCCCTTAATAGCATCCTTCCAACTGCTCTGTTGAGAAGAGACGGCAGGGGCAAGAGCAGAAGCAGGAGACCAGTTAGGGGGTTGTTGCCATATTGCAGGTAAGAGCTGATGGTGGCTTGGACTAAGGTGATAAGATATGGTTGGATACTGGTTACATATATATTTTTAAAGATTTTATTTATTTATTTGAGAGAGAGAGAGAATGAGAGATAGCACGAGAGGGAAGAGGGTCAGAGGGAGAAGCAGACTCCCTGCCGAGCAGGGAGCCCGATGCGGGACTCAATCCCGGGACTCCAGGATCATGACCTGAGCCGAAGGCAGTCAGTCGCTCAACCAACTGAGCCACCCAGGTACCCAATACTGGTTATATTTTAAAAGGAGGGGCAAGGGGTGCCTGGGTGGCTCAGTTGGTTAAGTGACTGCCTTCGGCTCAGGTCATGATCCTGGAGTCCCGGGATCGAGTCCCGCATCGGGCTCCCTGCTCAGCAGGGAGTCTGCTTCTCCCTCTGACCCTCATGATCTCTCTCTCTATCTCATTCTCTCTCTCAAATAAATAAAAAAATAAAACCTTAAAAAAATAAAAGGAGGGGCAAAAGGAATTGCTAATGGGTTGGATGTGGGCTGTGAGAGGGTATTTCAAGCATAACTCCAAGGTTTTTTACCTAAGGAAATGGAAAGGTGGGAAGACCACAAAAGGAGTAGGTTGTGGGAGTAAGTTTAGGCGATTGATTTTGGACATGCCAAGCTTGAGCTGCCTGTTTGAAGTCCAAGCAGAGGTGTTAATATGTTGTTGGACATATAGTGTGGAGCTCAGATCTGGGCTGGAGATACACCCTCGGGGCGCCATCATAGAGATGGTGTTTAAGACTATGAGATTGGAAGAGATCACCGAGGGAGTCGGTGTAAATGGTGAAAAGAAGTCTGAGGACTGAGCTCCCAGTCTTCCATGGAGCCTCCAGTTCACAGTGGCATCTTGGCTGTTTCTCTGACACCTAGGAGTTAGGATGAGGAAGCAAAAGAGAATGAGCAGGAGGAAATCCACGAGTGTGCTCTAGAAGACAAGTGAGGAAAGTGGTGGAGGAGAAGGTAGGAATCAAGCGCAGGCATACCTCAGAGATATTACAGGTTTGGTTCCAGATCACCGCAATAAAGTGAATATTACAATAAAGCTTACAATAAAGCCTGTCAAATCAGTTTTTTGGTTCCCAGTGCCCATAAAAGTCATGTGTATGCTGCACTGTAGTCTATTGTATACAATACCATTATGTCTAAAAGCCATGTACATACCTTCATCAAAAAATACTTTTATTGTTTAGGGGCACCTGGGTGGCTCAGTCGTTAAGCGTCTGCCTTCGGCTCAGGTCATGATCCCAGGGTCCTGGGATCGAGCCCTGCATCAGGCTCCCTGCTCAGCAGGAAGCCTGCTTCTCCCTCTCCCACTCCCCCTGCTTGTGTTCCGGATCTCGCTATCTCTGTCAAATAAATAAAATCTTAAAAAAATATGTTGTTTAAAAATGCTAATCATTTGGGGCACCTGAGTGGCTCAGTTGGTTAAGCGTCAGACTTCAGCTCAGGTCGTGATTTCGGGGTCCTGGGATTGAGCCCCGCTCAACTGGGAGTCTGTTCTCCCTCTGCTTCCCCCGCCCCTGCTCCTGCTCTCTCTCACTCACTCTCTCAAGTAAAATAAATGAAATCTTAAAAAAAAAAAAGTTTTGCTATAAAGAACCACAAAGAGGGGCACCTGGGTGGCTCAGTCAGTTAAGCATCCAACTCTTGAATTCAGCTCAGGTTATGATCTCAGGGTTGTGAGATCGAGCCCGGCAGCTCCACGTGGAGCCCACGCAAGATTCTTTCTCTCTCTCTCCCTCCCTCCCTCCACCCGGCCCTTGCCTGTGCACGCGCATGTGCTGTCTCTCTCAAAAACAAAGAAGTGAAGCAATAATGGGAGGAGTATAGTGTATTCAAAAGATCTTTTTTTTTTTCCTTTTTAAGACAAGAAGGGGAAAAATCATATTTATATACTAATGGTAGTGATCCAACCAAAAAGAAAACAAGATGATGAAATGGGAAGTAGTGGCAGGTTGACCTTAGCTGGAAGCATGGTTAGTTCAGCCCTAATAACAAGAGGAAGGCACAGCGAAGTGTGGTGGGAGGATAGGAGCTTTTTGTCTCTTCTGATGGCTTCTCTTTTCTCACTGAATTGGGAAGCACAGTTCTCACTGAATTGGGAGATGCTGAGCTGAGAGTGAGAGCAGTATAGGAATCACGGAGGGTTGAACAGAGGGGTGAGGATTTAGGTCATCTAGAAGTGCAGGAGAGTGAACAGACTAGAGAAATCTTGTCGGAATGCTGGGCGGTGTTAGGGCCCACTTGAGGTTCATGGTCATGAATTTGAGAGGAGCTCCCACAGTTGGGTGTTTTCTTCAACCATATTCAGCTGCTTTGGGCAGGCTCGGGGCAGATGGGGAGTTGCATCTAGCAGGGCTGTGGTTTTGCCAGGAGGTTAATAAAGTGAGAGAGGGACAAGGGAGTGCTTTTCACTGACCATGAACTTTAAGCTGGGTAAGATGGGAAGTGAGTGGGGGACAGTGGGAAGAGGGCAGGATCAATGGATTGGACTCCAGTGAGGTGGAGGGTTGTTGGGGTCAGGGCACCTTTCCTTGACCAAACTTCAGTCAGCCTTCTCTGAGCCCTCTTCGGACTTGGCCTCTACCTTGGCCCCCGTCCTTGCTGGGCCTGCCTAGCCCAGTTTAGGGAGCATCTTCCCCACCCTTGATATCTGATCACCCTAGCCTGCCCTCAGCAAGAATCCTAAGTTAGAATCCCCCTAGTCTTGGTATTTCCTCTTGGTAATTACTCATCACTGACTCCCTCATTCTGCTTGTTGGCTATAAATCCCCAGCTGCATTTGCTGTATTTGGAGAAGAGCCCCATCTCTCTCCCCTATTGTGATAGTCTGGACACCTATTACAAGAGTCCTGAATAAAGTCTTCCTTACCATTTTAACCAGTGTCAGATTAATTTTTTCCTTGGCAGGCATACCAGAAAAGGGGAACAGAAAGGAGGAGGGGCTGCAGTCATTTACTGGCAAGGACAAAGTCTGGGCATAACCATTGGGGATTATGGAGGGTGAAATCTGTGCTGATCTATGGAGTTCAAGCAACTGCCACACCAGGGTGTTGAAAGTCTCATCGGTATGGATATTGAAATCATCAAAAGCCATGACAGGATGGTGTGGGAAAGATCCACGAACCAAACTCCGTCGTGGGCAGCACAGATGACCACTGAAAATGCCACAGTTCAGCTGTTCATGAGACCTCTCCCTGGCAAAGCCACATTTGGGCCGCTTTGAGCCCGTTCTCTTACGGGAATGTTGCAGATAATCTACAGCCAAAGACCAGAGGCAGTAATAGCGGTGTTCATTTCCTGAGGCTCAAGTGACATTGTAGCCACAAAGGACTTTATCAAGATTAGAAACTGATTAAGGAAGCCCTCCCAGCTTCAGTTTCCTAATGAAGCATCTACCTCACAAAGTGCTTATGCATATATAGTGTATGCAAACGACTTACTGTACGTTTACCCAGTGTTTTCAAGTGCCCATTAGTTCATCGAACCCTCTCATAGCAACCTTATGCAGGGTTCTAGTTAATCCCCATTTTACAGATGAGGAAACGGTGCCAGGTGGTGCTCATGTTGATGGTACCCGTAAAGAGTGAGGAGGGGGGGAAAATCCCATCTTCCGGAAGCTCACAAGTCCTGTCATCTCTGCTCGAGGGGACAACACCTAGCAGGGAGGCATGAAAGCCGCAGGAGGACGTTGCGGACTGACGGTGGCCTGCGCAGCCAGAGCTCGCCGGGATCAGCGGCCGATGGCTCCCTCCGATGGCGGACGCGGAGAGCGCAGCCGGTGGGAGGAACCGGCCGCGAGGGGCGGACCTCCTTGGGGGTGAGGGCTGAGGCTCTAGGGTTAGAGACGTTCCCGGGATTCGAGAGGCTGGAGGAAGAGGACTTCGGAAGGCGCCGAGCGACGCGGCCCTGCGTTCCCGACGACGCACCTGGGCCAGGTGTCACGGCCCCGCCCACCTGCAGTGGCCTTCCGCGGTCACCGCACGCCCCTTTCAGTGGTGGCTCCTCCGGGCGCCTCCGCGAGCTCGGATTGGGGTCCACCCGCACAGCGGGCACTTGTTTGCATCGGGGTGATGGGCGCCTTAGGAGCGGTGGCCTACACCGTGCCCTCAGGGGCGACCTAGGGAAGCATCCCGGGTGCACGTGGAGCGGGAGCCGGAGCCTCGCCGGACCCCCGAGCCCGAAGGGGGCGGGGCTTCATGGGCGCGCCCACGGGGCGGGGCTGGGCCCGGGGACCAATGGGGTGCGTGGGCTGGGGGGGCGGGCTCCGGGCCTGGCATCCCGGTAGCTGCAGCTGGCTTTTCCGGCACCCGTGCCCCCTCGGCCCGTAGCAGACCCCCTCCGGCTCTCGGGGATCGCCCCCGGGCGGCTGCGTCCTCCGGGTGGGTGAGTGAGCGCCCTGCCTCTCCCGAGCTGTGGGGATGCGCCTGGCCGGAGAGAAGCGGATCTCGGCCCCCTCCAACCCTCCCGGGGAGAAAGTGGGCAGGAACCGGGGCGGGGTGGGGGGAGGAGGACCCACCTTCTGTTGCTGGCCTGAGTCTTTGTTTTGGTAGTCGAGTGGGTGGTCGAGATTGCAGGGCGCCTCGTGTTGGTGGGAGGAATCTGGTGAGGCTAGGGGGAGAGGAGCTGGTTTGAAATGGGTTGAGAGAGAGAATTGATGGAGGACGGGGCTTTGGAAGATTTGGAAATTTCTCGTTGCCATGGGTGAGGTGATTGCTTGAGGGAGTTGGGAGGGGGACAGCTCAGGACACCGGAGGAGGGAGTGAGGAGGGCCTCCTGCCCAGAACTCACTTCCCTTTTTGGGGGATTTGTTTCCCCTTGCACTGCTAGTTGAAAAGGGAGAGTAGCTTTGCCCCTTCTCAGAGCCATTGCCATCCTTAGTCTCAGGGATATTGGGGGGGGGTCCCCGGGAGCTGGGAGGGGATTTGGTACCCAAATGCTAAGGGTGTGGAGTCTGCCATTGTCCTGAGAAGTGGCAAGGACCAGTGTGCCCCTCACGAACTCTCTGAGTTGCTGGTGAGTTCTTGCTGCTCTCCCTTTTGGGGAAGTTTCCAGGTGTTTGGTTAGAGATGTTTTTGAGGGGCTCCGTGGAGCTGCTTTCCATTAAGGAAACTGTCTTTTGCAGGCCTCATAACCCACTGGTGGCTTCTGCCTGCTCTCTGCCATGGCCAGTGAGAACTCTCCTCTGCTGGCCTACCGGCTCCTGGGGGATGAGGGGGCTGCCTTCTCTGCCAATGGGGCCGGGGGTCCTGGAGGGGCATCTGCCCGGAAGCTCTCCACTTTCCTGGGTGTGGTGGTGCCCACGGTCCTGTCCATGTTCAGTATAGTTGTCTTTTTGAGGATTGGTGAGTGGCGTGTGGGGCTTCCTCAGGGGTGCAGTGGGGTGAGGGAGGGGTGGGGCTGGGATGAGGTGGGGGAAGGGTCCTGGGAAAAGTGGGTGGATGAAGAGCTTGGGGAGAGGGCTCCCCGTGGCCTTGTGTTTAGCTCTGCCCTGCAGGTAACTGATGCTGATGACCAGTGTGGTGGTGGGATGCATGAGCCACCCTCTGACCTGCTTTGCCACTCCTGTCCCAGGGTTCGTGGTGGGCCATGCTGGGCTGCTACAGGCTTTGGCCATGCTCCTGGTCGCCTACTTCATCCTGGCGCTCACCGTCCTCTCTGTCTGTGCCATCGCCACCAACGGAGCTGTGCGGGGGGGTGGCGCCTACTGTATCCTCCAACAGTGATGGACTGGGGTCTGGGCTTTTCTGTCTTGTAGGGAGGAGATGGGGCCGGGACGGGGCAAGAGAGAGGCAAGTTCTAATGAATGTTCAGCAGGCAGGCCGATATAGGGAAGGTGACCAACATGGCCTTACATGTATGTTAGTGCTAGTCTCCTGTCCACCAGGTGCTTCCCAGCTGTCATTGTGGTTCTCCCAACAGTCTTTGTCAATTCGGTCGTTCATTTTACAGTTGAGGAACTTGGAGCTCAAGAGTATTAATGACTTGTGTAAAGCCACGTGGCTTGGGAGTGGCTGCGCTGGGCCAACTTGACACTGGGGACGGTCCTGGTGTGTGCAGGGAGACAGGGCTGCAGAGTGCTTTGTGCCCAGACCCTTCTTCCTGCTCCATTTCGCTCTCTTTTCCCTTAACACTCACCCCCTCCTTCCACTTTTAGTTATGATCAGCAGGACCCTGGGGCCTGAGGTTGGGGGCAGCATTGGCCTCATGTTCTACCTGGCTAACGTCTGTGGCTGTGCCGTCTCCCTCCTGGGGCTGGTGGAGGCCGTGCTCGATGTCTTCGGGGCTGGTCTGTGCTCCAGGCGGCTCTGCGGGTTTGCGGGGTCTGGGATTCCGGGGTCACAAAGGAGAGAGCCCTCTCTAGAAGAAGGGCCGCGTGGTCCATTAGCTTGGCTTTCTTGAGTGCCTCCTGTGTTTCCCGCCTCTTGGGGACATCTGAAAGATGGTCCTGGCCCACAGGCAGCTTACCGTCTGGTTGGGGAAGCCCAGGCTAGCACCCCTAAAATCAACAGAGCAAGACTGGTGCTATCCAGCAGGGAAGGGTAGGATGCTGGAGGACAGTTGAGTAGGGGAGTGGGCAAGATAGCCTTTGAGGACAGTGGGGCCAAAGAGGGGGTTTGTTCCTGCTTTGATTCATGGTTGGGATCCCTCCTGGGGGTCTGGTCTTCTAACTCTCTTCCTTCCTCTTTGTAGACTCCACGGGGTCCAGTGGACTTCAGGTTCTGCCCCAGGGCTATGGCTGGAGCCTGCTCTATGGCTCCCTGTTGCTGGGCCTTGTGGGTGGGGTCTGCACACTGGGGGCTGGCCTCTATGCCCGCGCCTCCTTCCTCACGTTCCTGCTGGTCTCTGGATCCCTGGCCTCGGTGCTCGTCAGCTTTGTGGCTGTGGGGCCCAGGAGCATCCCCTTGACCCCTTGGCCCGGCCCCAACGGCTCCTCCCTGCCGCCCCAGGTCGGCCACTTCACTGGCTTCAACAGCAGCACTCTGAAGGCCAACTTGGGTGGTGAGCTGGGCACAGGGGTGACAGGGTTCTTGGGGCAAGGGGCAAGCCTGTGAGGGAGCTGGGCCCTTGGAATCCCTGGATAAGAACAGACGTCAGAGAGACTCAGGGGCAGGAGGTCAGATCTCTGAACGGTGCAGGTCATTTAGCATCTGGCCAGTGTGTCTGGCCCAGTGGGGCGCCAGCATGACCACGAGACCGATCCTGCCTTAGAGGAATTTTTTTAGTTAGAGAGATAAAAAGGGCATTCAGGAAACAATTAAATCACACAATAAGACCAAGAATGATTCAAGTGGATGAGAGTCAGGTGAGGGGTCATCTGGGGATGGTCCCGGTGTGTGCAGGGAGACAGGGAGGAGGGAGGCTGGGGATTTCAGGTAGGAGCCAGAGGGAAGGTGTCTCAGGAAGGAGCAAGGACGAAGGCCTGGAGGGAGGAATGAGGAGAATGGGGGCAGGGGTAGGGGAATGGAGGTGATGAGGCCAGCTGAGCCAGGGCCTGTGGCCGGTCAGGGCTGGGGTCTTGGGGAGGGTAGTGGGGGAGGCGCGGGGGTTTGGGGCATGTGGCGAGAGGGTGGCAGGGCCAAGATGCCCGGATCCCTGTGAGGGATACCGACGCCCTCTTCTTCCTGGGAACCATCCCTCAGCTGGCTACGCCAAGGACTACACCACGGGGGCCATGATGACCTTTGCCAGCGTCTTTGCTGTCCTTTTTAACGGCTGCACGGGCATCATGGCGGGGGCCAACATGTCAGGTGAGAGCCTCTGCCCGCCGCCCCCTGGGGCGTGGGGCGGCCACCCTGTGTGCCCCTGTGGGAGTGCTGAGGGCTCCGGGATGTAGGGGATGGTGGAGGGCTGACCTCTGCCCTTCTGCTCCTCTCCCTCCAGGGGAGCTGAAGGACCCCAGCCGGGCCATTCCTCTGGGCACCATCGTCGCTGTCACCTACACCTTCTTCATCTACACTCTGCTTTTCTTCCTCTCCAGCTTCACCTGTGACAGGTGCCAGGGGAGGGGGCCGGCCTGGCCCTCGAGGGGGTGGAGGGGGTCATGGAACAGGGCTGCCACACCGGGATCACCCAGCGCATCCCAGGCTGGCGGGGCAGGTACCCCCGTTGTCGGGATGCAGGGAACACGAAGACTGTTTCTCCCACAGGGAGAGAGAAGGAAGTGCCGCCACCACCGATGGGGATAGCTGGCTAAATGCCGGTCGCCAGCCTGTAGCCAGTATTCGCTGTGTTCCTGGGACTGTTGTAGCGTTTGGTTTGGGGGGGTGGGGGATGGTTTTCTCATCAATTTGTATTTCTGTAAATATTTGGATTCTTGTGCAGATACTGTTAGGAATGTCTACCATGTGATTAAACCCAAAGCAGCGCAATGAGACCCAGGGGATACCATGTCTTTCCCCTCCGGGCACACATGATGTATTACAATGGGCTTTGAGATCAGGGCTGGGTCAGTTGAGAATACCCAGGACTACCCAGCTCCTCACCCTCACGTAGAGTCAGAGCACTTTTCTCACGGCGGCCCTGGGAAGGATGCAAGTGTGTTATCTACGTCCTGCTCTCCCTCCCCCCAGGACCCTGCTGCAGGAGGACTACGGGTTCTTTCGCGCCATCAGCCTGTGGCCCCCACTGGTGCTGATTGGGATCTACGCCACGGCGCTCTCAGCCTCCATGAGCTCACTCATCGGGGCCTCTCGCATTCTCCACGCTCTGGCTCAGGATGACCTCTTTGGTGCGCCATCCCCTGCTCCGTGCCCGGTTCTGAGCACACACCTTCCCTGCTCCCCCGTGTCTGTCTTGGTCTCCACTTGGCCCAGGCTGATGTGTCCGTTGCGTTTCTGTTTGCACAGGAGTGATCTTGGCGCCGGCCAAGGTTGTGTCCCGAACAGGGAACCCCTGGGGAGCTGTGCTTTATTCTTGGGGCCTAGTGCAGGTAAGCCTTCCTTTCAAGCTGTCCTTCCCCTTCCCCTAAGCCCCGCCTGGTTCTGCTCCCAGGACCAGGAGGGGCTTGGCCTTGGGCTGGGAGAGTGAATGACAAAGGCAGGATGCGTTGGTGTTTAGCGGGGGATGCACGAACGCCCAGCCTCTGGGTCCTTGCCTAGCTGGTGCTCTTGGCCGGGAAGCTGAACACATTGGCCGCTGTGGTCACTGTCTTCTACTTGGTGGCCTATGCTGCGGTGGACCTGTCCTGCCTGAGCCTGGAGTGGGCCTCGGCCCCCAACTTCCGGTGAGAGAAGATGCCTGTGTCCCCAGAGACAAAGAGGGAGGAATCGGAAGGACTCAGTCTGGGGGGGGGGGGGCCTGAGGCTGGAGGGGGGAGGCGCTGAGGCTGGAGACGGAGTGGAGCGGTCGCCCCTGAGTGCCCTTCCTTCTCTCCCCCACCCCCAGCCCCACCTTCAGCCTGTTCTCCTGGCATACCTGCTTGCTGGGGGTGGCCTCCTGCCTGCTCATGATGTTCCTCATCAGCCCCGGGGCCGCCGGTGGCTCCCTGCTTCTCATGGGCCTGCTTTCCGCCCTGCTCACAGCTCGAGGAGGCCCCAGCAGCTGGGGCTACGTCAGCCAGGCCTTGCTTTTCCACCAGGTTGGGGGGCTCGGAGGAGGGTGGGGAGTGGGGGAGGCAGTCTGGGAACCCCCCGCCCCCCACCAAATAGGCCTCCTTGTGCCGTGGCTGGAGTCAGGGTTCTTGTCCGAGAGGTGGTGAGTGGGGGCTGCCCGCTTGAGCCCTTCCTCTCCACACCTTACCCCTGCTCCCAGGTGCGAAAGTACCTGCTCCGGCTGGATGTCCGGAAGGATCACGTGAAGTTCTGGCGGCCCCAGCTGCTGCTCCTGGTGGGGAACCCCCGGGGTGCACTGCCTCTGCTGCGGCTGGCCAACCAGCTCAAGAAGGGGGGCCTCTACGTACTGGGCCACGTCACCCTGGGAGACCTTGGTGAGTCGCGCCCCCCATGTCCCCCCCCGCCCCCCCTCCTGTTCCCTCCCCAGCTTCCTTCTCCCTCTCGCCTCAGATGCTCTTTGTGTTCTTTGGGTCCAGAGGCCTCATGCTTCTTCCCCGATGACGCTTCCAACCAGCCAGAGCCCTGCTCAGACCTTTTTCTTTGGCCCATTGGGGATTTGGATTCTAGGAGAAAAGTACATGGGTTTGGCTCTCATCTGCTGCCTCCCTTCTCTGCAGACTGCCTGCCCTCTGACCCTGTGCAGCCCCAGTATGGGGCATGGCTGAGCCTGGTGGACAGAGCCCAAGTGAAGGCCTTTGTGGACCTTACCCTCTCGTCCTCTGTGCGCCAGGGGGCTCAGCATCTGCTGCGGATCTCTGGTCTTGGTGAGCTACTCCTCCCTGGGTCCCCTCAGCTCCCTCTGTGGCCCCTTTCA
The DNA here is from genome assembly GCF_003265705.2 of Callorhinus ursinus. NCBI lineage: Eukaryota > Metazoa > Chordata > Mammalia > Carnivora > Otariidae > Callorhinus > Callorhinus ursinus. The sequence continues at coordinate 835,255 of NW_027397117.1, forward strand.
ATCTCTGCTACCGTCCCCCAGAGAGTAAACCACAAACTGCAAACTCCGAAAGGAACTCAGGGTCTAGTCCAGATAAGATGCAGCGCTCAAGTTCAAAGATAACAGATGGTGTGAAAGTCCTGACACCCGGGGACTCATCTGATTCTTGGATGGACTGGAGATGGGTGCCACTGACATTGTTTTTTTTTTTTTCCCTGTCCCCAACATTAGGGCACAGGCTCTGAAGACCACGTTGTGTGTCTGGGGACAGTGGGAGAATTATTTGAGGCTGGGGGGCTGCTCCATCAAATCTAGGGCAGATGGTTTCCAGACATCCGACTTCATGACCGCTATGCACTGATGTGGCCGGTGACAAGATGGTATCTCAGCTGGGGCTTGGAAGGGGCGGAGAAGGAAGGGGTGGTGTGACATTGGCCTCCAGAGACTTCAGAGGATGCAGAGGGTGTGTGGGGCTGATGCTTTCTGAGTGAGTGTTCGATTCCCTGCTTTGTTACCCTGCCTTAGTGCCGAGGCCTCCAGCCTCGCACCCCAGCTTCCTGCAAACCCGTGCTGAGCTGCCATCTTCTTTCTCAATCCCAGGCGGGTGTCAGCCCCCTCCCTGAGTGCATACTCCCTTCTCCACTTAGCTCTGGCTCAGGTTCAAGTGTTGGACAATATCCTGTTCAGTGTAAATCAGAACCCTGGACGATGCTCAGGAAGGGATGACTAGTTTCATTTGCAAGATTGGCTGGAGTTCACACCTGCACAGGTGTTTTGGGCTGTTGTCAAGCATTGTTAGAGAGCTTGGTGTCTCCTCAGCCCCACCCTCTGTGGGGGAAACCATGCCGGGAGACCACTACTTTCTGCCACATTTATCCTCAGAAAAATGATTCAAATGAAGGGAAAGGATTTCCTCCAAATAATAAGTCCTCCTGGAGTGCAGAACTTGATTTACTGGTGGATTTTGAGCAACCCGTCTGTTTCACGAGAAATAAGCCTTAGACACGATCTCAGAGTTTTTCTGTAAATTCAGCCCTGTTAAAGTGGGCATGGGGGGGAGGCTATCCAATTTCACATTGGTTGTTCAAAAATTTAAAAACCAGGAACTGTCAGCAGGGACTTGGGGCATTGTGTTTGCTACGCGCGCGCGCGTGCGTGCACGCGCACACACACACACACACACACACACACACACACGGGTCAGAGGCTCAGAGAATAGGCTCTGGTGCTGGGTACCTTGTGTTTACCTGCGGACCCCAGTATCTTCTGACTGTGAGCCTTGGGGCAAGTGACTTCACTGCTCTGTGCCTCAGGTTGCTTATCTGTGAAAAGGATGAGTAAAGAGTCCCTACCTCATAGTGTTGCTTCAAGAATCAGATGAGTTAAAACACAAAGTGTTTTCAACAGGACCTCGCCCTTGGTTAGTGTGTGCAGATGGTAGCTGTTTCTTCCCCGGGGACCAGGCTTTGGACCTGCCATCATTAGGGCCCTGCAGTGGTAGGAACAGATCAGGCCAGTTCTCATCCTCCCCCAGCAGAGGCTGGGGTGCTCTTTCCCTGGGGATTGAGGCCATGAGCTTGACTGTTGCCTACTCAGGGGGTCTGGTCTGCCAGTGCAGTCAGACCCTCATCTCCATCACGAAAAAGGTGTGCAGCTAGGAGCTTGGAGCGGAGGCATCCTACTGCCATGGACAGGAAGTGCTCATTAGTTAAGAAGAATCGCTGCTGAGGCGAACTTTCGCCTTGTATTTAAGTGGGGGAGATTAGTCATGTAGATGCAACAAATAAATGCATGCAAAAGCATTTGGGAAAACTAAAAGTCATTATGCAAACGTGCGAAACGTTGCCGGGAGAGCCCAAGCATGGTGTGAAGGCCATACCTGATGGCTGACGTGTGTCGCTGTCAGCGTGTCTGAGTGGGTGCATATTAGCGTGGGGCAAACTTGGCCTGCGAGTCTGATTCCTGTTGGTTCCTTCCCACCTCCCCCTCTCTGCCCCCAGGTGGCATGAAGCCCAACACGTTGGTCCTGGGTTTCTACGATGATGCTGCACCCCAGGACCACTTCCTGACAGACCCGGCTTTCTCTGAGGCTGCTGATGGCATCCAGGAGGGCGGGTCCCCGGCCCTGAGCTCCCTGTTTCCTCCACCCCGGGCTCCTGGGAGCCCCCGGGCTCTGAGTCCCCAGGACTATGTGGCCACGGTGGCAGATGCCCTCAAGATGAACAAGAATGTGGTCCTGGCCCGGGCTTGTGGAGCGCTGCCCCCTGAGCGGCTGAGCCGGGGGTCTGGGGGCACCTCTCCGCCACATCATGTGGACGTTTGGCCCCTCAACCTGCTGCGGCCCCGGGGTGGGCCTGGCTATGTGGATGTGTGTGGCCTTTTCCTGCTGCAGATGGCAACCATCTTGGGCATGGTGCCTGCTTGGCATAGCGCCCGGCTCCGGATCTTCTTGTGCCTGGGGCCTCGAGAGGCCCCCGGGGCGGCTGAGGGTCGGCTTCGGGCACTGCTGAGCCAGCTGAGGATCAGGGCCGAAGTGCAGGAGGTGGTGTGGGGCGAGGGGGCTGGGTCTGGGGAGCCCGAGGAGGAGGAGGAGGAAGGGGACTTTGTGAATGGCAGGCGGGGAGACGCTGAGGCAGAGGCCCTGGCGAGCAGTGCCAACGCCCTGGTTCGGGCCCAGCAGGGGTGCAGCCGAGGAGGAGGGCCTGGGGGGCCTGAGGGTGGGGATGGCGAGGGTGGGCCTGCCACGGCCCTCACTTTCCTGTACCTGCCTCGGCCGCCAGCCGATGCTGCCCGCTATACTCGCTACCTGGCGCTGCTGGAGACTCTGACCCGTGATCTGGGCCCCACGCTGCTCATTCATGGTGTCACCCCCGTCACTTGCACTGATCTCTGATGCCCGGGGCCTGAAGCAGAGGGTGCCTGGGTCTAGGGACCCACCTTGATTAGTGGATGTGGAAGGGAAGGGCAGCCTCCCGCCTGCGCTGCATGGGGGGTGTGGAGCCTGGTGGAAGGACTAGGGGATCCTGGGCTGGGCATCCATCTGTCCCTGGGAGAGGGGCTTCAGGGCACTCATGCAGGACAGCGGTCCCGTCCCCACCACGCTGGGGGAGGAAGCCAGTAGCCCTCCCCACTGGCCTCCCTCCCTTCACTGGTGCCTTGATGGAGGCTGGGTCTCTGCTTTGACTCTCAGCTACCTCAGTCTCCCCTCGCCCAACAGATTCGCAGACCCCTGAGGTTGTGATGTTTTTGTTGTTTTATTTTTCTAACCGCTGAACGTGAATAAAAGACCGAAACACTAAGGGCTGACTGAGCACTGCTGGCGGGGAGGGGTAGGTGGGGCAGGAAGAGGGAGAGACCTTGTATGGGGGAGTGTGGGAAGGAGCGGAGCTGGAGCGTCCCAGCGGCGAGGTGGCCATGTGCAGGACTTGGGGCGCCAGTCTGGGGGGACGGGTAGAAACGGAGGCGGCCGTGGAAAGCACTCCCTGCTCGGCAGGAGGGGGCTGACTGGGGGAGGGACGGCGGTTTAGGGCCTAGGGGGCCACGTGACCCTCCCCCAGGAATGCGGTGACGTCACCGGGGGCGTGGCTGTCCCCAAAATTGGGGAGGAAGGGGAAAAAAAAAAAAGCCAGAAAAAGTTTCTTTCCCGGAGTTCCAAACGAGGTGTGGGGCGGAAGAAGGGGTCAAGACTACAGGCTTGGGGCTACACGGGGCCTGACCGCTGTCTGGAGACCCCTGTTCCAGGCCATGTCGGGGCCCACTTGGCTCCCCCCAAGGCAGCTGGAGCCTGCAAGAGCCCCTCAGGGGAGAGCACTCCCTCGAGGCGCCCCGGGGCCGCCGCCAGCCCACGGAGCAGGTAAGGCAGCCCCAGTGCCGCCAAGGAGGCCACTGGCCATTCTGCGCTCACCTCTGCCTTCTGGCTCCTGCCTCCCGCCTGTCCCTGCCACCCCTTCCCTGAAGCCCTTCTGGCTTCCTGCCCCTCCTGCTCTGTTCTCGGACCCCAGGTGTGTGGGGGAGGGGAGAAGAGGGACCCAAGAGGGCAGCCTCCACACGTGCCACCCTCCTCTCCTTCCCCATCCCCACCTTGGCTCTCTCTTCCCTCACCTCAGCACTTCAGCCCCACCCCAGGGTCAATTTTTGCCCCCTCCCATCTGAGCAGTGTTACCAGGCCCCCGGGGGACCGGATGATCGGGGGCTCGCCTGGGTGGGGTGCCATGGAGCACCCCAGCGCTCACAGGTAAGAACTGGAATTGGGGGGGGTGGGAGGTGGGGGCACCCGGGGCAAGTGATTTGAATTCTCCCTGCTTTTGCTTCATCCCCAGGGGCTCCCCCCAGATAGGGGGGCCTTGCGTCCAGGGAGCCTGGATGCTGAGATAGACTCACTGACCAGCATGCTGGCTGAGCTGGATGGAGGTCGTGGGCATGCCCCACGGCGGTCGGACCGGCAGGTGACGCCGTCCCCCCACCCCCCCCGCCCCCGCTCCTTATCTCCTGCTCTCCTCCCTACTCCCCAGCCTGGTCCCTTCTCTAGATTCTCAACCTAGGCCCCCCACCCCCACCCCCAGTGGGAGTGACACACACAGGAGCATGGAAGAAGCTGGACCACCAGAGCTTACTAGGTTGTCAGCCTCTTGAGTGTGAGCCCTTGTCAAAGACCAGCGCTTACTTTGGGGTCACACACACGGGGGGTTCCCACAGGTGTGTGTCCTGGAATGGGCCTGCTCACTCCTGATCTGTGTTTCTCCCCAGGCTTATGAGCCCCCTCAGCCCCATGCCTACCGCACGGGCTCAGGCTCCCTGAAGCCGAATGGAGGGGGTGTTCCTATTCCTCCCCAACAGCTCTCAGCATCCCCCTATGGGGGCCCCACTCCGGCCTCCTATGCTACAGCCAGCACCCCTGCTGGCCCTGCCTTCCCTGTGCAAGTGAAAGTGGCACAACCAGTGAGAGGCTGCGGCCCTCCCAGGCGGGGGGCCTCTCAGGCCTCCGGGGCCCTCCCGGGCGCCCACTTCCCTCTCCCAGGCCGAGGTGACGTCTGGGGGGCTGGCTATAGGAGCCACCGTGAGCCAGGGCCAGGGGGTAAAGAGGAGGCTGCAGGAGGAGGAAGAGAACGCGGGTACGGGCCCCAGGTAAGCCCAGGTACTGGGATTTGGGGGTCCTCACAGACACTGATTGGGTGGGGCAGGGGTGGTGTTCAGTGTCCTGGTTGTCAGAGGCCTGGGGTGTTGGAGCTCTGGATTCCCCCAGGGATGTGTCAGGAGATACAAGAGGGAGGTGCTGGAGCTGTATGGGCTCCTGGCGGTGCGCCCCTGGGCCCTGGGCTGAGACCTCCTCAATCAAGCTTTCCGGGTGGAACTGCCTGGTCCCCTTCAGGAAGTTTGACAGCACAGGCAGCTAGAGGTAGGACCGACCCCCTGATTCCACCCTCACAGGTCCCCCTGAGCCAGCCTCCTGAGGAGGAGCTGGAGAGGCTGACCAAGAAGCTGGTGCACGACATGAACCACCCTCCCACCGGGGAGTACTTCGGTGAGCTGACCTGAGGTGGGAAGAGGTGGCAGGGACAGGGGACTGGAGAGTCAGTGGGACCGCGACTCCGTCCTCCTGATCTGCGCCGATTGACCCTGTCCATCCGTCCCCAGGGCGCTGTGGGGGCTGCGGAGAAGACGTGGTTGGGGATGGGGCTGGCGTTGTGGCCCTGGACCGCGTCTTTCACGTTGGATGCTTTGTGTGCTCTACATGCCGGGCCCAGCTTCGGGGCCAGCATTTCTATGCCGTGGAGAGGAGAGCGTACTGTGAGAGCTGTTACGTGGTGAGTGGACGTGCTTGGGGGGGGGGGGGGGCTGGAATCAGCAGCCGGAGGCAGGGGGCTTCCAGCTGAGGTGGGGACTAGATGTCCAAGCCCCAAAGAGGAACGGAGCTCTACGCCGGGGGACTAAACTGAAAGGAAGGAAGGGAGGAAAGTAGCTAAATGACCAGCTGCCGGAGGGAAAGGACAATAGTCCCTTACAAACGTGAGATGTTTATTTCAGAGTTAAGGGGATATATGTTAAATTCCCACACTGCCACCCCTGTGAAGCAGCTATTCCTACTGAAGGAAACCGAAGCTCAGACACTAAATCACTTCCCTAGGAAGCTGCGGTGCTGGGACTCATACTCAGATCTGTTCAAGGCCACTTTTCACTGAATCCCTTGCAGGGAGCTACAAAAACAGATGGGTGGGCCAGCAGGGTGCCTGCCTGGCCTGGGCTGCTTGAGCCCTGAACTTCCCACCCTCCTTTCTAATAGGCCACTCTGGAGAAGTGCTCCACGTGCTCCCAACCCATCCTGGACCGGATCCTGCGGGCTATGGGGAAGGCCTACCATCCTAGCTGCTTCACCTGTGTGGTGTGTCACCGTGGCCTCGATGGCATCCCTTTCACAGTGGATGCCACCAGCCAGATCCACTGCATCGAGGACTTCCACAGGTCAGGCCGAGTCTCCCATCTCTGTCTCAGGATGTCTGACCCTCCCCAATTTCCTCATTTCTCCTTCATACCCCAGTACCAACCTCTCCAGTTTCCCACCCCTGGCTTTGTCTCTTTCTTGTCACCCATCACTCTCCCTTCTAAGATCCAAGACCATGCCTCTGGCCTCTCCTGTTCCCTCGAATATCTCACCTTCTCTGGGCTCCATTGTTAGTCTCCTCCAACTCGGGTTTGACAACCTCCTTGGTTCCCTTCCCCCCCCCCCCCCCCCAGGAAGTTTGCCCCACGATGCTCAGTGTGCGGTGGGGCCATCATGCCTGAGCCAGGTCAGGAGGAGACTGTACGAATCGTTGCTCTGGATCGCAGTTTTCACATTGGCTGTTATAAGTGCGAGGTCAGGGGGCCTGGGCAAGGGGAAGGGGAGGTTCTTGGGGTCTGGGGTGCTGGGTATGGTAGAACCCAGGGCTCCGGGCCTGATAGAAATTTGTTGCTTCCGTCTTAACAGGAGTGTGGGCTGCTGCTCTCCTCTGAGGGCGAGTGTCAGGGCTGCTACCCACTGGATGGGCACATCTTGTGCAAGGCGTGCAGTGCCTGGCGCATCCAGGAGCTCTCAGCCACCGTCACCACCGACTGCTGAGTCTTCCCAGAAGCACCTGTTACATTCCCCCTTCCCATCAGCTACCCTCCCTGACAGCCACCTTTACAACTTTGTCACCAAATGCTATCTCCTCTTCCTCCATTCATGAAATAATAACCCCTTAGGAGTATACAAAAACACTTTCAAGTGTATTGTTTCATCTGATTCTCACAGCAGCCTCACGCAAGCACAACTGTTGCGACTGTCTGCGTTTTTGTAGGAGAAGTGATCTCAGATTGCATGCTTCCCAAATGGCAGTACCAAGATCAGAACCTGGCTGGGTCTTCTTAGACCTAGTTTTTTGTAACTCCACTATATACTCTTGCAAACGTAGTTTGGTGTAAAGACACCCCTCCTCTCCGTGCGTGGAGTAAAGCTGCAGCATGCTTCAAGGAGGCAGCGTTTCCTATTAAGCCTTCACACCCCACTCCCTGAACAAGGACTTGGGTGTTATCTCCGGGGTGGTGGTGCATTTAATCCGGCACAAGCCAGACTCCGCCTGTTGATCAAGACCTCAACCTGTAACAGCCCGACCAAGTACTGGTTGGGGATAAGACAGATTTGCCGGTTTCGCCTACAAGACGGGGCGCCTCTGTTGAAGGACAGCAGTAACGGGTTTGCAGGTGGTAAATACTGAGGCGGCAATAAAGCCTGGCTCTCTGGGGCAGCACAAAATGGTGGGAGATACTTTAAAATGGTTGCTCTATCCTGCTAAAGGCCTGCATTCCCCAACTCCGTGCCCTGCGCCAGAAAGGGAAAACAGCCCTGGATGAGGGCAGGAGGCTCCCCGAGCAGGGTGGTTGGGGGTCAACAACTGGACACGAACTGGTTCAGGCCCCGGACACATCCGAGGGGCCGCGACCTTCGACCTCAGCCAGACGAAACTCTCCTTCAAGCCCAGAGGGCCCTACCACCCTCCCGAGGCCTGGCTCGGGCCACCTCGGCTCCCGTAATTCCCCTCGTCCGTGCAGTTCTCGTCCCGGAAAGCGCGCGAGACTTCCGGGTTCCCGCCCCTTCCCATCATCCCCGGGGGCTCCCAGCCTCTGTCTCTGTGCTTTAAGTTCCAGTTAAGGCCGCGGGGGAGTACTTTGTGGCCGGGGCCCCGTTCCGTCGGTGACGCAGGCGCAGCGCGAGGGGCGCGCGCCGACCGCCCATTCCCGGCTGTCCCACTTTCTCTTCGTCTCCTTGGCCCCCTCGCTTAGAGCCCCGCGTCTCCTTCTCATCGTCCGCGTCGTCCTCGTCGCGCGCCCGAAGCAAGAGGCGGGCCCAGGTCTCCCGGAAAACTAGCCCGCCGGAGCGCGAGGCTAACGGCCGCGACCGCTCCCAGGTGGGGGAGGGGCGGGGCCTGGAGAGCCGGGGCTGCGGTGGGCGGGAGCGGGTTCGGGCGGCCGGCGGCCATGGGCAGGGAGACCCACTGGGGCCCGTAGAGTGTAGGAGCCGTCCACCTGCGCGGGGAGAGGGCTTAGGATGGCGGGGACAGCGGAAGGCTGGCCTTTGCGGAGGGAGGCGGGCGTGCTGCTCCGGGGCAGCTCTGGAGCCTTTCCTCCCCTCGTCGTTGTTTTGCACCCTGACCACCCCTGTCCGGGCTCCAGGCCCCCTCAGACCGCGCCATGGGTGACAGCGATGACGAGTATGACCGAAGGCGCAGGGACAAGTTCAGAAGGGAGCGCAGCGACTATGACCGTTCCCGGGAAAGAGATGAAAGACGTCGAGGGGACGATTGGAATGACCGGTAAGACTTCTTTTCCTCATTTTTGTCCCCCTGCCTCATTCTGTGGCACTCCGCCCTCATTGCATTGCTTTTATTTATTAGTTTTATAGGGTGAACCACAGGAAGTCGCTTATACTTGACCGTTTCTGGTCGGGAAACCTATTCGCTGTTGGCCAGAGATTTTTTTTCCGCTATGGCTCGGTTTTTGACATGTCCACATGGTCAAAGCAATAGACCTAAGAGAGTTTGAGTAGGAAGACGTAATATTTATGCACGTACCTTAAGATGCATGAGTTTTATTGTTATAAGTTACTCCTGAAAAATTTGATTCACAGAAAGTAATGTTTTAGAATTGAGTCAACTGGAGAGCTTGTCAGACCAGACCTGTTCCCTAGGAGAATATGGTTAAATTTCTTGTAGTTGTCTTCCCTAAAATCAGAAAGAGTTCTTTGGACAGTGAGGGTTAGGTTAATTGATTAGGTTTGACTCAGCTAGTCATTAGCATTTTGGGATGTCCTTGAGTTAAATATCATTAAGGTGTTTCCATTGAGAGAAATATGTGTTTCCAATAAACTAATCAAGAGAAATGATTTTTTTAAATCTAAAGGACATCACAAAACATTATGGGAGGGTGTTTGAGGTGACTTACTGTAATAGCATTTATTCATTCACTGTTATTTTGAAAAATGAGCTTAAGTAAAGCCATTAGTCTGTAGTCAGTGTATTTCTTCAGTGGGGAGACCATATGGCGCTTTTTTCCGTTAGTGTTTTGTAAGAAAAGAAAACCAAAGGTGTTCTGAATTCTGGAAATGGGTAAGAAGTAGTTACTGTGATTAAGTAATTTATAGTCTGGGGCTTGGAGTGGAGGACAAAATGGCCTTGGGTGAGTATATATGAGAAATCATCATAAAGATGGTGAAGTGTTGAAGGAGCAGATCTAAGGTAGGGTAGTAGTGGTGGAGGTGATAATGTTGGAGAGAAGCACAGGAAAGTGACACATAGCAGGACTTGGAAAGATGAATGGGAATTCCTGAGGCACAGGTGGAGTCAACAGTTTGGACTTGGGGACATAAAATTGTATGTAGAAAAGAGCCCATATTCTAGTTTTTTTTTTTTTTTTTTTAAGTAGTGGTTCTCAGGGGTGCCTGGGTGGCTCAGTTGGTTAAGCGTCAGACTATTGATTTCAGCTCAGGTCATGATCTCACGGTGTCGAGATCTGTCCTGCACTGGGCTCCTTGCTGGACATGGAGCCTGCTTAAGATTCTCTCTCCCTCTTCCGCTGCCCCTCCCCTCCTCTAAAAAAACAGTAATAAAGTAGTGGTTCTCAGAGTGTGGTCCGCACACCCTAGGGATCTAGGGATCTGTGGTGTTAGAAGTATTTTTATAGCAACTTTAAGGTAGGATTGTCCTTTTCACTGTATTGATGTTTGCATTGTTGGTGCTATAGCATTGGTGGGAAAACTGCTGGTGTCTTAGGGCAAATCAAGGCAGTGGCACCAACTAGTTTAAAAAAAAAAGCCAGTTTCACTTAATGTCCTTAATGAAGCAGCAAAATTTTTGAAATTTTATTAAGTTGGATTCTTGTCTATACATCTTTGTAATAGGCATGATGAGTGGGAAGTATGCATAAAGCACTTATATTGCATATAGGAGTACAGTGGTTATCTTTTTTTGTTTTTTAAGATTTTATTTATTTATTTGACAGAGAGACAGCGAGAGAGGGAACACAAGCAGGGGGAGTGGGAGAGGGAGAAACAGGCTTCCCACCAAGCAGGGAGCCCGATGCGGGGCTCGATCCCAGGACCCTGGGATCATGACCTGAGCCGAAGGCAGTCACTTAACCGACTGAGCCACCCAGGCGCCCCAGTATAGTGGTTATCTTAAGAGTGTGGGATTGAATTTTGAGTTGAGCTAACAGGGTTGTTTTTGTTTGTTTGTTTGTTTGTTTGTTTTTTTGGTGGGATGCCATTTTTACCTGAATGAAAGATTGTCAAACGGTAGTTAATCCTACTTGGGTATTTGATACTGTCTTGAAAACAGACTAAGAATCTATTACATCAAGGAAAATTGTTAGCTTTGTTGCTAGTGAGGAAGTGGAACTTTCTAGTAAAAACTAAAATTTTGGAAAACTTGTACTACTAGTGTGAGTTTGACAGTTTCCCATTTAAGATTTCTCTGACGAGATAGGTAGTGATGCTAATGAATGTGATATTTTGATATTGTATAATGAGATATGTCAAGATCCACTCAGATTGAGGTAGAACAATGGATTTAAATGTAGCAGAGTATAAAATGTTCATTAATACAGTTTCAGATTCAATGCTGCAACTTAGCTTTAAGACACTCTCTCTTGTCAAGTTTTGGGTAGTATCAAAGAATATCCCCAGTTACCTGAAAAGACTACTTATTAAAGTATTTCCTTTTCCAACTACGTATCTGTGAGGCTAGATTTTCTTCATATTTTTCAACCAAACAACATATACAACAGATTGAATGTAGCAGTAAATATGAGGCGGTGCCTGGGTGGCTCAGTCAGTTAAGTGTCTGTCTTCATCTCAGGTCATGATCCCGGGGTGCTGGGATCTGGCCCTGCCAGGCTCCCTGCTCAGTTGGGAGTCTGCTTCTCCCTCTCTCTCTGCTCGTCCCCCCCCCCCGCCCCACACCTCGTGTGCACTTTCTCTCTCAAAAAAATAAAAGTAAAAAATAAATAAATATTAGACTCTAGCTGTCTGGATTAGCCAGGCCTTGAAAAGATTTGTTAGGGGCACCTAGGTAGTGCAGTCGTTAGACCAAGCCTTTGGCTTGGGTCATGATCCCAGGGTCCTGGGATCAAGCCCCACATCGGGCTCCCTGCTCAGCGGAAAGCCTGCTTCTCCCTCTCCCACTCTCCTTGCTTGTGTTCTCTCTCTCCCTGTGTCTCTCTCAGTCAAATAAATAAAAATCTTAAAAAAAAAAAAAAGATTTGTTACATGCAAAAAAAAAGACATTTTTTTTTTTTTTTTTTAAAGATTTTATTTATTTATTTGTCAGAGACAGAGCATGCGCACAAGCAGGGGGAGTGGCAGGCAGAGGGAGAAGCAGGTTTCCCCACTGAGCAGGGAGCCTGATGTGGGGCTTGATCCCAGGACCCTGAGATCATGACCTGAACCGAAGGCAGACGCTTAACCAACTGAACCACCCAGGCACCCCAGTGACACTTTTCTCATTAAAGATTTTTTTTTGAAAATAGCTGTTTTTTTTTTTTTTAAGATTTTATTTATTTATTTGAGAGAGAGAATGAAAGGGGGCAGGGTCAGAGGGAGAAGCAGACTCCCGGCTGAGCAGGGAGCCTGATGCGGGGACTCGATCTTGGGACTCCAGGATCATGACCTGAGCCAAAGGCAGTCGCTGAGCCAACTGAGCCACCCAGGTGCCCAAAAATAGCTATTTTTCATAAAAATGCAAGTTATGTTTATGTATCAAAATTAATAGATATTGTTTCTGTTTTGAGTATAGTAAGTATTGATGTCATCCACATAAGCAAAAACTCTTTAATCTGCTATAATTTTATTTATTTTTTAAAAAATTCACTTATTTTGAAGATCTTATTTGAGAGAGCATACGCACTTGCATGTTTGCGAATGAGCGGGGAGGGGGGTGGGACACAGAGGAAGAAGCAGACTCCCCACTGAACAGGGAGCCAGATCCCAGCACCCTGGGATCATGACCTGAGCTGAAGGCAGATGCTTAACTGAGCCACCGAGGCGCCCTGCAGTAATTTTAGAGTGTGAGGTGGGGGTGGCGGTCCCAAGACTGAAAGTTTGAAAACCACTGGGCTAGATAGAGCAAAGGATGTTGTTACTTGGTTAAGGTTGGGATGGAGGTGGCTGGTAACTGGTGGAGAGACTGGAATGACAGCAGGAACCAAGGTTTTGAACAGTGTTGTGTACTGGTATTTAGTAAGGAAGGGCATGGCATGGTCGCATTTGTGTTTGAGAAAGATCACTTTGACAGGAGAGAAGTGGGCGGGACCAGAGATCGGTACACCGGATGCTGCCGTTACAGGGGAAATGATCAGGGTCAGGGCACACGGACAGGGGCAAGGAAGAGGCAGCTTTGATAGGCTCTGAGGCAGAGGATTAGCAAGCCAGTAGCTCGAGTGAGCAGTGAGGGTGACACTTGATAAGTTGGATACCTGCTGATGGTTGATATCCCCGCTCTCGGGGAAACAGGAGAAGGGAAGCAAGCATGGTCTTGAAGTGGTAGAAATAACAGCTCAGTTCTGACATGTCAAATTTGAGGTGGCCATGGCCATCTAGTCGGGGATTGTTAATGCTGGTCTGGAGGAACAGTTGGAGAGCCATCTGCTTGAGGGTGATGGCTGAAGTGATGGCAATAGGCAAAGTCTTTTTCTATTTAGAGAATAATTTTATAATTGTAGGCTTTTAGTCTGGTGTCTCAGGATAGGAAGGGCCTGTCTAGGAGCATGCCCGGCTGTGTCCCATTACTGTTACTCATTCTTATCGCCAGAGAGTGGGACCGTGGCCGGGAGCGCCGCAGTCGGGGTGAATATCGGGACTATGACCGGAATCGGCGAGAGCGCTTCTCTCCTCCCCGCCACGAGCTCAGCCCCCCACAGAAGCGCATGAGGCGAGACTGGTGAGGTGGCAACAGTTTCTCTGGCTTCTCTCCTTAGCCTCAATTCCACCTGGCCTCGGCTGTGTTCTTCACTTTTGCTGAGGACTTTGTCACTTCCTTCTCTCAGACTTGTTATAAACCCATCTTTTTTTTATCCCCTTAAACCCTTGGGTGAGAGACCACATTCCATATGCCCCTTCCTCTGTCCCATCCTCCTTCGTCCTCTGGAGACATGATTCTCTTCTCTGTCTGACTTTTGTGTCCCCCACCCTCAGGGATGAGCACAGCTCTGACCCATACCACAGTGGCTATGAGATGCCCTATGCTGGGGGGGGTGGGGGCCCTACTTATGGCCCCCCTCAGCCCTGGGGCCACCCAGACGTCCACATCATGCAGCACCATGTTCTGCCTATCCAGGCCAGGTAAAGACCTGGGGTTCTGGGGTTCTTGGGGAAAGGGAGCTGTTAGGTTTGGGGGATGGATTGGGGTTGCCAAAGACCGTGGCTGGAGTCAGGAAGTGGGTTAGGTACAGAGAGGAGTGCCTGTGGGGGTTGGTAGCAGTTGGTGCCTGGGGTGGTGTCCATGGTGGGCAAAGGAAGGGGGCAGCTGGCTACCTTGGCCCCCCCCATCCCCCCCACCCTCTTCCCCCCACAACCAAGACTTCCTGACCGGGCCCCCCCCAGGCTGGGCAGCATCGCAGAGATTGACTTGGGTGTGCCGCCACCGGTGATGAAAACCTTCAAGGAGTTTCTCCTGTCATTGGATGACTCTGTGGATGAGACAGAGGCTGTGAAGCGCTATAATGACTATAAGCTGGATTTTCGAAGGCAGCAGATGCAAGATTTCTTTTTGGCTCATAAAGATGAGGAGTGGTGAGTGCCCCTGTTTCCCTGCTCTCTGTTCCCTAGCATGTTTCCCCTGGCCCCGCCAGTGGAGCCTGCAGCCCTGTCCTCTTCCCGTTTTCCCCGATCCAGAACTTCCTGGGGGTGGGGGATGGGAAGCACAACAGCATTGGCTGATGGGTTCTCCTCCTCACTTCAGCGTCTGCCACGGCCTCCCACCCCACCTCGCTTCCCCTCTGTCCTCAGTGAGTGGGACACCTCCAGGCAGCTGGCCAGAGCCACCTGTTCCCTTGGGGCAGCAGACAGACTGCTTCCCACTTGCTGGTATTGGGTCATTGTCGTCCCTGATCGCCGGGACCCTGTGTGGCTGTGGTGTTCTCCCAAAAGCAACGAGTGAATCCAGACAAGAAAAAGATCTCAGGGTCGTTTGACAGAAAAAGAATTTTAATTTTTTTCCTTTTGTGGATGTTTTAATTTTAATCAACCATCTTTTCCCCCCTTCCTGCTCCTCCTCCTCCTCATCCTCTTTCTGCTCCTCCTCCCTGAAAAGAGCCAGAACTGGGAACTACACCCGCTCATCGACGGAGCTCGGAGCAAACCCACCTCCACCCCCACCATACCCAGCCCATACATGAGCCCCCTGGGCTGAGCTGCGCTGCCCCGGCCAGGCAGACAGGCAGGGCACCGCTGTGCACAATGCAGCGGTTTAGCTGAATGTGATTGCTCAGGCAGCTAGTCAGTCAGGGCCCCCACCGCGGAGTCCCGCGGGGGTGGGGCATCTGGGCCGGGACGCCCCAGCCAGGAGCCAGCCGGTGGCCCACCTGCCAGCATGGGCCCTGGGCGCGGCTAGTTAAATCTTGAGCTCTGTTTGACCAAGCGGCCAAGGTAAAGATCCTGGAGGTGATGCCTGCGGCTTTCCTTTCCTCTCACGCTCAACTTGTGGTTCTGTTTTGTCTGTCGTCGTTTCTTCCTTCTTTATCCGTGTCTTGGTCTCATTCTCTCATGTACTTTTCATTCTCGGTCCCTGTCCTTGCTCCTTGCCTAACCACTTGTTTGCTCTGTTTGGTTTTTTTTTTTCCCCCCCGTTTCTCTGGTCTTTAGTTATTCCCTTTGTTTTCGATTTCTGGGACTTTCTCACACTTTCCCTTTCTGCTTTTCTCATACACCTTATTTCTTCTGTTCCCCCCCCCCCCCCCCAAGTCCTTTTTTTAATTTTTTCTTTCCATGCCCCCCCCCCCCCCCCTCCCCCCCCCCCTCTCTCTCTCTCTCTCTCTCTCTCCCTGTGGGCAGTACCTGAGGTTATAAGGGCACTTCACTTTCTCCCTTTGGTCTTTCCCTGTCCCTCCACCATCTGCTTTTCTTCCCAAGTGGGGAGAAAGCTTTTCTGCCTTTTTTGGCTTTTCCTATCTGGTGCATTTCAGGTTTCCCTCTGTCTTCCACCTAGGGATGGAGGGAGTTGGTGGGAACAGTCCTTTTAATGACTAGTTCGGGGTTGGCAAGGAGAGGGAGGTTCTTTGGGGCCTGCTATTTCCTTAGCCTTCTTTTGGAAGCTTTGGGAGACTACACTTTTTTAAGTTAGTGTTTCCCAGAGACTCAGGGCCATCATGCTGCCTCTCTAACCCTGGCCTCCCCCTGTAGTCATTGCTTTTCCCAAATCCAGAGCTCTTAGTTCCTGGCTTTCCCCCAGATCTTCTCAGAGCATAACCTCTGGTTCCTTTTGGGGGTATTGGGTGGTTCTGGTGCACCCCTCTCCCCAGTCTTTCTGCTTTCATGGTTTATTGTGGGTGTGAGAGGACTTGCCTGGGCCCCTCCCCATGTCCCGGCCCTGGCGTCCAGTGACTATTTTGTCTCTTCCCTCCCCACTTCCTTCCCAGGTTTCGGTCTAAGTACCACCCAGATGAGGTGGGGAAGCGGCGGCAGGAGGCCCGGGGGGCCCTGCAAAACCGACTGAGGGTATTCCTGTCCCTCATGGAGAGTGGCTGGTTTGATAATCTTCTCCTGGACATAGACAAAGCTGATGCCATCGTCAAGATGCTGGATGCAGGTGTGTGGTTTGGGAGGGGAAGAGGGTGTCTGGTGACCAAGGTCTTGGTTGGGAAATAGATGTCAGTTGATAAGCCAGATGGTGAAGGCCAGGGCCATTGTGACCTCTGTCCCGTCTGTTGGTAGCTGTGATTAAGATGGAAGGAGGGACAGAGAACGATCTGCGCATCCTGGAGCAGGAGGAGGAGGAGGAGCAGGCCGGAAAGCCTGGGGAACCCAGCAAGAAAGACGAGGGCCGGGCTGGACCAGGCCTGGGGGATGGGGAGCGCAAGGCCAATGATAAGGATGACAAGAAAGAAGATGGCAAACAGGTCAGAGTGTTGGGCTTGGCGGCGGTGGGGGGGGTGCTGCCCGCTGGCTGCTGCCTGTGAGCCCCTGGGGAGGAGGAGGGAGCAGCTTCAGTGGTCAGGGCGGGGCTGGAGGGTTGTGTGCTGGGTCCAGGAGAGGTGGGGGGCCAGGGAGGGGCCGGGCCCTCTGATAAAGGTTGAAGGGGATCGTCTGTGCCTGCAGGCCGAAAACGACAGTTCTAACGATGACAAAACTAAGAAGTCTGAGGGCGATGGGGACAAGGAAGAGAAGAAAGACGACTCTGAGAAAGATGCCAAAAAGGTAGGGTATCTCTTGCCAGGGGATCAGTGTCCAGTCCAGTGGCCTGCTTATCTGACTCGCTTCCTCTTGCTGTGGCTCTCACAGAGTAGCAAGAAGCGGAATAGAAAGCACAGTGGTGATGACAGCTTTGACGAAGGCAGTGTGTCCGAGTCGGAATCGGAGTCGGAGAGCGGCCAAGCTGAGGAAGAGAAGGAGGAGGCTGGTAGGTTTTATTTTCTGCTTCTAGTCCATTCTCTTCCCACTGAATAGGGGTAGGGGAGGTTGGGACTGTGACTGCTTCTCTGTCTTCCCCTCCAAAATCAACAATAAAAAATCACGAACTCCCACCACTTTCTGCATAGAAGAGGCACTCAAGGAAAAGGAGAAGCCCAAAGAAGAAGAAAGGGAGAAGCCTAAGGACACTCCTGGGTTGGAATGTAAACCTCGGCCCCTCCATAAGACTTGCTCCCTCTTCATGCGCAACATTGCACCCAACATCTCTCGGGCAGAGATCATTTCTGTGAGTGGGGGAAAGTGGTGTTGGGGGCAGGAATGGCACCCAGGCTCCATCTTTGGTGGCAGGGAGGGGGAGCTGGTGAGGCGGGGAGGGGATAATGTGACTCTGCTTCTAACATATACTCCTCCTTCTCGAACAGGGAAACCCCTTCCCATGGGCCCATGCCTTTTGTGGGCTGGCTCCAATCGCACCATTTGCTTTTAAGTGCTCTTATTCTTACGCCCTTTATTGGTTTTTCCTTACTTGAGTAAAGATTCAAAGGCAGTTCCTAGGGTTCTGAGGACATGGGGATTGGAGGAAGAAGTGAAACGTTGAATTGCTCAGTGGGGTTTCTGTTCTTGTTTTTCCAGCTTTGTAAAAGATACCCAGGCTTCATGCGTGTGGCACTGTCAGAGCCCCAGCCTGAGAGGAGGTGAGGAATGGAGAGAAGAGTGACCCTGGAAACCCTGGAAATATGGTACAGGGGGAGGCAAATGGCCGGTATCCCTTCCACCCCAGGGTTATGCTGATCTTTTCTTCTGTAGGTTTTTCCGTCGTGGCTGGGTGACCTTTGACCGCAGTGTTAACATCAAAGAGATCTGTTGGAACCTGCAGAATATCCGGGTAAGTGCTGGGAGTGGGCTCTCTGTGCTACACAAAACCGGATTCCTTTGTTCTTTTGATTCACTTGTTCTGCCCCTTATCCATCCATTCGGTCTGCTCACATTAAGTATATACCGGGGCCCATGAATAAGACCCTCCTGATCCCTGTTCTCAGGGAGCTCACGGTCCAGTTGCTGGTCCTGTCAGTAAGGCCAGTCCCTGGAGCTGCTGCTTCTTGGGCAAGTGTTGGTGAGCTTTGTGTTCGTTCCCTCTAGCTCCGGGAGTGTGAGCTGAGCCCTGGTGTGAACAGAGACCTGACCCGCCGAGTCCGCAACATCAATGGCATTACCCAGCACAAGCAGATAGTGCGCAATGACATCAAGCTGGCCGCCAAGCTGATCCATACGCTGGATGACAGGACCCAGCTCTGGGCCTCTGAGCCTGGGACACCGCCTCTGCCAACAGTCAGTGACTCCCTGTGGAACTTTTCCAAAAGCAGCCGATACCATGTCGACTGCTGTGGGCACCTCTGGTCTTGTCTGTAGCATTGACCCCTTGTTCCTATCCTCTCTATCTGGGCAGCACCTCCAGCTTTTCCGATAGAATAGACTGGCATTAGTGATGATGTATTGGCTAGGATAGAATAAGAAAAAGACAAAGAGTGAAGCAGTGGTAACAGGCCACGTGAACCCTGGATTCCTTTCTGCTTCAGATGAGGAGCTTCCGGGACTACCTACCTCAGAGTTTTCTCTTGTCATCTCACTTGCCCTTCTTTTTCCTCCCTACCAGAGTCTGCCCTCCCAGAATCCAATCTTGAAGAATATCACTGACTATCTGATTGAGGAAGTGAGTGCAGAGGAGGAGGAGCTGCTGGGGAGCAGTGGGGGCGCTCCCCCTGAGGAGCCCCCTAAGGAAGGGAACCCTGCAGAGATCAACGTGGAGCGGGATGAAAAACTGATCAAGGTGCCAGCAAGGGCAGGCGGACAAGGTCCTAGCTTGGGGCAGCAAAGGGGCAAGAAAAGTATGGTGAACTCAAAGATTTTCATTTCCCTCAGGTTTTGGACAAACTCCTCCTCTATTTGCGCATTGTGCATTCCCTGGATTATTATAACACTTGCGAGTACCCCAATGAGGATGAAATGCCCAACCGCTGTGGCATTATCCATGTTCGGGGGCCCATGCCACCCAACCGCATCAGTCATGGAGAAGGTGGGCTCCCAGCTTCCCCACTCCCGATTCCCCTTTGGTTTCCCTTTCTCCTCAGCTGCCTCTGGTCTTAGATCTGTTCTGGTAGCAGTGCCTTCCCACACTTTCCTGTTACCCTCTCCTTTTTCTTTTTTTCTTTAAATATTTTATTTTTAAATAATCTTTATGCCCAAAGTAGGGCTCAGAATCAGGACCCTGAGATCAAGAGTCACATGCTCTGAGCCAGCCAGGCGCCCTTATCCCTTCCTTTTTATTCCTTGCTTCTGGCTCCCTTCTTCAGCCCGCTGTCTGTTCCCAAACCACAGTGCTAGAGTGGCAGAAGACATTTGAGGAGAAGCTGACTCCGCTGCTGAGTGTACGGGAATCTCTTTCCGAGGAAGAGGCTCAGAAGATGGGTCGCAAAGACCCTGAGCAGGAAGTGGAAAAGTTTGTCACCTCTAACACCCAGGAACTGGGCAAGGATAAGTGGCTATGCCCTCTCAGTGGCAAGAAATTCAAGGTCTGGGATGTTAGAGAGTTGTGTGTTAGAACTGTGGGCCGAGGGGGTTGATCCAGGAAGCCTCCTCCGGCCTGGGGAGGAATTGGCTCTGGAATTGGTGGGCGGGGAGGTTGATTATCCTTCCACATTGCTTGCTGTGTTCTGACCCTCTCTTTCTTTACCCAGGGCCCTGAGTTTGTACGCAAACATATCTTCAACAAGCATGCAGAGAAGATTGAGGAAGTGAAGAAGGAGGTGGCATTTTTTAACAACTTTCTCACAGATGCCAAGCGCCCAGCTCTGCCAGAGATCAAGCCAGCTCAGCCACCTGGCCCTGCCCAGAGTAAGATACGATCTGAGAGAGTCTGCCACATTCCCTCTCCCTTGACTATTCAGGGATTCCTGGTTCTCTCATCCTGTCATCCTCTGAAAACTTTCTATCCCACTCTCAGGCAGTATTCCTAAAAGCCAGTCGTCATTCCCCATCCTGTCGTCCTCCCCTCCCCCGCCCCCCCCCTCCCCGCAGTAATTCATGTTCCTGTCCATGTTGTACTCCCCCCAGGCCTGACCCCGGGACTCCCCTACCCGCACCAGACTCCCCAGGGCCTGATGCCCTATGGTCAGCCCCGGCCCCCCATCTTGGGTTATGGAGGTAAGTATAGGGGGAGCTTGAAAGGGTTTAGTGGCTGTGAGGGCTGGGAGAAAGGAAGCTTAACCAAGGTGTAGTTGAGGTCACAGGTTTTCAACTGAGCACTGATCTCTTGTGTAGCTGGTGCTGTCCGCCCTGCAGTCCCCACGGGAGGGCCTCCATACCCTCATGCCCCCTATGGTGCTGGCCGAGGGAACTATGATGCCTTCCGAGGCCAAGGAGGTTATCCTGGGAAGCCTCGGAACAGGTGAGAATGAGCTGAGACTTCCCAAGCTTGCCGTTTCCAAGCTCCCTTTCAGGGGCCCTCAGCTGTCTTCCCATCTTACCGTATCTTCCATCTCTCACAGGATGGTCCGAGGAGACCCACGGGCCATTGTGGAATACCGTGACCTGGATGCTCCAGATGATGTGGACTTCTTCTGAGCCATCTACTTTTCCTCACTCCTGGTATGGTCTATAATTGACTGCCTCGTCCCATCCAGCTG
This sequence comes from Callorhinus ursinus, assembly GCF_003265705.2. NCBI lineage: Eukaryota > Metazoa > Chordata > Mammalia > Carnivora > Otariidae > Callorhinus > Callorhinus ursinus. The sequence goes on from NW_027397117.1 coordinate 856,048, forward strand.
AGAATTGTTTTTTTGTACGTTTAACCCTACTGCCAATAAAAGCACTTCCATAGTGATTGATTATCATGTGCCTCCCCACATTCTCCCAAAGATTGGCTGGGGCCATAATTAGCTGAGCCTCACCAATTTATTGACTCCAAAGGCCCAGGCAGCTTTTGCCTTGGAATAAAGGGTTTAGGTGTGTTTGGGGCCAGAGACAAGTCTCCATTCTGGGACCTGAGCCTCAGCCCAGGGCGTGTTGCTGCTTCTGGGAGTTGCAGCTGGTCAAGCACAGGTTGTAGAAGGAGTTGCGGTCAAAGGCTGTGCGTACGTCTCTCCACCCTACCCACCCAGCTGCCTGTAGTTCCCTGGGATTTTTCGGAGCGCCCCAGAAGTGAGGGTCCAGTACCAGAACATAGGCCTCTGTGCCTGGACCCAGGCAGACTCCCAGCAAGGCCTTGGACTGGGCATCTGCATCCCCCCCAACCATTACAGGCCCCCCGCCCCCTGCGAAGTGGGAGTAAAGCCTCTCCAGTTCCCCCTGAAGCCCTGCTCCACGGGGTACGTGACACAGGCGCCCCTGGGGCCCTCCGAAGTGGTCGAGGCACAGACTGGCTTCTACACAACCGATCCAGCTCCGGGAGCCCCGGAACCCGGGGGGCTTGTCGCCCATGTCCTCCAGGGCCGCCTGCACGGCGGCCAGCCCGGGCACGCCCGCGGGCCGGCCCTCTGGCCACGAGCACAGCGTCTGCAGAGTGCGGTAGCCGCAGCCCCAGCCCCGGTCGTCCAGGCCGTCGCAGCCGTAGTGATAGTAAAGGTAGTGGCCCGAGAGGAGGGCCAGGCGAGCGGGGCCGCGGCCGGGCGGGGCCAGGCCCAGGTGGACGTCCTTCAGCAGCTCCAGGGCGGGCGGCGGGGGGCCGGGCAGACGCGTCCTGGCGGGGCGGACGGAACTCCGGCTCCAGCGTTTCCTCTCGGTCCCGGGTCTTGAGCTAGCCGCAGGCAGAACCGACGGGCGGGCTCCGGGGAGCTTCTCTCGCTGGTCCCCGGCAGCCGCTGAGGGCGAGCCGTAGCCGCTGGGAAGGCGCCACCCGTGGAGCTCCCACAATGCAGCGCCGGGCTGCCGTCGCTACTGCGCAGGCGCGAGCCCCGCCTCGTGAGGCGGCGGGGCGGGGCGGGGCGGGGCGGGCACAGGCACGCTCCGCCCGGCTACTGAGATCCGCAACTTCGGAGGGCTCTCGTACCCGCCCCTCTGTCTACTCAGCCCCGGTGTTTGAGGCCCGCTCCCTAGTCGCGCACACTGCTGTAGCTGTAACAGTTTATTGGCAGCCCAGAGGGGCGAAGGCACCGCGGGGGAGGGGCTCGGCCCGAGACATGCAGAGGACGGGGAGCCTCCGGGGATAGTCGGGGGGGAGTTGGGTGGGCACGGTCTAGGGCTCCTCCGTGTTATACCCCAGCCCTTAGATAAGTATATACAGCTAGGGGGCCGGGCGGGGTGAGCAGGGCGGGGAGACGTGGGGGTCCCGTCTGGGTCACAGGTCTGAGCAGCGATCCTGCTTGCTGTAATGGTCAAACTGGTTCTTCCAGTGCACCATGTAGGAGCTCCAGCGGTGGAACTCGGCCTTCCACTGGCGCTCCGCCTCGTCCAGCGTGTCTGCGGCCAGGGCGCCCGGCAAGTGGGTTGGAGGAGGACAAGGGGAAGGTCAGGGAACGTATATGGTGGGGGGCGTGAGTGCAGGAGGATACAAGAATGCAGGAGGGCACGCAGGACGGTGGAAAGAGGATCAGAAGAATATGCGAAAGACGGAAGACCAGAGGAAGGATGAGAGTGGAGGCGGGGCCGGAGAAGGATGGCGGGAAGGAAGGGGTGGGGGGAGGAGAAAATGACCGTTAGACAGGGGGACAGAAAGGATCAGAAGAGGGAGGACCCGTGGGTTGGTGGGGAAAAGAGAAGAGACAGAAATGTTGACTGTTACAGCCCCACTAGGGGGTGCTATCTAGCTCCCGGCCTTCCCTCTCCCCCCAACACCAGGCTCCGGCTCCAAATAATTTTATAAAAAAAGAAAATTGGCTTTTTCATTTCCATTTAAACAACAAAGGCGTGTGGATCCCTGAGACGGGTCATAGGTCACCATCCCCTCCCAGCCCTGGCCAGTTTGAGTCTCTCGGTTTGAGAAGGGAGGGTGCGCTGGGTCGGAGATCCCTGAGTGGGGCCCTTCCCCACTGTCCGACCACTCATTAGAGGAGGGGGGCCCCCTGAGGCCGGAGGGGTAAGTGGCCGTGGTCAGAGCCGCAGGAGCCGGCGAGGTGGAGGAAGAGGAGGAGAAGAAGGGGCAGGGGAAGGCCGGGCCTGGGCCTCTGGGCGGCCTCCCCGTGGGCGGGGCCTGAGCAGGTGCTGGGAGCCTTCGAGGCTGGGGGGGGGTGGAGAAGAGAGGGGTTACACCCGGCCGGCTTCCACTCCCCTCTCTCTCTTCGCGCCCCTTTTCTGCCCTCCTCCGCCCAGCCCCTGCCCGCTGGCCCCTGCATACCGGTGGCGCTGAGCAATTTGGGTAGGAAGCGGTTCCAGAAGGCGCAGGCCTGGGCGCGCAGCCCCCGCCGCACCTCCAGCGGCCGCAGGTTCAGGCTCACGTACTGCTGCGCTCCCGCCGTGTACGGTGGCCACTGCGGGACTTTGGGGTCCCGGGGGTCATTGGGGTCCCTTCGGAAGGAAAGGGAAGGCTCAGCCTCAGGCAAGCCTGCCCCGCCCGCCCTTGGGACTGTGGACCGGAGATGGAGAGCAGGAGGAAGGCTGCTTCCGACCCGTGCGCTCTTCGGCTCCCTGGAGAACACATTCCCTCCTTCCCACCACCTCTTTAACCCCTCTTTCTGGTCTCCCGGATCCCCCATCATCTGGAGCCATCCCCTTCCTCCTGCCCTCCCTCTTTCTGCCTTTCCCTCGGCTTTACTGCTCCACCTTTGTCTTTGTTTCTCCCATTTAATACATCCCTACGATTTATGAGCCCTCACTATGCAAGCAGGCTCAGTCCTAGCTCTACAAATACCTTGTTTTTGCTTTTGACAACACCCATGTGATGTCGGATTTAGGGTCCCCTTCTTCGGACAGGTAAACTGGTGTGTGAGTACATATGCATGTGCACATGTCACAGCTAATAAAATCACCACTGGCCCAATTGAATCCAGCTCTCTCCAGTTCAAGCTCCTAAGTACTATGGTAATTCCTTTGTCTCCCTGTCTCTCTGCTGCTCTTCGCTTCCCTCCCCCTTGGTCCCCGATTCTTCAGGACCTGCCATCCTGTTTTCCTCTCCAGTCTCCTTTGTCATTCTGTCTCCGTCTTTGTCTCCTTCCTTTTGTGAACTTTTCCCTCCCTCTCCGGCCCTTTCTGTCTGTTAGTCTTCCTCTCTCTCTGTCCCCTGCTCCTGCTTCTCTGGCTCCTGGAGGCCCTCCTCCCCTCAGTACTGCTGACCCTGTGCGGGCGAAGTTGGCCCAGTATCTCATCAGTCGCTGGGCAAAGGTTCTCTCCTCGGCGGTATAGTTTAGCGAGGGTTCCAGAGGGAGCCCAAAGATGAACTCGATCTCGTAGCCATGGGGCACCCCCATCCAGAGGGGCCAGGAGAGCGTAGATGCGCGGTGTTCAAAGATGTAGGCATAGACCCGAGCACCCTGGGCAGCCAGTCGCCCAGCCAGCTGGGCCACGGGGCACACGACGTTGTGGTCGCCCACGACATCACTCATGGCCTCTCTCAGGCGTGCCGGGTCCTCAGGGTGCAGCCAGTCTGTGTAATGCAGGACCACAGCCTCGGCAGCTAGGTCACTCGCCTGGGGGACCCCGACCCGCACCCCGGCCAAGAACTGGGCCCGGCTGATGAGAGATTCGTTGTCTTTGCTGAAGCCTGGGGCCCCGTAAACCAGAAAATAGGAGCCCTCATCCTTCACCACACCCACCAGCACCTGGGGGGACAGGATGGAGGGATGGGGGGGTACAGACAGACAGGCAGACAGAAACAGATGGACAAAGAGCCAGAGAGATCAATAGTTATAGACCCCAGAACCATGGAGGAAGAGAGTATGAGGTTGGGGAAGGGACAGAGAGAAAGAGAAAATGTACCCATGTTTCCTTTTCTCTCTGCCCCATTGACCACCCTGGGATCTGAGCTCTCAGGGAGGAGGGGGCAGCCCTGGGGCCAGAAGCCCAGGCCTTTGGGAGTTGGATCTTGAGGAGCCTTCATGCCTGGGTCCCCGGGGGTGGGGGGTGGGGCGGGCAGGAGAACAGGCCTAGAGGAACCAGCTCCACCCCTTCTAGCCACTAGTCACCTGCAGACCGTGGAAGTCTCCGGCATTGATGAGGGCCTCGGGTGTGTCACTGAGGAAGTCTCCATCCACCACAGGCACAAAAGAGAAGCGGAAGACACTTTCCTGAGGCAGCACATGCCACTCGTGGTCCACCAGGTCCTGAGCTGGCCGTGTCCTCAGGCAGGCGACCAGCTCTGTGTCATTGCCACCAGCACCCCCCGGGGGACAGCCTATGAGGCGGGCCAGCAGTGTGGCCCTGCGGCGGGCCTCTCCCACACCCACTGTGGCCCAGGGGCCGTTGGGTGCGCCGCTCTGCAGCACAGCCCTGTGGAACAGGCCCCGGCTGGGGGGGGACAGCAGGTGCATGCCCACTGAGGCAGCACCGGCACTTTCCCCAAACAGAGTCACTGACATTGGGTCGCCCCCAAAGGTTGCCACATTCTCCTGCACCCACTGTAGTGCCAGCCTCTGATCCAGTAGACCCACGTTGCCTGGGGCCTCCCGGCTCCCTGGCAGGGCCAAGAAGCCAAAGGCTCCTACCCGGTAGTTCATGGACACCAGCACGGTCCCCTCAGCCTGGGCCAGGAAGCGGCCGTCATACACGTCCAGGGAGGAGGCCCCACTGTAGAAGCCACCCCCGTAGATCCAGACGAGGACAGGGGTGGGGGACGCAGGCCGGGGGTATGGTGTCCACACATTGAGGTAGAGGCAGTCCTCACTCAGCTCTCGGTTCGGGTTCCACATCTCGGTGCCCTCAAAGCCGGGGTACAAGGTGTCCACATATTGGTAGCAGACACTTTGGAAGGCTGTGGCGTCCAGCACCCCTGGCCAGGGCCGCTTGGGCTCCGGTGGCAGAAAGCGACGGGGGCCCACAGGTGGCTCTGCGAAGGGGATGCCCAGGAAAGCGGAGACAGGGCCCCCAGGGGCCATTAGGCGAATGCCCCGCAGCCGGCCCCCACGCACAGTCACCAGCAGCTCTGGGTCCTCAGCCTCTGCCCCTCCTCCCAGGAGGAAGAGGAAGAGGAGAAGGATTGGGGAAGCCAGGGAGGGCGTGTGCAGGGGACACCAGGGGGGCCTCATGACTGCCAGGGCAGGCAGGCGTCTGCTGGGAGAAAGAAAGGCAGAGGGTGAAGGCCTGAGGCTGCCAGGAGGGAGGAGATTAGGTAACACTCTTGCCCAGGGGTTATCACTGAGCTGCAGAGGAGGTGGGGCAGGTTGGTAGAGAGGAGAGAAATGGAGGGAGGGAGACAGGCACAGACAAGGACACAGGCAGACAGGGAGAAGCAAGAGGGGACAGAGATCAGGCACACTACACAACACCCAGACAGACGGACGGAAGGAACAGAGATGAGGCCTGCCAGGCAATCCCTTCCCCTGCCCCACAGAGCGCCCAGCACCCTCACCTCCTTCCCCTAGCTGGGTGTACTGGGTTGGGCCCAGCCCGAGCAGTGCGGGCACCCGCACCAGAGGCCGCAATCCACACACAGGCCATCCGACAGGGGCGGGGCCCTCACTGACGGGAGGCGCCCCTGGGGAAGCTTGGGGTGGCGTGAAGGCGCAGCCTGTCCTGAGTTGGCCAGGGTCGGGGGCCCTGGGGGGTGGGTTGGGCGTTCAAGGGTTGTGGGAGCTACAGGTCTCGGGGCACCCCAAATCCTGCTTACTCCACACCCTGCCCCACCCTGCCCCTCCTCGTCCACTGTCTGGCACGGGGCGCTGGTACCCGCGGGTGCCGGTCAGCTGCGCACTCGCCTCGCCTAGCCTCAGAGATCAGGCTCGCCAGCCCGGGTCCCCCAGGACTCGAGTCCCCCATCCGTCCGATGCTGCGGGGAACGCTGCCGCCAGTGGGGGGCAGTAGAGACCGAGAAAAGGACGGCACTCCCCGCCCCGAGTCCGGGAGCCGGGAACTTGGGGCGGGGGTCTGGAGGCTCGCGGGCATTGCGGAGGGGTCTGAAGGGCGAACCGGGACGCCTGTGTTCTCGGAGCTCCGGAGATCCCCGGCTGCAGGGGCGAGGGCGCTATTTTGGGGCAGCAGCTGCTGTGGTTCCGGCATCTCCAGCCAAGGGATCAAAATTCCCCGGGTCGGAACTCCCCCCTCCCGCGGCGGTCACCTCTCACCCAGCCAACCCCCGCCGCCCTGAGGTTGGGGTGGTGGTGGTGGTGCGGGGGATTAACTAGGAAACCCGAGTGGGGCTAATTATAACTCGGGGCTTCCGCTGAGCCTCCCCTTTCCCCAAAATAGAGACGGAGTCCCCGTGGGAGGGGGACGCCTGGGCCTCGGAGGGGGCTTCGGCTGGGCGCTGCGCAGGGGCGCCGGGATTGCGGGATCTGGGGGGGGGGGAGTCAGCCCGGCGCCAGCAACCTGCGCAGCTCGGGTTCCGCCCCAAGCAGGGGGCGTCTTCCAGTGGCCCCACACTTGGGGGCAGGCGGGGGAAGGGGCGTTCGGGGGTCCCCACAGGAATTCGAGAACAGAAGAGGCGGCCGGCCCTGCGGGGTGCCGGCTCCCGCGCGGACGACAGTAAGTATGCGGCGGCGAGGGAAGAGTTAAGGATGAGTGTGGGGCGGCGGGGGGCGTCGCTGGGCAGGCCCGGGGGCGCGGTGGGCGTCCCGTTTGGGGGCCCGGATCCCTCCCGGAGCGCACATTTTCCCGGACGCGGAATGGGCCGCGGGCCGGGGGAGGGTCCCGGCCGGGGCGGGAGACTCACCTGAGGCGGCCGAGCCGGGCCGGGCCGGGCCGCACCGGGAGCTGGAGGCGGCCGATGTTCCCCGGCGCAGGCTGAGCCGACTCTGACAGCCGCCGCCTCCGGCCCCCCGCACACACCCCCTCCGGGCCGCACGGCGCCCCCGCCCGCCCCCGCCCCCGCCCACTGTCTCCGCCCCCGCCCCTCCCCGCCTCCCCCGGCTGCCACCTCCCCTCCCTCTTCCTCCCTCGGAGCCGAGACCCAGAGACCCCCGGGGCCCGGACGGACTCCAGTGACAGACGCCGACAGACGGACAGACACATGGTGACACGACCGAAAGACCCGCAGCGGCGGAGCAGGCAGACATCCACAGTGACAGACAGAAGCCGCGGAGACAGACGCAGACGGACAGTCGCAGGCAGTGACAGCTCCAGACAAACGGTGACCGACATTCACAGACGGACGGACACACACTCGGACACACTGACAGCCTCAGTCAGGACTGTGGGCCGAATAAATGAACATCCTTGGCCAGGACACAGCAGGGGTGGCATGGGAGGACTGGCACGTGAAAGTGTGGCTGAGGACCCCCTTAGGGGTCCGGGTGGTACTGGCGGAGAAAAGGTGACGTGGGACACTCCTGGGGGATGAGGGCACACCTGTGGGAATGAAGGTGAGAACATGAGATCACGAGTGGAAATGAAGGGGGGGCCCACGAAGAAGACCCCCGGGGCAAGGGAGAGGTGACTCGGGGACACCCCAGAAGGCAAAACGTGGTGGCACGCGCAAGGCTGCGGGGCGAGGCCGCACTCCGCTGCCGCAGTGGAAACTTCCGGAACCCCCGCGGGTGGGTTTGCACTGGTTCCCTGACGGGTGACCTGGGACTTTCGTCACCAGGGTCCGGTCGGGGCATGACATCACCAGACCAGGCTTTCATTGGCCGCCGCGGCCGGCAGGTGGGAGCGGCCTGGCCCGGCAGCCCCCAGGCTGCTCTGAGGGGCCTGGGCCGCACGGGCCCCCACGACCCCCCCCTCCAGGGGATCACCCATAGGAACAGTGCGGCCGCGTCCCCACGCCCGAGGTGAGGGTGGAAAAAGCGTGCATCGGTGTGGCCGCAGGAGTGCGCCCCTCGGAAAGGCCTTCCACGCCCGAACAGTGGGCTCCGGCGCCCACGGCCCGCTCGCTGCGTGGGAGACCGGCCGGCGCGGGCAAGCGTCGGGGTGTGCGTGCGCGCACGCGGCGGTGCGGGATGCTGCGTGGGGCGTGCGTGGGGCGTGCGGGCGCGCGCACGTTGACTCGGGCGCCCAGCGCCCCGCGGCGACCCGGCCTGCGGCCCCGGGTGTACGGTGGTTGGGGGCCGGCGTCCCCGGGTCTTCTCGGGGCCTGGTGGGGTTCATAGGGTCCGTCCAAATCCAGAGACGTTCCCCGCCCCGGGCCGCGCGGTCCCGGCTCTCCAAGCTGGGCGCCCCCCAGCCCATACGCCCCGCGGGAACCGGCCCCCGCAGGCCCGGGGACCCGCGCTGCGTCCCCTCTCCGCTCGCGCGCGACGGCCGCCAGATGGCGCCGAAGGGAGCCGCTTCGGGCCTCGGAGACTGGTACGGGGTTTGGGCGTGCTGGGATTAACCTCACACAGTCTGTTCTCACCATTTCCACTTTCCGCCCTTCGCTCTTCAGGCACCCCAAATACCCCGCGTGAACACCGAGGTTTTCTGCATCCTCCTTTCAGCGTCCTGGCCCCACTGGTTGAGAGCTCCCCACTGGTCAGACCACTTCCCCAGTACCACTCCCTCAAGAGCAGGCATAAGGCTTGTGGGTTTGGGTAGGGGACAGAAAAATGGACAGTTGGTGTTACTGCGGGAGAGAAGGACCTGAGGCAGGTTTCTGAGGGTGGTCATTATGAATTATTAGAATGATGAAAACAAACTGTGAGTGAATGAGCAGAGGCCTGCTCCAGGCCTGAAGCGGTAGGGATTTGGGGCCCGTAAAAGACCCTGGTAGTGATGGGGGCTTGTCTCCTTGTCACTTTCCAGAATGGGCTGTACCACGCGGGTGCCTCACCTGACTTTTTTTTTTTTTTTAAGATTTTATTTATTTATTTGACAGAGAGAGACACAGCGAGAGAGGAAACACAAGCAGAGGGAGTGGGAGAGGGAGAAGCAGGCTTCCTGCTGAGCAGGGCGCCCGATGCAGGGCTCTATCCCAGGACCCTGGGAGCATGACCTGAGCCGAAGGCAGACGCTTCACGACTGAGCCACCCAGGCGCCCCCTCACCTGACTTTAAATCATGAGCTCCTAGGGAGGATAGAGACAGCTTATAGCCCAGGTAGTTATGAACTAGTGATACCTTACATGGCTTAGAAGGTGAAAGGACAAGGCATGCTGTAGGAGCTGGCCCAGCAGAGACCTCCTTGGAGAGGTCAATGCTGACCTCAGACTGGACCCGCCTTTGAGTCAAGGACAGGGCATCCAGAATGGGCTGGAATCTCCCAGGGAAAAAGACCCTATATTCAGCTGGGTGGGAGTAAACGGATTTTGCCAAGGGAAAAGGTGCTCGGATGTGTCTGCAGGGGCTGGAGTTGAGAGCAAGGACAAAGGTAGTTCCCGCCTGCTTGGGCATGGCATCAATGGGGCAGTACCTGTGGGGTATCCATGGGAGGTAAGGGCAAAACAGGTCGTGCAGTGTTCTGAGCAGTCAGAGCTTTATTCTTTCCAGGGGAGGGGGTGGGCAATGGAAGTTCAGCCAGCAGGAGAGGGAGGGGGAAGGGGCATCTGAGGATGCTTGAGAATCTGGGGCAGGAAGAGATGCAGCCATTTATGTCAACACCATCCTTCCCATCCCCCAGGCACAGGGAGGGCAGGGCAGGGCTGCACGGGGGAAATGGGAGGAAGGGCAGCAGGTCTGGTAGGGCATAGGTTGGGATCCCAGGAGGGTGTCCTGCTTCTGGAGAGCCCCTGATGTGCTTCCCCAGGCCCTGGCTCAGGGAGGGGTCAGTTGAATGTCCAGGCAGATGAATCTGCAAGTCTGCATGGAGTCCGAGGGCAGGAAGGTCCTGTTCCTGCTTAGTAGGTGTGGCCGGGGCTCTGCAGCTGCAAGCAAATTTGAGAGATGTGCTGAGGGGCCACAGGTGTATCCTCAGCCTGCAGTTTGTCCCAGGATTGTGAGGATGGAGGAGGCCGTGCAGATCGTGTCCCATCTCAGTCTTTAAATTAGCAAGGGACCACCTGAGAGAGCCAGGACAGAGGGTTCACATGGCATTGGAGTAAACCCTGGACTGGAGGACCTGATTAGTGGGTTCTTGCCTAGTGCTCTGCTGTCAGACTTCTGGAGAATTCCACCCCTTTCCTGGGCCTCAGTTTCCCCACAAGTAAAATGGTGGATTGGACTTGAGTGTCTGTCGGAATCATGGGGACCACTGGAGGGACTGATCCATCTGGTGTTGGGCAGAGTCCTTAAAGTCTGCAGTTTTAGCAAGTCGTTAGGGTAGTCTCATGGGGGTGGTCTGAGGATCACATGAGGAGCCATGCTGGACTAGGTGTCCCCACAGTCAGTCCAAACTGACCTCCTGAGACTGTGTGGACCAGAAGAAGGTGCTGTGGGCAGTCATCAGGCACAAGAACTAACAGGGACCCCCTCTGGTTATGAAGGGAGATGGTCAAGGATTTGAGCCTGTTCTTAAAAATGGATAGAAATTTCAGGAATTTTATCTTGAGCTTCTCCTAAACCTTTGTTAACACAAGGGACCACTACTTCTGTTACATCCTTGCTCCACTTCTGCCGGCAAAGAGGATTTTTATCTCCTCTGTTTATTGGTTAGGATTCAGTTCAGTTATGTGAGACAGAAAACCAAACAATAATGGTGTGAATGAAATATAATGGAAATCCATTTCTCTCTTATGTAAAAGAGATACAGAAGTAGACCACATAGGATGGGCAGAGTACCCTTAGCGTCAGGGACCAGTTTACTTTGCACAGAATAGTGTTACTTAACCATCCTCGGCGGGTAGCTTCCACTGCATGGTGTAATGTGGCTGCTGGTGCATCGGTCATCACATCTGCATTCTAACCAACCGGCAGGAGGAGGGACTGACAAAGATCATCACTTCTCCCTTTAAGGACATTTCTTGGAAATCAGTCATACACACAGCACTTCGGTTTATATTGTTTTGGCCAGAACTTAATCCTGAGGTAATAACTGGCTATGCCCGAAGTTCAGAGATGTAGCTTTTGTTCTGGAAGACTGTGTACTCACCTACAATTTGGCTGTTTTAATACAGCCAAGGGAAGAAAGGGAGAAGGTACTGGGGAACAGCTATCCTCTGCCAAATGCCTTCCTTTGCCTCTTTTAGTGCAGGACTGAAACACACTTCTAAAATGTCTCAACTCGGGGACGACGCCCCCCACGCGCTTTCTCTCTTGAACACCACCACGTCCTAAAATTTTAGTGACCTGTGACCCGCCCTGCTCTAGCTGCTTCTCCACGGAAACGCAGTTTCTCGAGCCATCCGCGGGAGGGCGCTGCGCGGAGGCCTGGCGGGGCCGCGGCTCCGTCTGGTGCTGCTGCAGGTGGTGGCGACGAGAGTCTTCGTCGTGAGCTGCCAGAGGAGGGGAGGCCAAGGCGGTGACCGGTGAGCGTGCTGGGGTGGGGGTGAGGGTGGCGGTCCGGCTCTGGCGGCGCAGCGCCCCGACCCGGGTCCTCCCACCGCTCCCGCGTGCAGAACAAGGTAGGGACATTGGTTCCGGATGTCCTCAGGGGATTCCCTTCCCACTTAAGGCTGGAGGGCTCCTGGTGAAGCCACTGTCCCTATCCCCATCAGGCGGGGTCATTGACCTAAAGAGTTGGGAGCATGAGCCATGCAAGAGACTCTCCTCCCCTTTCTCCACCCCATCCTCTGACCCCTTCTGCAGGTTGGGCTAAAATTCACACTCGATCCAAGTTACGTAGTTTTGCATGATTCCTGCTCGGAATCACCCATCCATCCTATTTATACTCCCCCCCCTTTTTTTTGCTAGTTTTGAGCATTTCACCCAACTTTTAGCCTGTCTCTGGATAGACTTTTTTTTTTTTTTTAAGATTTTATTTATTTATTTGACCGAGAGAGACACAGCGAGAGAGGGAACACAAGCAGGGGGAGTGGGAGAGGGAGAAGCAGGCTTCCCACTGAGCTGGGAGCCTGATGCGGGGCTCAATCCCACGACCCTGGGGTCATGACCTGAGCCAAAGGCAGACACTTAACGCCTGAGCCACCCAGGCACCCCCCCTTTTTTAAAGATTTTATTATATTTATTTGTCAGAGGGAGAGAGCACAAGCAGGGGTAATGGCAGGCATAAGGAGAAGCAGACTCCCTGCTGAACAGGGAGCCCTATGTGGGACTCGATCCCAGGACCCTGGGATCATGACCTGAGCTGAGAGCACATGCTTAACTGATTGAGCCACCCAGGCATCCCTGGATAGACTCATTTTATTTTCACAGTTCTGTTAAATATGTAACCAGTTTACAGTATTCCCCATGCTGTTCATCAAACATCCTTTGGCTTATCCTCACCCCATCTTTGGCTGGGGAGAGGGTCGAGTGGGTATAGGGTATGGGCACAATATGATTATCCTTGTTCCCCAGATTGATTAATGACAGACATCAGCGCAGTTCTCAGGTTGATCTCTGCACAGGAGCTGTAATGGTCCAAAAGGAGTGAATTGTATGCTGTAATTCACCGGGAGTGCGTTTAGCCCCATGTTTACCATTTAGCTGCCCTGGGTCAGAACCTCAAAGGAACTTAGGATCCTGGAGGAGAGCTCAGCGCCCACCTGACAGGCTCTCTGGTGTGCTGACCCGCAGTCTGCTCTGATCCTGTTTCCACACAGGCACCAGCCTATGCTGATGCTGGCTTTGGTTGAAATGTTAGCAGTGCACGCTGGATGACTTCTCGGAAGCAGCTGGTGAGGTCGCACTAGGTTCTCTCTATGTTTGACACCCAGGGAGCTCCTGAAAACATTGCCAGTCGCTCCGGGCTGCCCTGTAGGTATCAGCCAGCCAGGGAGAGCCATCCCAAAGTGGACGTTCCCCTTGGATGAACCTGGCTGTGGTTGCAGCGACAGGAAGCATCCGACACACACATGGTGCAGAGGTGGGGAGGGTGTGTCTGGGATCCCCCAGCTTGCCTGGGGACAGTGTAGGCTGGCTGCAAGATTGGCTGTTTGGCCAGCGGTCCTGTAGACAGGTGGAGCCCCGAGGTGAATATCCACACCGTTGGGGACACCAGAGTGCAGTTGGCAAGGAGCCCAGACCCAGTGTCAGGTCCACGGTAGCGTTACTGGGCTCTTGTAGTTTAGCAGCTGCTGGCATGAACGCTTTGCTAAGTGTCATCCCATTGAATTCTGGCTCCAGCCTTGCAGTGGGATGGGTGCACCTGTTCTTTCATCCTTAAGACGTAACAGTCAGGAAACCGAAACTGACGCACGAGAAGTTAAGTTTTTGCTTACTTCCTCCTCAGTGGTTCCGTGGTGGCCCTGCATGAGAACTCTGACCTGCGATAGTGTTGACATGCTTTGGAGTCACTCACTTTTTTATCTGTGCCTTCCAGAAAATTAACCCCTAGAGTTTGAGACAAGAAAAAGTGTGGGGCAGGTCTCCTGTGCTTCCTGGACAGCTTTGTCCCTACCTCCCGTTCCCCCCACTGCCCTTCTGTCCCTCCACCCTCTCGGGCCTCACTCAGGTCTGGGCCAGAGGTGCTGGGCATTGCTCCAGCATTTTGAATGAAGAGAGCAGGTGCAGAACACCCAGCTCTGGGGGAGAAGAAGGATGTGTGACGGTCTCTGCAGTCTCCAGGGGACCGTCCTCCTCCCCATTTGGGACCTCATACCTTCACCGGACTCCCATAGCCAGACACCTGTCCCAACGGTGAGATACGACCCTCCTGAGCCAGGCCAGGGCCTGAGGGTGTGGAATGCCCAGCCTCCACCGTGGCCAGAGGAGCTTAGTGCCTCCTGAGGCTCCCCATTCTGTCCTGGACCCACAGCCTGGCACAAGGACCTCTCAATCCCAGGCCCCCTCTCCCCGACTCTTCCCTGACCACCTCCCATCTCCGGGGCCACTTCTGGAAACCCTTCCACCCAGACCACTCCATTTCCTGGGCCTCCATGATTTTCATGATCAAGACTCAAGGGGAAGGGCACCCTGTCCCCTAAGTCCCCTTCTCCAGGTTGGAGGGCTGGCGGGGGTGGGGAGCATGAAATCCAGAGGGACCCTGGGGTTGGAGGAAAGTGGAACACGTTTGTTGTGGGGTGGCAGCACTCTAGTTCCTTCCACGCCCCCATTTATCTAGCCCTCCTCTCCTTCCTTGCCTCCCTTGGGTGGTGCTTTGTCATTTCTACCACCCTACCTGTCCTCTCCCGCCCTGGCCTGAGGCAGAAGCCCCTGATTCTCAGCACAGATGTACTACTTCTTTTTTTAAAATTAATTAATTATTTAATTTTTTTTTTATTAAGATCTTATTTATTTGACCGAGAGAGATACAGCGAGAGAGGGAACCCAAGCAGCGGGAGTGGGAGAGGGAGAAGCGGGCTTCCCGCGGAGCAGGGAGCCCGATGTGGGGCTCGATCCCAGGACCCTGGGATCACGACCTGAGCCGAAGGCAGACGCCCAACGACTGGGCCAGCCAGGCGCCCGACATGTGCACTTCTTTGAATTGTCAGAGGGGCTGCTGGGTATCTCTTCTCTCCCTGGCAGCCTGTACTTGGTGGGGAGCAGGTATACTCTGGAGAAGCCATGGGGGAAGTGGGGTGCATCTGGTTCTCTGCGAGGAAGGGGGGCTGGCAGGGCCGAGAGGCTGGGCTCTGTCTCAATAACAGGGGTAGGGCAGCACCTGTTACTTATACCAGGCCAAGGGAGGGGCTGGGACTGTGGGGGGCAGGGTTTGGGTCACTGACAGATGGATTAGCTTGAAGCATCTGGGGCTCTTTGGATTTAGGACAAGACCTCCCCCTCCTTTAGTTCAGCTGTGATACTATTCCCCTCCCCTCCCGGGCACCCCCACATGTCTGCAGTGCTGGCCAACGAGATGCCCAGAAGTGAGAGCTGAAGGATTTCAGAAGGGGGGGAAGAAGTTATTTCCTGGCTGGGGATTTCTTTTGAAGTTAAACTTTATTTATTTGAACTGTTAGTGAATTCATAAAATTCAAAAGGTATAAAGTGCAAAGTCCCCTTCTTACCCCTGCCCCAGACACCCAGTTCTCATCCCTAAAAGCAGGGGTATCTATTGGTTGTGCCTTGGGATTATTGGCAATAGATATCTTCTGCTCCCCCCCCCCATATTTTCACATAAATTGTAGCATCTTCTCTTTCTGCACCTGGACATTTTTTTTAACCAAACAATGTAACCGAGGGATAGTTCCACATTGCTACATAGACTTATTCATTCTTCCTTGTTTTCCTCCTTTTTTTTTATTTTAAAAGATTTTATTTATTTATTTGAGAGGGAGAGAAAGAGAGACCACGAGCGCGGTGGAGGGGGCCAAGGGAGAGGGAGAAGCAGACTTTCACTGAGTGGGGAGCCCGACGTGGGGCTCAATCCCAGGAGTCTGAGCTGAAGGCAGAAGCTTAACCAACTGAGCCACCCATGTGCCCCATTTTCCACCTTTAAAAAAATACTTATTTATTAGAGAGAGAGATATCGGGGGAGGGGCAGAAGGAGAGAATCCCAAGCTGACTCCATGCTGAGCGTAGAGCTGGTGCCGGGCTTGATCTCACAACCCTGAGGTCAAGACCTGAGCTGAAATCAAGAGTCAGACACTCAATAAACTGAGCCACCCAGGTGCTCCTGTTTTCCTCCTTTTTAATGAAAAGCTGCATACTTTACATTGCATGGACATTACTCAATTTAATTTGCCCCCCTCTAAGGGATACTTAAGTTGCTTTCAGTTTACTTGCTATTATAAACTTTGTACATAAATCCTTTTGCAGTGTTGCAAGTGGATCCTGGGATAAATTCCTAGACTTGTGTTGCTCTAGCAATGAAAGTTACAGGTTTCCTACAGTCTTGCCAACACAGCCTGTTAGGTTTTTTTCTTTCCTTCTTCTTCTTCTTTCCCCCTTCCTCCAAATTGTGGCTCATTAAAGAGGCACATGGTATTTCAGGATAGCTTTAACTTATATTTCTCTCTCTCTTTTTTAAATTTTATTGTATTATGTTGTTAGTCACCATACATTACATCATTAGTTTTTGGTGTAGTGATCCACGCTTCATTGTTTTCGTATAACACCCAGTGGTCCATGCAGTACGTGCCCTCCTTAATACCCATCACCAGGCTAACCCATCCCCCTGCGCCCCTCCCCTCTAACACCCTCAGTTTGTTTCTCAGAGTCCATAGTCTCTCATGGTTCATGTATTTCTCTTATTATGAGTGACTTGCGGCGTCTTTTCATTTGTTTAAGGGCCCTCATTTTTCTGAGTTGGATATTTAATTCATTTCTTTTCATTTTTTATTTATTGATGTAATTACTTACATGCTATGAATTTTCCTCTGAACATTGCTTTAGCTGTATCCCATGGCCTTTTGTGTATTCTTCTCATTATTTCTGTTTTCTAGATGCTCCATAATTTGGGTTTATACCTCTGCTTTGTCTCGAGTTTTTAAGAAAGTGTTTTAAAATTCCAGGTGATAGGGTTTATTTTTTAATGGGTTTGTTATTAATTTCCAGACTTACTGCAGTAAGATCAGAGAACGTTGTCTGCTGTACCATATTCCATTGAATCTAAAATGTTCAAGTTGTAAGATGTGTCATTATTTCATTTCTAAACTCTTTGATTTTGGAACTTTCTTTTCTAAAGAATGCATTCGATGCTATAAGTTTCCCTCTAAGCACCGTCTCTGCTGCATCCCACAACTTTTGATAAGTTGTGTTTTCATTTCCATTAGTTAAGCATATTTTAAAGTTTCTTTTGAGATTTCTTATTTGATTCGTGTGTTGTTTAGAAGTATGTTGTTAGATCTCCACATATGTTGGGATTTTTCCAGTTATCTTTCTGTTATTGATTTCTAGTTTAATTGCATTTTGGTCTGACAAAAGACGTTTATGATTTCTATTTAAATTTGTTAACGTGTGTTTTATGGCCCACCATGTGGTCTATCTTGGTGAATGGTCCATGTGAGCTTGAGAAAAAAGAATTTGCTGTAATAGTCCAATCAACAATGTTTTATTTAAAACTCACTGGGCTAAATTCCCTGTAGTATAAAGTATAAGAATAGTACTGGACCTGGTAATATTTTTTTAAAAATATGCATTCATTCTCATTATCAAAGTAGAACTACATTATAAAAGCAGTTTCTAGGAAAGAAAAATGTTACATAAATGTTACCCAGAACAGTTAGTGATCCAACATTGTACTCCACAAACTAAGTTTTCTAGGTCTCTATGTGTATAGTATATATTTTATCTTAGATTTTACTTCAAAATAAAATACACAGTTAAACAAATTCACTAAGATGACATACTGTCGATACTTAAGATTGCAGTTAAAGAATAGTACTTAATAGTATTTTAATTAAGTTTTAGTTTAGTAAATAAAACTGCTAAGCATACTTTTTTTTTTAAAGATTTTATTTATTTATTCATGAGAGACAGAGAGAGAGAGAGAGGCAGAGGGAGAAGCAGGCTCCCAAGGAGCAGGGAGCCCGATGCGGGACTCGATCCCAGGACCCTGGGATCATGACCTGAGCCGAAGGCAGACGCTTAACCATCTGAGCCACCCAGGCACCCTAAGCATACTTTTTAAGATCACCAACAAGGAAAAACCAGTTTTGCTTTCTAAAACATTCCAGAGATTTGGGTGCAAAAGCATTTACCAACATGGTTTGAGTTGGAGGTTGATCTAGATATCAGGATAAAAAAAAAAAAAAAAAACCCAAGAAAACCAAACCTCAAACTCAGCAAGAACTGAGGTCCTCCAAAGGCAAAAGGTGAATTGTACGTTAATTTCTTCTTCTTCTTTTTTTTAAGATCTTATTTTTAGGGGGAGCCTGAGTGGCTCAGTCGGTTAAGCGTCCGCCTTCGGCTTAGGTCATGATCCCAGGGTCCTGGGATCGAGCCTTGTGTCAGGCTCCCTGCTCAGTGGGGAGCCTGCTTCTCCCTCTGCCTCTGCCTGTGCTCCCTCCCTCTGCCAAATAAATAAACAAAATCTTAAAAAAAAGAAGAAAAAAGATCTTATTTTTTTAAGTAATATCTACACCCAACGTGGAGCTTGGACCCACAACCCTGTGATCAAGAGTCGCATGCTCTACGGACTGAGCCAGCCAGGTACCCCACGAACAATGCTAGGAGAAAACATGTGCTTTACCCGAGTAACCTTTCCAACCAGAAACCAAACCAAACCAAACCAAAGCCAACTTTGGAAGCAGCAAGACTGTAACTTAGGAAGTAAAACCTGAGTGGCTGCTTATGGTCTCTGCTACTCAGCCAATGGTCCAGCAATCCCACTTCTGGGGATTTATCAAAGGAAACAGTAAACATTATCTTGAAAAGGTATCTGTAACCCGTGTTCACTGCAGCAGTATTTACAGTAGCCAAGACATGGAAACAACTTGTGTCCATTAATGGATGAATGGATAAGGAAAATGTCACACACCCCCCCACACACACACCCCCATTCAGTCATAGAAAGGAAGGAAATCCTGCCATTTGCAATAACTCGCCTGAACCTTCTGGCCATTATGCTAAGTGAAATAACTTAGACAGAGAAAGACAGGTACCATATGATCTCACTTATATGTGGCATCTAAAAAAACCATCAAAACAAAACTGATCTCATTGATACAGAGAACAGATTGGTGGTTGCCAGAGGTGGGGGCTGGCGCTGGGTGAAGTGAGTAAAGTGGGTTAAAAGGTACAAACTCCTGGTTACAAAATAAGTAAGTCCTGGAGATGTGTCTATGGTTAACAATGATGTACTTCATATTTGAAAGTGGCTAAGAGAGTAGACCTTAAGAGTTCTCATTACAAGAACGAAATTTGTTCAGCTCGGTGTAGGGATGGACTTTAACTACACTTATTGTGGTAATCATTTTATGATCTATATCCATGTATCTATTTTGTGGGAAAAGCAGCCAATGCAATGGCTAGTCTTTACTGGAAAGAAGAAACTTAAAACCGCATGTTTTGAGTAAGTTAGTGCCAAGGCTCAGTGGGGCAACTGGTGGGGCCCCAGCTTGTCATGGGTTCCATAGCTAGGGCATCGCTGGGTCTCACTTTTGTGCAGCCAGAGCGGATAATGGCAGTGTTGTCCTCCTTACGGATGCAACCTACTTTTCACTTGTTGGTGAGAGATGGGGACTGAGTTAGGGTCTTCCTTGGTGCCCAAAGCTGCCTTTGGGGCTAGCAGCTTGTATGGGTCCAGTCCCTTCTGTGTAGCCATTGAAACCTCTCCCTCTCCAGCCCAGTCACCTGCCCGTCATCAGTATATACGTAGACCAAATCATTATGTTGTGCACCTGAAATTAATATAATGTTGTATGTCAATTATGTCTTAATCACAAAATGCAACAAAACAAACATACTACAGAACATTTAAATAACCAACAAAAGCATACTGTTAAGATACTGAAAGCATCTTTGGAGACATTACATATACAGTGCCCATGAGGATAGGGTTGAACAATTTGTGTGCTTTTCTAAAAAGATTAATTTATTTGAGAGAGACACTGGGGGGGGCGAGGGGTGGGGAGAGGGAGAGAGAGAATCATGTAGCAGACTCCCCACTGAGCATGGAGGCCAGCAGGGGGTTCCATCCCAGGACCTTGAGATCATGACCTGAGCTGAAATCAAGAGTCCGCCGCCGCTTAACTGACCAAGACACCCAGGTGCTCCCGATTTGTTTTTTTTTATTTTTATTTTTAAAAAGATTTTATTTATTTATTTGGGGGGGCACAGAGGGAGAGTGAGAGAGAGAAGCAGATGCCCAGCTGAGCAGGGAGCCCAACGTGGGGCTCGATCCCAGGACCCTGAGATCATGCCCCGAGGTGTAGGCAGACGCTTACACTGACTGAGCCACCCAGGCGTCCCCCGATTTGTGTTTTTTAAATATAAATTTATAAATGCCTTTTGTATATTACAGATACTAACCTATTATCTGTCATCCACATTGCAAAAATTTCCCCCAATCT
Source organism: Callorhinus ursinus (assembly GCF_003265705.2). Lineage (NCBI taxonomy): Eukaryota > Metazoa > Chordata > Mammalia > Carnivora > Otariidae > Callorhinus > Callorhinus ursinus. Next base: position 876,147 of record NW_027397117.1, read on the forward strand.
ATTCTTTTTCTACTTTCTATTGTTGCTTTTTTTATGTAGTAGAAATGTGGAATTTTACTTTTGTACTTTTTGGGTTTCTCATTTTGATTAAAATAATTTCCTCAGCTCCAAAGTTATATGAAGAGCCTCCTAGATTTTTCTCTAGAGAGTTTTTTTCTTATGTTTTTGATTGAGTTTGCCTTAAAATTTAATGTTGTAAGATAAAGATCTAATTTTATTTTCTGCTATGTGGATATTCAGTTGCATTATTAAATAAACCACCTTTTTAAAAATTTTTTTAAAGATTTTTTTTTAAGATTTTATTTATTTGACAGAAGAGACACAGCGAGAGAGGGAACACAAGCAGGGGGAGTGGGAGAGGGAGAAGCAGGCCTCCCACGGGGCGGGGAGCCCAATGTGGGGCTTGATCCCAGGACCCTGGGATCATGACCTGAGCCGAAGGCAGATACTTAACGAGTGAGCCACCCAGGCGCCCCTAAATAAACCATCTTTTCATCTGAATTAAATTTCACCTTTGTTGTATGTGAAAATGGTTGGATTTATTTCAGACTTTTCCATTCTGTTTCATGCATGGGTCTATTGCTCATTCTTATCATAACATCATACTGTTCGATTGCAGTCATTTTATGGTATGCTTTTAAAAAACTTAAAAAATGTGGATTTGGGTTTTGTTTTAATTTTTTGTTTTTGTTTTTTTGTTGTAGTAAATTTTAATATATGACAAGGCAAGCCTCCTCACAATTATTTTTCACAATTTTCCAGTGTATCCTTAGACATTTATTCACCCACCTGGACTTTAAAGTAATTGTGTCCATGAAGAAAATTCAACCCTGTTGGTGTCTTCGTTAAAATTGCATTAAATGGGGCGCCTGGGTGGCTCAGTCTGTTAAGCATCTGCTTTCGGCTCAGGTCATGATCCCAGGTTCGTGGGGTGGAGTTGGGCATGGGCTCCTTGCTCAGCGGGGAATGTGCTTCTCCCTCTCCATCTGCCCCTCCCCCCCGCTCATGTTCTCTCTCTTAAATAAATAAATAAAATCTTTAAAAAAACAAAATTGCATTAAATATATACATTAATTTTGGGAGACGACATATTTTTATTGTAAGTATCTTTTATTTATTTTATTTTTAAGTAATCTCTACACCCGACATGAGGCTCGAACCTGCAACCCTGAGATCAAGAGTTGCTGGCCCTACTGACTGAGCCAGCCAGGTACCCCGTAAAAATCTTAATACCCAAGATCTTGGTACTTCCTTTCCATTTGTTTAGATCTTGCCTTATGCCTTTGAATAAAATCTTGCATGAGTTCTTCATTGTTAAATCTGTTCCTAAATAGTTTTCCATTTTGCGTTTCTATTGTGAATGGAACATTTCTTCCAATTTCCATGTCTAGCTGATTATTTACAGAATGGAGAAAATTATTTATTTTATATAAATATATATTTTATATTTTATATAAACCTTATCAAGGTCTCTCATCTTTCTTTTTAAGATTTTATTTTATTTATTTGACAGAGAGAGAACGCAGGGGGAGTGGGAGAGGGGGAAGCAGGCTTCCTGCCTGATGTGGGGCTTGACCCCAGGACTCTGGGATCATGACCTGAGCCGAAGGCAGATGCTTAGCGACTGAGCCACCCAGGTGCCCCAAGGTCTCTCATCTTTTTTAAAGATTTTATTTTGAAGTAATCTCTGTGCTCAATGTGGGGCTCAAACTCACAACTCCAAGACCAAGAGTCACACACTTTACTGACTGAGCCAGCCAGGTGCCCCGAGGTCTCTCATTAATATAGTATTCCCCCTGCCCACTAGCATTTTTGGATTTTGAAATTACATAACAATTTCATTAGCCAAAATCGGGTCATTTAGCTTTTTTTTATTGTTTATGCCCAGTATTTCTTTTTATTTTTTGTCTCATTACATTAGCTAAAACTCTCAATGAGCATCTCTGTCTTGTTTTTGCCTTCAGTTGATTGATTATTTGATTATTTTGAATGTGTTATGTTACTGTCTATCCCTTAAGTTATTTTTGATTGAGTAATATATTACTCATGTGAATGTGTGGAAAACACACACACACACAATTAAAGAACAATGATAAAAGAACATCCATGTACCCACTATCCAGCCTCGGAAATTGAACATCACACCCTTTAAGAACTCCCTAGATGATTCTCACCGATTGCATACACCTCTTTCCTCCACCATAACTCTCTCCTGAATTTTGTATTAATGATTACTTTTATTTTCTTCAGAGCATTGCTCTACATGTGTGGAGTCCTAATCAAAATATTGTTTAGATTAGCCTTTTGGAGTCAAACTGTATATATTCTTCTGTGAATTGATTGTTATCCTCAATATTACCCCACTTTAAGATGTGAAAGATCAGTGTTCTACGAGCTCCCACCAGTTCTAAAATTCTTTCCATCGCTTTTTTTTTTTTTAAAGATTTTATTTATTTATTTGACAGAGAGAGAGAGACAGCGAGAGAGGGAACACAAGCAGGGGGAGTGGGAGAGGGAGAAGCAGGCTTCCCGCCGAGCAGGGAGCCCAATGCGGGGCTCGATCCCAGGAACCCGGGATCATGACCTGAGCCGAAGGCAGACGCTTAACGACTGAGCCACCCAGGCGCCCCTCCATCACTGTCTTATCTCTTCTATGAAGTGCCCAGAAATGTCACCAGGTGCTACCATCTCTGCTTCTCACACCATTTCCTGTGTTGGCACAGGACCCAATATTGAAAGTAACTCCTTCCCACTGATAGTATTCACTTCCTGTGCTTCCATGAGCACTTTGTCAAATCTCCTCAGTTCCGGGGGGACCCTCCCTCTCCCCACTTTTCAAACAGAACTGCAGTGTTTAGTTTCTCTATTATAGGACTTTCCTCTCTGCTCAGCAGGAGCCTACTTCTCCTACTCTCCCTCCTACACTCCCCCGACTCGTATTCTTCTTTCTTTCTCTCTCGCTCTCATGCTCGTTCTCTCTCTCTCTCGAATGAATAACATCTTACCAAAAAAAGAAAAGGAAAGGAAAGACCCACCAGGGGTCTGATCCTGTCTGCCAATGTCACTGATGGCTCTTTAAAAAAATTTTTTTTTTTTTTAAAGAGGACAGAGGTGGGGGGAGGGGCCTAGGGAGAGGGAGAGGGAGAGAGATGGAGAATCTTAAGCAGGCTCCACGCCCAGTGCAGGGCCCAAGCCAGGGCTCGGTCTCACGACCCTGAGATCACAACGCGAGCCGAAATCAAGAGTGGGATGCTTAACCGACTGAGCCATCCAGGCGCCTCACTGATGGGGCTTGATTAGCATAAACCATAGCTACTGCCAGGATCCCAGCTGTGGTAGGTTGTGTTATTGTTCAGTATGTTTGCTTTCCCTCCCTGGGATGGATTAGATCTCCCCGCGCCACTGAGAGCAGGCCTGGCATCAGATGTGTGGTGCCTCTCCCCGATGAAGGATTTTACGTTCTTGTCCATCAGACTCAGGGCAACCCTGCGATTTGCTTTAGCCAACAGAATGTGGGTGGAAGGTATGCGACGTCATGTCTGGAAAGAGGCTTTAGGAGGCAGCTCATGGTTTTGCCATCTGTCATTTCCCACTGCTAGGAGACTGGCAGTGTCCCAGATAGGGGCTGCTCCGTCAGCCTGGGTCCCTGAATGAACAGCACAGATGTTGGGATGGGCAAGTAGCATGAGTGAGAAAGAAACGTCTGCTGTTGCCAGCCACTGAGTCTTTAGGATTGTTTATCTCAGCATTGCCTGCTCTCCTGACTAATATGCCAACCGTCACTGGCTCCCACTTACTGTAAAGCCAAGTATCAGCTTTTCATCTGCCATCATGCAAATCGATGCCCCTCCCCCACCTATCATGACTTCAGAGACTACTCTGGTCAGCACCCTGACTCTTATCACCTGACACCATCCATGATAACTGCTACCACAGTTCAGGTTATGACGCGGTGGAGGGGGACGGTGAGCACACTTGTCCTAAACTTTCCTGCAAGCTTGACTCACTCGTGAGGAGAAAAGGAGTGACCTGCCCCTGACCTTATCTTTACACTTTGTCCTTAAACCTTGGCTTTTGAAGGACGGTCCCAGCCTGTATTTTCCTGGGTTTGCGTTTCCCCCAGCAGTTTTAGATTGACCATCTCCTCTGTTAGTCAGGTGGGGCTCTGCTAGTTCCAGGGGGAAAGTGGCCACTGCCCCAGCTCAGGGTGCACAAGGTGTCACCTTCCCCTCCCCCTTCTGGGCAGGCATTCAGATAACTAATACCTGCCACTAAATGATAATTAAGTGCCATGGGAGCGATGTCAGCAGTAAGCACCATTACATTCCAAGAGTGGGAGAGGTCAGCTTCCTGACCACGCATGGCTTCCTGGTGGAGGAGAGAAAGAAGCAAAGCCATGAAGAATGGGTAGGATTTTCACAGGCTGAGGGAAAGAGAAAGGGAGGCAGACAGGGCAGTCCTAGTGTGGGAAAAAGTTCAGGCAAAGGCCGGAAGGTAGGAGAACCCGAGACAAAGAAGCCTATTGGCTGGAATAGAAAGAAGTTTGTGTAGGAGAGGGAGAAGAAATTGAAAGCGTGGATGGGGAGGAATCAGGGAACCTGATGTTGGGTTGAGATCCATCTCCCCAAGAGCCTGGTGACCCCTTGCAATGGGGGTCCGTTCACATCTGTGTCCTTGGCATCTTATGCCTTGTTTCCAGCGTCTTGGCCAACACTGGTGCTTGACCACATAGCTCCAGTCCCAGGGAGACTCTTCTTTTTTTTTTTTTTTTTAAAGATTTTTTAAAATTTATTTATTCATGAGAGAGAGAGAGAGAGAGAGAGAGAGGCAGAGGGAGAAGCAGGCTCCCAAGGAGCAGGGAGCCTGATGTGGGACTCGATCCCAGGACCCTGGGATCATGACCTGAGCCGAAGGCAGACGCTTAACCATCTGAGCCACCCAGGCACCCAGGGAGACTCTTCTGAAAAACAAGAACAAACCTTTCTGAAAACAAACACTTTAATATCGTGCAACTGGTCAAAGGTGTTAAGAAATCAAAGTGGAGGATCCCAAGAATGGCCCAGCTCCCTGTGGACTCCTTCCCCTGAGCCTCCTCTGTGGGGCTGCTGTCGGCTCTGGGTGCCACCTCATCTTGCTGATTTATGTTTTCCTTCCTTTGCTCACATCCCCAGCTTGACCACACACCCTCTGAGGCCAGAGCAATATAAGGTGTCCCCCAAATTTCGGTGAGTCCAGGTGCATGTCTGGAACTTAGCTAGCACTGCTTGGTGAGTATTCACAATGCCTCTTGTTTGCAATTCCTTCAATGGCTCTGGATAAAAATGTGTTCACTCATGATATGTGAGAGGCACAGAGCCTCAAGGAGCTCCCAGAGGGTCTGGCATAGGTGAGTTTGCCAACTACCTTTCCACTTTGCAACCCCCCGAGGCCTCCTGAGTCTTGGGCCTCCCAGGAAGAGGAGGATTTATGGAGTTCCCCTCTGCAAAAACTCCAAGGCCTTAGGCATTGCTGTATCTAATTTTATAGTCATAATTTTTATTCTTTTTTAAATTTTATTTATTTATTTGAGAGAGAGAGAGCACATGAGAGGGGGAAGGGTCAGAGGGAGAAGCAGACTCCCTGCTGAGCGGAGAGCCCAATGCGGGACGCGATCCTGGGACTCCAGGATCATGACCTGAGCCGAAAGCAGTCGCTTAACCAACTGAGCCACCCAGGCGCCCTTTATTCTTTTTTATAAAGAGAAACCCCCAATTGTGATGAGTGGCACTTTGACCTCTGCCTTCAAATATTCCCCCCTGGACTTTAGTCCTTCCCACACTTATCTCTGCCTCCTCCAAGCTTTCTGGGCCTCCTGCACTCTTCAGTTCACCTGGAACGGAAGCACCACATAACTGTGTCACCCTGTGCTGGTGCTGATGTCACCTTCTGGTCTGAATTCATATGTGACATCCATTTCTTGACTGAATGGGGCTTCCATGATAGACTCCACTTTCCTGGGCAGCAGCCTGCATTACCCTACGTGTATGTTCACATTACTGGGCAACCATTACCACCATCCATCTCCGTAACTCTTTTCATCTTGTAAAACTGGAATTCTATGGTCACTCAATAACAGATCTCCATTTCCTCCCCAAGCCTTTGGCAACCACTTTCAACCTGTTTGCCTCTTTGTAGTTCAAGTTTCTTGCAGACATATATAGTTGGACCAAGAGTTTTTATCCATTCTGCTAATCTCTGTCTCTTGATTGGAGAGTTTAATCCATTTACATCTAAAGTAATTACTGATAAGAAGGGACTGTTGTCATTTTGCTCTTTGTTTTCTACATGCCTTATAGCTTTTTTTGATCCTTCATTTTCTGCATTACTTTCTTATGTTTAGTGGGGTTTTTTTTGTAGTGAAATATTTAAATTTCTTTCTCCTTTCCTTTTGTATATTTTCTATAGCTTGTGTATAGTCTATAACTTGTGGTTACCACAGGGATTGCATTTAATGTCCTAGGGTTATAACACTCTAATTTGAATTTATACCAGCTTAACTACAATAACACACAAAACTCTGTTCCTTTATAGCTATGTTACCACCCCTTTCGGTTGTTGATATCACAAAAGTTACATCTTTATACATTGTGTGCCCCAAAACACAAGCTAATAATTCTTTTAAATGCATTAGTCTCTTAAATTATGTAGAAAACAAGTTTTGGAGTTTTAAACCAAAGTTACACTAATTAGCTCTTACACTAATAATTGTTTTTTCTAATTTAAATATATTAGTCTCTCTTTTTAAAAATTATTTACTCGAGAGAGAGAGTGAGACAGAGTGAAGGAGAGAGAGCACAAACAGGGGAAAGAGATAGAGGGAGTGGGAGAAGCAGACTTCCTGCCGAATGGGGAGCCCGACGCACAGCACAATCCCAGGACCCTGGGATCATGACCTGAGCTGAAGGCAGATGCTTAACTGACCGAACCACCCAGGTGCCCCTAAATATATTAGTCTCTTAAATCATGTGGAAAAGTGTTAGTTACAAACCACTGTTACAAAATTGGTAGCTTTTATAATTGCCCAATTTTTTACCTTTATTGAGATCTTTATCACTCCATACAGATTTGAGTTAATGTCTAGTGTCCTTTACCTTCACCTTGGAGTACTCCTTTGAGCATTCCTTGAAGGACAAGTCAGTGGTCATGAACTCCCTCAGCTTTTGTTTATCTGAGAATGTCTTGATTGGCACTTTTGAAGGACTGGTTCACTGGATATAGAATTCTTGGCTGACAGGTTTTTTCTTTTAGCACCTTGAATATATCAGCCATTGTCTTCTGGCCTCCAAAGTTTCTTTCTTTTTTAAATTATTTATTTATTTATTTATTTATTTATTTATTTATTTATTTATTTAAAGATTTTATTTATTTATTTGACAGAGAGAGACACGGTGAGAAAGGGAACACAAGCAGGGGGAGTGGGAGAGGGAGAAACAGGCTTCCCGCTGAGCAGGGCGCCCGATGTGGGGCTCGATCCCAGGACCCTGAGATCATGACCCAAGCCGAAGACAGATGCTTAATGACTGAGCCACCCAGGCGCCCCATGGCCTCTGAAGTTTCTGATGAGAAATATGCTGATAAACTTATTGAGGATCTCTTGTATTTGACAATTTGCTTCCCTCTTGCTGCTTTCAAGATTCTCTCTTTGTCGGGGCGCCTGGGTGGCTCAGTTGTTAAGTGTCTGCCTTCGGCTCAAGTCATGATCCCAGAGTCCTGGGATCGAGGCCCACATCGGGCTCCCTGCTCTGCAGAGAGCCTGCTTCTCTCTCTCCCACTCCCCCTGCTTGTGTTATATATAATCGTATATAAATATGGTTATATTTATGTCTTTCATCAAATTCGAAAAGTTTTCAGCCAGTATTTTTTCAGATATCTCTCTGCCCCTTTCTCTCTCTTATCATTCTGGGACTCCCAGAATGCATATGTTGTTCCATTTGATGATGTCCCACAGGTTCCTTAGGCTCCATCTACTTTTCTTCAATCTTTTTTCTTCCCATTTCACCAATTTAATAATCCATGATCCTATCTTCAAATTTGTTGATTCTTCTGCCTGCTCAAATATGCCTTTGAATCCCTCTAATGAATTTTTCACTTCAGTTGTTGTGCTTTACAGCTCTTTCTTTTTGATTTCTTTTTAGATTCTGTCTCTTTATTAATTTTTCCATTTTGTTCATGCATCTTTTTTTTTTACTCTCTCTGTATCTTCCTTTAGTTCTTTGAACATCCTCAAGACAGTTGTTCTAAAATCTTTGCCTAGTATATCTTCTATTAGGTCTTCTTCAGGAATAGTTTCTATTTGATTCTTTTTTCTTTGAATGGACCATACTTTCCTGTTTCTTTGTATGCCTGGTGATTTTTTTTTTTTTATTGGACACAGAACATTTGAGTCTAATAGTGTTGTAACTCTGGAACTCAGATTCTCCTCCTTCCCCAGAGTTTTTGCTTATTGTTTTTGTTGGTTATTGTAGGGTGTTTCTGTGCTGAAGATGGGCATAAGGTATAACTAAGGTCTTCTGAGGTTTGTTCTGATTCTTTCCCTGAGCATGCTTGGTCACTTTCTAATTTTTTCTACATATGCAGTTGTTTTTGAAAGTCCTAGTCTTTAACGTGCAACTCCCAAAGGGGGAAAAAGCAAAAACTGAAGGGGAGGAAAAAGGAGGTCAGCCTTTTAAATCCCCTGGAATTCATTTCAAATGGAGGGGGAAGGGCTTATAAGAATGGCTGCCTCTTTGTTTGAACCTTTGTGATCAGAAGCTATAATCAGCGACCAAAGTATGTTACGTCAGACAGATTTTGCTAGTGCAATTGCAATTGTCGTCTAGGTGGGGAGATGGATTCCTGGTTCCTGCTCCACCATCTCTCCGAAATCTTCCTCTTCCTCCTCCTCCACTTTTCCTCCTCCTCTTCCTTCTTCTTCCTCTTCTCCTCCTCCTCCTCCTAAAGGATTTATTTATTTATTTGAGAGAGAGAGAGAGAGCACACAAGTGGGAGGGAGAGGCAGAGAATCTCAAGCAGACTCCCCACCGAGTAGGGAACCAGATGCGGGGCTTGATCCTATGACCACAAATTCATGACCAGAGCTGAAATTGAGTTGGATGCTTAACCAAATGAGCCACCCAAGTGCTCCCAGAACCCTCTTCTAAATTCTTTTACATTACCTTCAAAAGCATAACATCATCTTCAAATTGTCAAGGATAAGCAAAGCCAGACCCTAGTTGAGGACAGATTTTGATCAGTAACATACTGTTACAATAGGAAAGAGTTCAGCATGAACTGAAATCTGGTTTGCACAGAGGTCAAGGGAGAGTGAGGGAGGGGGGTGGGAGGGAGCGGGGCTCGGGGGACTGGGGGAGTGAATAGTTACAGGGAGGGTAGGGGATGTTGTCCATGTGAAACCCATTTGGGTTTGCTAACTGGTGCTTATTAAAGTTAGGCTCCTACCCTTCCCCAGAGGCTGGGAGACAGAAGCCTTATATTCAGGTGTTTGCTGGGACAAATAGTAAATTCTTTTGGAAGCCTTGAGTTTTCTCAGGCAAGCACTTTAAGGGAGGCTGGGGTCAGCCTAAGTATGTGGCCTTGAGCTCTTAGAACTGTGTTAGTGATTGTTCAAGTCTTTATAGGCCAGGACTGAGGATTAGTTGGAAACAGGGCTCAGGGGAGGCTTGTCAGAGTTTGGTCAGGGAGAGAAATCTTTGTCAAAGTAAAGAGTAAAAACTACAGATAGAGCTAATGTTCCCTGACTATCATTCTGAACCCTAGTTCCTTCTCGCTTCTCTGAATTAATCTTACCCTTGTTATTGGGGTAGGTGAGCTTTTTTTTTTCTTTCAAAAATTTTTTTTTATTTGAGAGAGAGAATGAGATAGAGAGAGAGCATGAGAGGGGAGAGGGTCAGAGGGAGAAGCAGACTCCCCGCCGAGCAGGGAGCCCGATGCAGGACCCGATCCCGGGACTCCAGGATCATGACCTGAGCCGAAGGCAGTCGCTTAACCAACTGAGCCACCCAGGCGCCCTCTTTCAAATTTTGAATGCACTTACCTGTGTGTCTGTGTGTGCAGTCATAGGAAATACATATGTATGTGTTTTAACAAAACTGTGTCTCTTGGTTTCACTGAACAAGCCATTTTGAGAGTCTTTCCATTATGGTGCTCTTCCTTTTGATTCAAGCATGGTAGTCTATAGTGTGATGATTCCATAGTCATTCTAGATTCCTACTGAGGGAGATTTGGGTTGTTTCCAATTTCTGCTGGAATCACAATAAGCTGGATGGCAATAAACATCCTTGTGAATACCTTTGTGAAGTGCTTCTTGAACACAGAGACGCAGTGGTCGAATTACTGGGTCCTTGAGCATGCATTTAAAATTTTAATAGATGTCACCAAATGGCCTTTTCAGAGCAGCCCAACACACTTACACTCCCACCAGCTGGGTGAGAGTGTGTGTTCTTCACACCTTTCCCAACACTGAAGGGACTCAAACTTCCTAATAGTTGCTAATCTGCTGTGTCAAAACATCCTTTTGTTTGATCATTTCCACTGGCCATCTGTATCTTCTTTTCTAGGACCTGGCCCAGATCCTCAGATATTAAAATAACTTCTGATTGAATGCCGCATTGCTCCCATGGCTTTGGTTATGGGGTCTCAGCCCAAGTCATGCTAAGGGCAGGATGGAGAGAGGGAAGAACAAGGGGGAGAGGGAGTAAGGAGAACAGGTTTTCCCCTCCCTCTCTGAAGCTGGGACTGAAACTAAGGAGAGGCTGTGAGAGTCAACCCCAGACTCCAGAGTCCAAGGTCTTGACCAAATGTATTCTCCATCCAGTTTTGCTGGTTCTTGGTGGGGGACAGGGGAGGGGAAAGGCAGGGTCCTAGGAACTCCTCTGAGTGGGCCACCAGCAGCAGTCCCTGACTGACACCTCCTGGGCTAGTCCTACCTTCTTGGTGTCCTCCCAACAGCAATGAAGTCAGATACCTGGAGAAGGGGGGAAGAGAATTGAGGTAGGCGGTGCAACGGGGAGCCTATGCTTAGCCCCCACATCTAGCAGGGCAGACAGCCACACCTTTCAGTCCCAGCTGGGTGCTACCGTGTACATAGTGGCCGCCTCCTGTGGCCGCCCCCGGTGCTGGCACCTGCTCTACCTGCTGCACCGGGCCCATGCAGCTGCTTAGGCTCCTCGGTTTCCTCTGGATGCTCAGGGCCTCCACGGGGGCCAGAGGTGAGGGGGCAGGTGGGAAAAGGGCTGATGTTTTGGGGCAGGGGTGTGTGGGGAAGTGGCTCTGAGGCCTAAGGGGAGACTGAGGAGAGATTCCTCCGAGCTTTGGGTGCGGGAGGCATCGAGGAGAAAGGAAGCTGGGTCCTGCTGGTGCTACTCCCCACCCAGGACCAAGCAGGTTGCAAGGGTGGGTGCTTGCATCGGGAGAGTGGGCATAACCTCTTTCCAGAGGAGTGCTCTTCCCTTTGATTTGGTTTTCTGAGCCCTCCCTTCTCTTCTGTCCCTCCCCCCACCAGCCCCGGTGCTCTGTCCACTCTGGACTCTTCCTTAACTTCCAGGGGTGCTCTCTCCATGACAGCTCTACCTCTTCCCCTGGGGTTCTCTCCTCTCTCTGGGGCATCTCTGCCTTTGGTCCCAGTCCCCTCCTCTAGCTCTGCCTCTATCTCTCCCTGCCCCCACCCAGCCCATGTTTCTGGGCACAGTTGTCATTGGCAGGGCTGGGCTGGGGAGATCCTGACTGTTCGCAAAGGGTGGGTGTATACTACCCGGCGTGTGGTCCAGGGCTTTCTCTTTCCTGTCCCTTAGGAATCCCATAATTCCTCTGTATTTCCCTTCCCTCTGTCTCTTGGTGTCTGTTCCTGACCCTCAATCCTACACCTTCCCAACCTAGAGGCCCATGGACCACCCTCTCACTTACCTCTAGGGCCACCTCCTGGCTCTAAGGGCTCTAACCCTGGACTCTTCATAATCCCCCCTCCCACCTCCCTGACATACCCAGCTAGGCTGAGAAATGAAATCCCAGCTCTCAGAACAAAGATGTTCTCGGTCCAAGGTGAGGAGGAGGCTAATGCTGAGTGGGCAGGAGGTCTGGGCACTTCCTGCTTGCAAATCCTGTGGCTGCAGGAGTCTCTCTGCCACTCACCCCAGCATTATGAGATCTCTGACCCTCACTCTTAAGTGGAGTTGATGATATCTGTAGAGTGAGGGGTTCATGTTTGTAAACTAATTAACCCAGTGGCCAGAATAGAGTGGGTGATAGAAAATACGTCTGTTTTTATTAACACTCACTGCTAAACCTTAAGGTCTTTGGAACTCATGCCTATCTTTTTTTTTTTTTAAGATTTTATTTATTTATTTATTTATTTATTTATTTATTTATTTATTTGAGAGAGAGCCCACAAGCAGGGGGAGTCGCAGAGGGAGAGAGAGAGAAGCAGGCTCTCTGTTGAGCAGGGAGCCCGATGCAGGGCTCGATCCCAGGACCCTGGGATCATGACCTGAGCCGAAGGCAGCCAAAGCCATGCCTACCTTCTGACTTATCACTTTCTGGAAGTTTTCTTTTCTGTCCTGTCCCTCAGCCTGTCAGTGTGGTCCTCTCTCCCTGTCCCTCAAACTCAATAGAGTCTGAGCCTCAAACTCTGGTTTTCCCTTTGCTGTTCTCTATGCAATTTTCCCCTCTCTGACCCAATGGCTCCAGTGTCCATGATGTGTTCCCCCCCTAGACCCCCAAGCCCAGACTTGGCGGGGTTCTCCTGGAAGAGGAGAGTCAGCCCAGACAGCAGTGCGTCATAGGGAAAAGGGCAGAGGAAAGCCAAAGGGCGGGGACTTGGGGCAGCAGGTGGGGAAGAGGAGGGAGCAGAGTAAGGGAAACATGTATGTGTGGAGAAAGGGGTGAGGTGGAAGGACCCTCAGCTGAACCTGCATGCTCAGCACAGCCATCCCGAGGGCTGGAAGGTCCCCACTCAGAAGAGGGGCCAAAGGACTGAGGGCATCCCCTTCAGAACCTGAAAGGCCCTAGCCCCAAACTGCCTCTGATGGAGGGATAAGCAATGGAACTTCCTACTTTCTATGATACTATCTGGAAAATGCGGTAGTGAATAAGCTACATGGTGTTTATGGTGTCAACGCTATCTGCAAATGAATCCCTCTCTTCTATCCTCAATATAGGCACTTTCCCCATGGCTGCATCCACCTCTACTGAGCTTTTTCCCAGAGCAGAAGCAGCTCACACTGCTCTCAGCAACTCCCCACGCTCCAAAGGTGCGGCACGGTGGCCACTCAGCATTCCCAGCAGGGCCCCTCCAGCTCCCAACAGTAGGGAACACACACTTACCACTCCTACCACTTCCCCTCACTTTAAACCTATTTCTGAGGCATTGCTCAAAACTACAGTCAAGTCCAACACCTCAACAATCCCAATGTCCAAGCTTGTCCTCAAGGTGGAAACCACTCCACCCACACTCACTGTCTACAGGAGCACCACAAAGTGCATCAATCCCACAAACCTTATAATCACTACCACTTACCCCACCACCTGCATGACCCTGACCACCACCGAGAGACTCACCTCAGCCATAACCTCTCCTCCCACTACCACCACCACTCTGGGGAAAACTCCCACAACCATGGCCCTACTCTCTTCCTCTGTCTCAATGCCCCACACAACCTTCCATACTCTGATATCCTCTACAACTGGTACCACAAAAAGGGCTAGCCAGACCACAGCAAGCATTTATACACCCAGGTCTCTGACCCCAGTCATCACTCCTACCTCTGTTACCCCTTCTCTAACTGCCACGAACATCTCAGTCATCGTAACTGATAACAACTCTTCACCCATCACCAGTAGCACCTTGATTACAACCACAGCTTCATTTCCCAACACTGCCAGTACATTCAGAACAGCAACTGCCACCACTCATGATCCCACATCAACAAATATATTAACAACACCTACAACGCAAAGTATATCTGCTTCTACTGAAGTGACTGCTGCACTCAGTACACCAATTACTTTGAAAACAATGAGTTCTATGGAAACAAAACTAGTTCTGGGGAGTGACACCCCTAAAGAAACTCTCACAACAGGAATTACTTCGATTTCTCCAATCACATCATCAATCACTCCAACAAACACAATGGTTTCCACCACATCCGCCACCTCTGGACCCACCCTGGAACCCACTACCACCAATATTTATACAACATTCACAACCACAGAACCACACTCCTCTACTGTAGCCACTACACACACAGGCAAGATGACCGCCTGGAAAACTACACTTATTCCTACAAAAGACATTTCCACAGTGTCTCTCATGACAGAGATTAATTCTCCTCCCTCCACTATGTCCTTAATTACGCCCAGGAATATAGTCAATTCTTCAGTATCAGCCTCTTCTATTCCACTGAACCCCTGTACCTTGACATCAGCCACAAGTATGCTTCTGTTTTCTCCACCTGCTCCATCCACAGAACCAGTCTCCAGCTGGACCACAAACGTTACCCCTATATCCACCTTGATTACTACACTCCCTACAACCCATGTCACGTCCACCCCTATATCTCCCACTAGTACTGGCACCGTGGCCACAACTGAAATCACCACTCCCACCAACATTTCAACCATGGGCCACCTTGAACACAGCCTCTTTGCCCACTGCCTCCATTCCAGAAACCACTACCATGATTGTGGTAACAACACCCACTCCTGCAATACCACATAGTACCCCAGGTGTCACTTCTTCAAACATCTACTCTAAAGGAAGCACAACCACATCAGCAATAACCCCAACTCCCTCTACCACTGGAACCCCGAGGATAACCACCGCCATAAACTCATCCTCTGTTAGTACAGGCATGCCTATCTCAACACGGACAACCATCACCCCTACAGCCAGGGCTACCACTGGTTCATTGACTACCATTACTGACCTCACCTCCACAATCACTGCGTCCAGCATATTGGCAACACCCACATACATCATCCCATCTATCCCCACTGTCCAAAATACAGACATATCATCCAGTGTCATCACAACCTCTACCACAATGCCTACTATGGCAGCCATGCCCACAAGTACGCACAGCACTCCACCTCCTACCTTTGCTACAGACACTCCAGTTGCATCTGCAGGCTCCTCTCCCATGTCTACCAGCAGTACTGGGACCACACAGACAGAGAGTACCACCTCATATGCAACAGGCACAGATACATGGCACATAAATGCTGAATCCACCCCAGCACCCACTACCACTGACACACACACAACATCCCCGACCACTGGGCTACCCTCCTTTATTACATTTACTGCATATACACGCAAGATGACTGTCACACCCTCTCATGCCCCATCCACCTGGAAAACCACACTAACTCCCACTGGGGGTGTTTGGACGCAGTCTCTCACCACAGAGATTACTTCTCCTCTTGCAACCACATCATCAGTCACTCCCACAAAAAGAGTTGATTCTCTGACATTTACCTCCTCTACTCCAGTGACCACCAATACCTTGACATCAGCCATGGGTATGCATCTGTCCTCTCCACCTGCCCCAACCATAGAATCAGTCTCCAATTTGACCATAAACACTACCCCTTCATCCACCTTGATTACTACACTCCTTAGTACCAGGGCTGCATCCACCCCTATAGTCACAATGGCCACAACTGACATCACCACTCCCACCAACACTTCAAGCTCTACCCCGATCACAGCCACTTCGCCCACTCCCTCTACCCCAGAAACAGCCATGACTGTTACTACAATGTTGGTAAAAACACCCACCCCCACAATACCACCCAGTACTTCTTGTGTTTCTCCAACATTATCGTTCCCTAGTCTGAGTACATCTACAAATGCAATAACTACTTCTTTTGGTACTGTTATCTCTTCTTCAATATCCACAACAATAATGTTGTCTTCTCTATCCTCCACCAGTGTAACTTCAGTGCTCACCACCACCACGACCTCTCTTTCTACATCCTCACCTCTCTCTAGAATGGAAAATACAGGCTCTTCTGCTACGCTTTCACTACTCCTTTTTCATCTGAAACTATAAGAACGTCTCCAGTCACATATTCTCTAAAGACCTCTGCTACTGAAACAACCACCACCTGTTTTATTTCTTCTACCACCCCATGTCCAGAATCTATATCAGTTACAATAGCACCTGCCTCTCCCACTACTTCATGTATGGAAATGGGTCCAAGTAGTGAAGTTACTTCTATGGCCACCATCCCAATGTCAGTGTTTACTTCTACTACTGAGATGGCCACCTCTCCTAGTTCCACCAGTATGACAATTGTGTTTCCTATGCCTACGGACGCTTCTACTGTTCTGGAAACTCATCCTATCAACAGCATAACAGATGCTCCTAGTTCTAGTTCTGTCAGCACTGGGACTGTCCCCAGTTACACAGTTTTGACAAGCTCTCCAAGACCCACCAGTGGAAACTGGATGGACACCAATTCTATAAGCATATGCCTGGATTCACTAGCCTCCCACTGACGACAAAACCAAGCAGTAGCTTTCCAACTGCCGTGGTAACTTCAATCAAGTTGACTCACTCCACCCCAACCACTACCAAGACTCCAGAAACACCGGTGATTACCCCTCACAGTACTACCACCCTTAAGTCACCCAGGACCACTTCAACCACTACTCAGATGACCACACAGTCTAGGTTGACCACCACCCCAGGTTGGACCTCCTGCTTCCCTGTTCCCTCTTCTCTCTCCTCTGATAAATTTCTCTGTCACCAAGGGCAAGCCCTGTCCTGAACTTCCTTTTTTTCCTGTGCTGTCCAGGCACCTGTGACAATGGTGGCACCTGGATGCAGGGCCTCTGTCACTGCCCCCTGGGGTTCTCTGGGGACCACTGTGAGCTCCAGGAGATCAGGTGCCAGAATGGGGGTAAATGGGATGGCCTCACGTGCCACTGCCCTAGTACCTTCTCTGGCTCCCGTTGCGAGTTTGTGGTGGGACAGGTAGATCTGGGTGAGTTGCCAGAGCCCTGCCTTTTGCACTTTCTCCTGGGAGATGCCACTGACTCTCCCTGGGTCCAGTCCTGTGGTTCGCCTGTCAGCACTCATGTCATTTTGCCTAATTCCTCCATCCCTGCCTTCTCTCCCATGCTTTCCTCTACCCCATGTCATGCCTCCTTTCCACCCCCACCTCCAGGAGGTGGTTGGGATCACACTCCTTCCTGTGGTCTCCTTCCCAGTCTGGGCTGCTAGGAGCTGTATTAGCTTCTAAATGCTGCTGTAACAAATTATCATAAACTTAGCAGCTGAAACAATGCAAATGTATTGTCTTACAATTCTGTAGATAGGAGTCTGACGTGGGGCTAACTGGGCTAACGTCAAGGTGTCGGTGGGCCTGTGTTCCTTTCTGGGGGCTTTGGGGGAGAATCCATTTCTTTGCTCTTTTTAGGTTCTGAAGCCTCTCACATTCCTTGTCTCAAGGCTCCCTCTCTCCATCTTTGAAGCTGGCAACATTACATCTCTGCGCCTTTCTTCTGTAGTCACATCTTGTGACCAATTTTGACCTCTTCTGCCTCTCTTTTCCACTGCTAAGGACTCTTATGATTATGTTGAGCCCATGTGGTAATCCACGTTAATTTTCCCATTTTAGTCAGCTGATTAGTGATTTAAATTCTATCTGCAATCCTGATTCCCCCATGCCATGTAGCATAACATATCCGGAGGTTCTGGGGATGAAGACACAGGCATCTTGGGGAGCCATTATTCTGCCTGCCACCGGGCCAGACAAGGGAGAGACCACAGGCCTGGCTGCCATGCCTCCTTACCTCTAATCTTTCCCACATCTCGGCACAACAAATTCTAGAAATCCTATCTTCCGGTTGTGGGGGGAAAAATCCTATCTTCCTTCTTGCTACTGTTCAGTCAGTCCTCAGGGAACGTGGAAAGGGGCAATGGGAGGAACCTCTGGGTTGCGGTGGTGGTGGTGGTGTCAGATGGGAGTGGACGGTGAAGTGACCAGAGCAGGGTATGCTGTGCGCAGACACTGTGGATGCCGAAGTGGGCATGGAGGTGTCTGTTGACCAGGAGTTCTCCCCGGACCTCAATGACAGCACTTCTGCGGCCTACAAGGATTTCAGTGACACCTTCCCAGATCAGGTGATGGGGAAAGGGAGGGAACTCAAGGGTGCTTCCCTGAAGCTGAGCTTGGGCGCCTGGGTACACACACGTCACGAGGTTCAGGTGTGAGCCCAAGGATCTTGGCATTTCAGATGCAGAAGATTTACCAAAATGTGCAGGGGTTCAAGGATGTGGAGATCCTATCATTGAGGTAGGAGACCCTTATGGGGCTGTGGAGGCAGTGTTGGGTGGGGGCAAGGGGCACAAAGAAAAGCTGGAGAAACCATCTTTTCCTTTTGGAATCATCAGATTTTATAAAGAGAGAGGTGAAGGAAGGAGATGGGGGAGCCAATCACTTCATGGGGGATTTTTTTTCAATCATCATTTTCTGTGGTCATTTCTCTATAGAAGAGATGCCACCCCTCCTTTTAAAGCATGATTTGGAAGGAAACAGATTACATGGGACATGCAGGGAGGTGGCGCATGAAGACTTGTGGGAAGCCTGGTGTCTGGACAGTAGCTAGTTTTTCTCTGGCTGGCACCTGGCCTACTGAGTGGGTCAGCATGAGTGAGGCAGAGGGCTAAAGAGGGCCTGGTTTGGTAACGGCTTGATGCAAGGCAAGAGAATGTCAATCATTCCTTGTCCTGCCTCTGGGCTGATTAAATCAGGGATGCTGGTGGCTCCTGCAAATAATGTTCCTGGAATCCCAACTCATTGCTTCTGCCTTCCTCCCAATACCAGTGCACTTGTGGTTGGTCCTGGAGGTGCCCTCCTAAAGACTTATGTGCCCTAGGCCTGAGCACCCTGTAAGACCCCCGACCCTCTTGACCCCCTCAGGAGTGGCAGCATTGTGGTGGACTATCTGGTCCTGCTGGAGTTCCCCTTTAGCCCCCAGCTGGAGACCGAGTATGAGAAGATGAAGTCAATCCTGAAGGAGGAGCTCCAGAATGTCAGCCATAACGGGGACAGCTGCCAGCATAACCAGAGTGAGCCAAAGCTGGAGGGATGGGTCAGGGCCAGAGCTACCAGCTTTGATAGCCTCTGGACTCAGGTGCCATCCCTGGGGTCCTTCCAGCCGATTGGGAGAGGAAGGGGTAGGTTTATAGCCAATTGGGTCAAGAATGGGGCTAAGGAGGGGCCTGCCAGAACCTGGGTGCTGGGGAAGACCCCTTGACAGTTCTCCAAATTTTCAGGATGGCTGAGGACGCTTGCTTATTCGGGGGGAGATGAGGGAGGCAAGAGGAGCCTTCCTTTGTGGCCCCTCCACATCTCCCCCATAGGGACAGAGCCCTCTCTGCCCCTCCCTGGGCTTCCCTGCTCTGCTTATCTGTCCCTGAGCCCTTAACTCCCCCAATTCTACCTGTGCTTGTGTCCCCCCAGCCCTGTGTTTTAAGCCTGACTCCATCAAGGTGAACAATAACACCAGGAAGGAGCTGACTCTGGAAGGTAAGGGTGGGCAAAGGGCTGAGTGGTCCCAGGAGGCCATGACCCTCCCACCAGGAACATTTGCCCATTGAAACTCCCTGGGGAGGCGGAGGAGACCTTTCATGGAGGCAAGTAATGTGACCCCGGGCAGGGCTGCCCTTCCTGGCCCTTGTTAGTAGCTTCCACCTGAGGACTAGCAGAGAAGGTGAGGAGAGGGTAAAGGTCCTGGGGATCTGCCCTCCCCTCAACTAATCCGACACCCCATCCTCGGAAATGTAGTTTCCCCCATCTATTTTCGGAGCCATTATAACCAGGCCCCTGAGTAGAGGGGATGAGGTCCCTGTCTTTTTGCAACCCCTTACCCACTCCCAGCCATCTGTCGCCGCGCCACTGCCAAAGGCTATGAGGATTTCTACTTCCCCTTGGTGGAGGAGAACCGGCTCCCTGCGTCACCAAATGCACTTTGGGCGTGGACGGCCCCATCGACTGTCACCAGGGCCAGTACTTTGTGGAGAGGAGCGGTCCTGCTTGCCGGTGAGACTCAGCGCACACGCGGGAGCCCCGCCCACAGCCCGCCAGGCCTACCAGCTGGCCGCTCACCCCGGCCCCGCCCTTCGACCCACGGTGGAGCCCCGCCCACCTGCCAGCACCCGAGGGGTCCGTGTGCACGAGTGGACCCGGCGGGGAAGGTGGTGAGGTTCTGTGACCTGTGACCCCCCTGCTCCACCTGCTTCTCCACGGACACGCACTGGTTCTCGGGCCCGCGCTGCCAGGTGGCCGTCGCCTGGAGGGCGCTGGTCGGGGGCCTGGCGGGGTGGGGGGGGGTCTGGGCTCTGCTGCTGCTGGGGCTGCTGGCGTCCCTGAGCCTCTTCGTCGCGCGCTCCCGCTCCCGGCGAGGTGGCCAAAGTGGAGGCCTGAGCGCACTGGGGGGTGGGGGTGAGGGCGGCCAAGGGGTCCCAGCTGGGGCGGCCCTGCTCTGACACGGCGGCCGGCCGTGGCGTTGCCCCGACCCAGGTCCTGGGATGACGACAGGAAATGGTTCGAGATCTGGGATGAGGACACTGTGGGGACTTTTTCAAACTTGGGCTTGGAGGACGACCAAACAGGTGAGTCCCGCCTCCTGGGGAAGGGGGACAGGGGCTTTCCTGGGCACCCCTGCAGCCTGGGAAGGACCCAGTGTCCTCCCTTGCCCAGGGCGGACACGTACCTCGTGTCGGGAAGCTCCAGTCACCGCTTCCCTGGGCACCTCCTGAGGAAGGCGAAGGTCCTGCCTGGGCCATCCCTGCAGGGCAGGCCCTGGGGCCCAGGAGCCCCCCCTGCCAGACCTTGCCTTCCCCACCTTTCCTGCCCCTTCCCACCTCTTTCCTCCCCTTCTCTTTTCTCTCTCTCTAGTCAAGGAAGAACACTTCCAGGTGGCCTTGGAGACTGTGGACACCAATGTGAGGGTGAGGGGGGGCAAAGAAAGGATGGTAAGGAACTCTCCCAGATCCAGGTCCACGCCCTCCCTCCACCCACCAGGGCAGGGCACTGAGCTAGGACCAGGAGGCAGTGGCCTTCCAGCCAGCCTGAGCAGGGTGGCTCCCTGTTCGTACCCCTTCTTCGGTACACACTCTGTGGCAGGTGCATCTCCAGAGGCCTGAGGTTGGCTTCGTCCTTGCTGTGAGCCCGGCACCTCCCCCGCTGCCCTGCCCCAGACAGTGAGAAGAAACCGTCTGAACTGCATCCATTTTAAGGGATGGCCCGAGGACTTGGGCAACTCTGTCTCCTGGTTTCCTTGAGCAAACTCAAACCATCTCCCTGACCCTCCTCCTTCTCCTGGCTTGGGTGAAGCTCACTGGAGACCCAGTTCAAATCCAGGCTCTTGCACTGTGGGGCCTTGGCCAAGTCAGTCACTTTTCCGAACCCTGTTAAGATGAGTAGGGCATCTTTGTCCTGATACCCCGTGTGGTTAGTGTGAAAACCAGACGCGCTCTGTCAGATCTCTGTCCCAGTGCACCTTCCTGTGTCTGCCCTTGTGCTTATGTGGTCGCTTGCAGATCCCCGCCCCCACATCCTTTGGGGGTCTCTATTCTCCTGTGAGCATCCCTACCCCCGTTCCCCACCTGAGCCTGTAACCATCCTCCGACCAGCTCCTTATGTAACTCCTTGCTGCACCCCTGGCTCCCTGCCTTAGATCTCCCCCTAGGAACCCACTTCTTAAATCGCTCCCCAGCCCAGCACTCAGCCCCAAGTCTCCCCCAGCTTGTCCCCTCCCCCGCCCTTATAATCTCAGCCCTAAATCCTTAGCACCCCCCATCCCAGGGCCCCAGTCTTAAATCCTCCCTCCTCCCTGCACACCCCATTCCCAGCCAGGTATGGATGTCCTCTCCCTCTCAGGCCCCCCAGCTGGTGCTCCTCAGGCCCTGGTCCCCCATTCTGAGGCTCCATTCCTTCTTCTCGATCCCAAAGGCCCAGGATCCCAATTTTCTGGGGCCTCAAGGAGGAGCAGAAGCAGGGCCCTGAGGTGGAGAAGCTCCCTCAGCCCTTTGTCCTCACTGCCCCCTCTCCCCCATCCCCTACTACGTCACCCTCCCAACACTCCCCCCACCGTGCCCCTTTCTTCTCTGGCTTCACCCCCATCCCTGCAGTAACCTCAGAGGCCAGAAGTCCCCAGCCTTCTTTTTTTTTTTTTAATTTTTATTGTTATGTTAATCACCATATATTACATCATTAGTTTTTGATACAGTGTTCCATGATTCATTGTTTGTGCATAACACCCAGTGCTCCACGCAGAACGTGCCCTCTTTAATACCCATCACCAGGCCAACCCATCCCCCCACCCCCCTCCCCTCTAGAACCCTCAGTTTGTTTTTCAGAGTCCATCATCTCTCATGGTTCGTCTCCCCGTCCGACTTACTCCCCTTCATTCTTCCCCTCCTATCTTCTTCTTTTTCTTTTTTCTTAACATATGTTGCATTATTTGTTTCAGAAGTACAGATTTGTGATTCAACAGTCTTGCACAATTCACAGTGCTCACCATAGCACATACCCTCCCCAATGTCTATCACCCAGCCACCCCATCCCTCCCACCCCCCCACCACTGCAGCAACCCTCAGTTTGTTTCCTGAGATTAAGAATTCCTCATATCAGTGAGGTCATATGATACATGTCTTTCTCTGATTGACTTATTTCACTCAGCATAACACCCTCCAGTTCCAACCACATCGTTGCAAATGGCAAGATCTCACTCCTTTTGATGGCTGCATAATATTCCATTGTGTATATATACTACATCTTCTTTATCCATTCATCTGTCGATGGACATCTTGGCTCTTTCCACAGTTTGGCTATTGTGGACATTGCTGCTATAAACATCGGGGTGCACGTACCCCTTCAGATCCCTACATTTGTATCTTTATGGTAAATACCCAGTAGTGCAATTGCTGGATCGTAGGGTAGCTCTATTTTCAACTGTTTGAGGAACCTCCATACTGTTTTCCAGAGTGGTTGCACCAGCTTGCATTCCCACCAACAGTGTAGGAGGGTTCCCCTTTCTCTGCATCCCCGCCAACATCTGTAATTTCCTGACTTGTTAATTTTAGCCATTCTGACGGGTATGAGGTGGTATCTCATTGAGGTTTTGATTTGGATTTCCCTGATGCCGAGCGATGTTGAGCACTTTTTCATGTGTCTGTTGGCCATTTGGATGTCTTCTTTGGAAAAATGTCTGTTCATGTCTTCTGCCCATTTCTTGATTGGATTATTTGTTCTTTGGGTGTTGAGTTTGGTAAGTTCTTTATAGATTTTGGATACTAGCCCTCTATCTGATATGTCATTTGCAAATATTTTCTCCCATTTGGTTGGTTGTCTTTTGGTTTTGTAGTCCCCAGCCTTCTTCACAGGAGCATCTTTGGGGAAGAAAGTCTGTCAGCCTCCATTGTCCCACGAACACAGTATAGCATTTATTGTAGAAGAAGTTGCTCTGTGTCTTCCTTATCTTATAGTACATCCACTTGGAGGACAGGGGCATCCAGAGGATGTGTGGGAGCACCTGGGAGCACCAGCTTCTCCCAGCAAGGGAGGAAGGGGTCTGCAGGAAGCCCTCAGGGCCATGACTGTCCTCCTAGAGACTGGGGGCCATTTTGTTATGGAGTGGGTGGTGGCAGGCGAGCCTCCAGATCAGCAACGGGTGGGGGCCCTGCTGGGTTTTTCATCTGTGCCCTTTCTCCCTTGACATAGGGAGCTCGGGGCCGGGTCAGGGGGGTGGGTGGCCCGGGCTGGGTCAGTTGCCGTTCGCGCCGATGGGTAAAGCTGGGCCTCCCCAAAGACCTCGAGCCTCCATAAGCCTGGGTGGCAGACACGCTCATGCCAGGGCCTGCCACTCTTGGGCTTGGGCCTCTGGTTCCCACTACTGTGGGGGCTGAGGGAGGTTGGGGCTGACAGAATGAGGTTCTTTGGGTGGGGTTTGGGAAAAGCCCCTGGGACCTTTGCCCTGGGACTGCCAGTGGCTGGGGTTGAAGGCTAGGACCATAAAGCCTCAGGTGTGAATGGGACTCTCACCCAGAAGGGCTGGTGGTTGCAGGCCTGGGGGAAGGCACTGGAAATTTGCCAGGGGCCAGCTTGAGATGGATGAGTGGAAGGAAGGCTGGAAGAAAGAGGGGCTTCTCAGGGGTGGAGGCGCAGGGTCCCTCAGTCAGCCTGGCCTGTGGCTGGCTACTCCCTCCAGGTGTCCTCCCTCCCTCCATAGTTATTCTCTCCCTGGCATTTCTTGGCCCCCGCCCCTTGCTAACCACCACCCACACGCACATCTCCGGCCTCCTGTCCCTCCCTCTTGCCTGGCCACACCCATGGCTCTGGCTTCCGCTATAGGGACCCTGGCTGTGGGCGGTCAGCTTTCGTGGAGTTAGAGGGGAGGGTTGACAGGCTGCTCTTTGGCCAACTCCCTGTGGTCACCACACACTATCCACCCAGACTCATTACCACACCCTTAGCCCCAAGGCAACGGTCTCTGGGGTCCTTTATATAGCTGGTCCTTCCCTGGGAGCTCTCATTTCTTGGTCCTTCCTGATGAGGGGAGACCCTGCAGCCAGGGCCCCATCTGGAGATGCTGCTGGTCTGGATCCTGACCTTGGGTCTCTGGCTCTGGGCACCTGCTACAGTGACTCAGGGTGAGTGGGATCGGGGCTGGCACTCCCTGGGGATCCCAGGTGTGCCAGCCTCAGGCAGGGCTCCTCCTTCTTTTCCCCCACTCCCTTTGCAGGGGAGGGGCTGCCAAAGAGCTGGACACCTGGGCTCTGACCTCATTCTGCTTTGGGGGTGCTAAAGGGGTCACCCTGGAGACGGGTGGGAGCAGGGCAAGGGGTGTGGCCTGTGGTTGTACAGCTGATGGCCTACACCAAGCCCCTGGCCCAGGGCTGAGAGGGGCTGGCATCCTGCAGCTCCCCCTCTCCAGCCTTCTCCCTCAGGGGAGCAGGGACTCTTTCTTCAACTAGATGGTGGCCTCTGCCTGCCTTCGTCCTGTGGGCTGCATCTGCCCAGAAGGCCGGGTCTTCCCAAACCTCTCAAAGGCACGGTATAGGCTGTCAGCCCTGGCTGGGGAGGGAAGGACGGAACATCCAGCAGCTTCTTGCATAGGGAGAGCTCAGGGGGTGCCTCTAGTTAGAAACAGCTGAAGGGCTGAGGGGGAGACTCAGGCTCTGGGGTCCTTGTTGAACCTGTCATGGCCATTTCCCTGGGAAGCAACCAGTTACAAGCTGATTTCCTGTGGCTTCCCGACTTTCTGATCCCCTCCCCCCCAACCCTGGAGACCAGGAAGAACCGGAGGGAAGGGGTGGGCGGGAGAGTCACTGGGGTGAGGGGTGCTGGGAGTGAGTCCAAGGCCCCAGGTGGAAAGGGGGGGACCCCTGAGTTGAAGGCCCCCTAAGGTTGTGGGGGAGGGGTGGTGAGTGGACAGGGGGTGGTGGGGAAGGGAATCTTTGGTGCCCTGCAGGGCGGCAGAGAGATTACCCACACAGGGAGTTCTGAGACCCCAGTCACAAACAGGGGCCTTCAGGTGCCACCTCAGCCCACCACCGTGCCCTCGAGTACCTCCTTCTCCCCTGCCCTGACATGTTCAAAGCCCAGCAGCGCAGCCTGGCAGTGGCTGATGGGAAAGGATGAGGGGCTGGCTGCAGGTGTGAACTGTGCGCATCTAGGGACATGAAGAAAGTGCATTAATTCTAGATGGATTAGCTTTAAGGTCAAATACAGACACTAGGACGCTATGGGCAGGGTCAGCCTTAGGAGGGGTCCAGCCTGTCTCTGCCCCCCAGGCCGACTCTGGGCCTCTCTCCAGTCAGGCTGTCTGGGGACAAGGAGGGGGGTGGTGATGATGATGAGGATGAAGGGCCCCCCAGCTAGCAGGGCTGTTACCTCCATGTGCCTTGCCGTGAGTTAGAAACAGCCACCAGTACAACCAGAGACCCCTATTCCTAAGGCGCTCGGTATCGTGTGAAAAAGGTAACCCTGAGGCCGGTGAGCCCGTTAGCATGCCAGAGTCAGAAAGCATCTATCAGGAACGGAGAGGTCAGGCAAGTAGGGCCATTCCAGAAGACTCCAGATGGTCTGATGGTACCCAGAGGGCCCCCCCACCACCTCCCACCCGCAGAGGGCTCTGCTCTTCACAAACTCATTTCACAGCAGGTAGCTCACATTGTGTAAGGAAGTGTAGGCAGACAGGAGATTGAGGCTCAGAGAGGGTGAGTGACATACCTGGGGCCCCACAGCAAATAATTAACATGAACATGATGTCCCCCTTTGACAGAAGGTTTGTACTGCCCCATCCCTGAACTGGAGGACCTCAGCCCTCTACAACACCCCCCACCCCCTGCTTGTATCCTGGGTCTTCCGGGAGGGGTTCAGATGAAGGTTCAGAGACCCTGGGTGGCATCTATAGTTTTCCTTCTAATCGGCACTCTCCTCTGGGTATTCCAGTTCCCTGTGAGGACTGATGAGGTTTTGGACAAGCAAATAGTAGGGGGAAGGGATGCCAACCCGAGAAGGTAGGAAAAGCACAGGCAGGGTTGTGCGGGGGGAACGGACCTGTAGGAATGCCCCCAAGGTCAGGGGGCGTGTAAGGGAGCGCCTCTGGGCGACCAAGGCATTAGGGCCAGGTGGAGGCTTGGAGACCCCAGCGGACCTCTGTGGACTGAGCAGGGGTGGATTGCCCTGCCAGAGTAGACCCTTGTGTTCCCTGAGAGCCATCCTGCCATGGCTCCAGCTGGGAGCCCCACTTCCCTTGAAGATGGTCTCTGGAGGCCCCAGGATACACAGTCCTAGAGCCTGTGTGAGTGGGAGGGAAGGAGCCTCCTTCCAGTGGTTGATGGTGGCCTTCTGGGAGACCTGTTGCATTTGAGGTGACCATGGAGTTTCTGGGTGTAGCTGTCCTGCAGGCCCAGGGCTCGGGGGTGGATGCAAATAAGGCACAGTCTAGAATTCTCTATTCTCCATGTGCTACAGGAGCCACAAAGACCAGACAATGCTGTGGATCAACACTGGACTGGAGGACTAGAGTCTTGTTTTGTGCGCATGAATTACTAAAGTGTTCATAGGCTGGGTGGGGGAGGGGAGCTCCCCGGGATGGCAGGGCGCCAGGGTAGAAGTGTCTGCCCAGGAGGGGCTGGGGCAGGGCCGGAGGGGTCAGAGCTCTGGGGCCGATCAAGGGAAAGCGGAAGTGGAAAATGCTCCAGCACAAAATCGAGAAGAGGGTGGTGAAGATGAGAGCAGATATGTTCACAATAGACAAAGGGACAACCTTTGAGACTTGCGTAGTATAAATTTAGAGCAATTAAAAGGAAGTGTTGTTTTATATGGAAAGTAATAAACGTATTCATTCAGCAAACACAGGAGGCCTGACTCTGTCTCGGCAGGTGCTAGGTGCTCTGGATGAGGCATGATGAATAAGCCAGTTTATGGTCAAGTTTATCAGATGGAACCATGGGAACAGGGCAGGAAGGACTACAACCCAAGTGGGTGTTGGAGCTCTGAGAAGGGCCAATGATGGAGGAGTGCAGGAGGGGCCTCAGAGGCTGCTTCTATCCCCCTGCTTTTTGGGGAGACCACAGGGAGAGGAGGTGGCATTGCAGGTTGGTAGCTGTTGAGGAGTTGGGCCAGAAGGAAGCATTTCTTTTTTTTTATTTAAGATTTTATTTATTTATTTGCCAGAGAGAGAGAGAGAGAGAGAGAGAGAGAGAGCACAAGCAGGGAGAGTGGCAGGCAGAGAGAGAGGGTGATGTGGGGCTCAATCCCAGGACCCCAGGATCATGACCTGAGCCAAAGGCAGATGCTTCACTGACTGAGCCACCCAGGGGCCCCCAGAAGGAATTATTAACAGTTACTCAAAGGCCTTAGATCAATTCAGAACCGAAAAAGCCATACCAAACTATGGAGAGAATTGGAATATTGATAGGTGTGTGCAACGGGAGGGGAGAGAGTCAAGGTGGCCTGGACTGGCCTCAGCTCTACAGCCACTCTGCCAAGCTGGAATGGCCTTACAGAAGAGGAGACATGCCCAAGTCACTGAGCACATGCGAAGCGGGGCTGAAAGTGTACCAGGGACTGGCGGGCCAAAGCACATCCCAGTGGCCCCCACACTGCTTCTCTTATAGAATATTCTAGAGTGAACATTGTGGGCAGGCATCGCTGATCCACATTTTCCAGGGAGAAATGGAAGTTCAGAGAGGTTAACCGCACGAGAGCCTTTGGTTGTGCGGTGGCTGATCCTGGAGGTGCACTTGGGCTCCACTCGCACCCCAGCCTTTGGGGCTTCTCCTGGGGACCTCATTGACTGAGTCCCCCACAAGCACAAATGTGTTTTGGAGGTGGCGGGAGGAAACAGCCTTATCTCACTGTGGTGGTCTTCAGACTTGCTTTCTAGAGCTTTTCCCCAAGGATGCCACCAAGTGCAAGACTTGTCCAGCAAACTGGCTACCTTACTCCAATGCTTATCTTTTCAAGAAAAATCCAAATGCACATATTGTGAAGAAGCAATAAAAACTATCAACAGGGCAGGAAAGTAGCAAATTTTGCTGGTTTGGTAGGAGAGCTGGTGTCTTTGATGATGAATATGTGGCCTCAACACAGGCAAATCCAGTTGATCCTTGAACAACAGAGGGGTTAGGGGTGCCCACCCCCTGCTGTCGAAAATCCACATGTAACTCTTGATTCCCCCAAAACGTGTCTACTCATAGCCTTACTGTTGACCAGAAGCCTTACCGAGAACATAAACGGTCAATTGACACATATTTTTGGCTGTCATATGGTTTATATACCATATCCCTACAATAAAGTAAGCTAGAGAAAACAAAATGTGATGAAGGTAATCATAAGGAAGAGAAAATACATTTACAGTGCTGTTCTGTAAAAAATCCGCAAACAAGCGGACCCGCACAATTCAAACCTATGTTATTCAAGGTCAACCTTAGATCATTTTTCTTAAGCATTTTGACTGCATTTTCTTAAGCTGGGAATCCCAGCTTGGGAATCATTAACCATGAGTGATTTCCCCTGTGTTTCCTGAGGTTTGGAGTACACCTAATCATTTATTTTTATGGCATATATGTTTTAAACGTTATAACATGAAAGCGTATTTGTTGTAGAACATTGAGAAAATATAGACAAACTGAAGGAAGAAAATTTCGCTTAACCTTACCGCTCAGAGCAACATTGTGAGCATTTTCGTCTATTTCTGAATATGTGTTTAGATTTATTCTATGGGCAATGTACTGTTTTAAATTTTATTTATTTTAGAGAGAAAGAGAAAGAGAGCATGTGAGCAGGGGGAGGAGCAGAGGGAGA
Organism: Callorhinus ursinus; assembly: GCF_003265705.2. Classification (NCBI taxonomy): domain Eukaryota; kingdom Metazoa; phylum Chordata; class Mammalia; order Carnivora; family Otariidae; genus Callorhinus; species Callorhinus ursinus. The sequence continues at coordinate 905,511 of NW_027397117.1, forward strand.
GAATCTCAAGCAGATTCACTGAGTGCAGAGCCTGACTCAAGGCTTGAGACCCTGAGATCACGACCTGAGCGGAAGTCAGACGCTTAACTGACTGACCCACCCAGGCACCCCTAGTTAGTATATGTTTTAATGACAGATCAATATTCCATTCTATGGAAGATCATAGTCCTCTAACCAGTCTCTTATGCTTCTATTCTTGGATACTTTTAGCCTATTTTTCATTATAATAAATAATGACATAATAAACATTCTTGTATGAAAACTTAAAAAATCTGCATCAGGTTACTTTATTTTATTTTTTTATTTTTATTTTTTTTAAAGATTTTATTTATTTATTTGAGAGGCAGAATGAGATAGAGAGCATGAGAGGGGGGAGGGTCAGAGGGAGAGCAGACTCCCCTGCTGAGCAGGGAGCCTGATGCGGGACTCGATCCCAGGACTCCAGGATCATGACCTGAGCCAAGGGCAGTTGCTTAACCAACTGAGCCACCCGGGTGCCCCAGGTTACTTTATTTTAGAATCAGCATCTAGAAATGGAATTATTAAGGATGGTAGGAATCTGCCGATGGTCCCTCGTGCGTGTTTTCAAATTCTCCTTTGGAAATCTGATACCAAGTGTAGTCCATGGGCATCCTATGCAAATGCCCCAACCAACACCTGCTATCATTATCATTTAATAGCACAGAGGGGGTGCAATTTGGTAGGTAAAAATAAATAGCATCTTGCTTGTTTTGAATTTCTTTGCTTACTGGTGAAGTTTTTGTTGTTGTTGTTGTTGTTTTTACTTTTGTTGTAGGCTTGTTGACCTTTTGGGTTGCTTTCCTTGGAGAATGGCTGTGATTTTCTTTTGCTAGCTTCCTAGGGGAGCATCCCTGACCCTGGAGGTTGACTTTGGGAAGGACAGCCTCACCTGCCTTGCCATATCCTTTGGGAATACCTTCTTCACTAGAATCCTGGTCTAGGAGGGGTCTGAAGCTCTTCACCCAGGGCACTGTTCAGGGCACTGTTTCCTTGTGCCTTCCAGGAGTGAGTGAAAGCCTTGGGGAACAGAAGGGGTTGCCTGTGGGGAGGTGGGAGGTGCGACAGAGCCTTTACCTTGGGGATCCCTCTTAGACAATGTCCTCTCCTCTTCCTCTTCCTCTTCCTCCTCCTCCTCCTCCTCCTCCTCCTTCTTCTCCACCTCCTCCTCCTCCAACTCCTTCTTCTTCTCCTTCTTCTTTTTAGGGCTCTCTGCTTCTAAGGCACAGTTGGGACCATGACCTTTTCTGGACGTTCTTCATTGCCCCTCAGCTGAGTCCAGAGCTGGCCTCACACCCGCTTCACTAGCCTCTCTGCCCCACTTGTCTCTCTACCCTCTTGGATTCTAGCCTACTAGCTGGTGAACTTAGAGAGAATATACCCTTGGAACTCCAGTGAATGTGTGAGACAGAAACAGTAATGCCTGCCTCATAGGATAACATTAAAACATTAGGGAAAAGAGTCTGGTTGACTTTTCAGTTTTCATTCACTCATTTACTTCAGAAGTGCTCACTGGGCACCTGTCTGGGTCTCTGCAGCCACGGAGGCTCTGCTCTGGGTGGGAAGGGGGCTGTCAGCAGATTGTGTAGCCTGTTCCCTACACAACCACTGACTTAACAATTGAGATAAGGCTAGTATGGGATGCTGATAGGCAGCCAATAAACGCCAGCCCTCCCCACCCCTATTCATTCTTTGTGATTCAGTTAAAGACATGACCATAAACTGCCTTTAAGAGCCTGTTCACAACAAACACAGTCTACTTTTATAACTTAAAAAGTCCAGTAAAATGTATAATGCCTAAATCCACAAAACTCTTTTTAAAGAAGGGGAAACAGCAGCTCAGATCTTACTTTCTGGCTGTTCCCTTCCTCCCCACACCCTCTGCTGGGGTCCCTCCCACCTCCCTTCATGTGGACCTCGACCACCCCCACCTTGCACTGGAGGGGCCAGGAGTCCCAGCAAAGGCAGGGGGCTGAGTGGTCAACCATCCCAAGGGCCAGCACGGTCTCAGCAGTTACAAGGACAAGGGCGGGGCAGAGCTGAGAAGTGGCTTTTCCATGGGCACATGAAGGCAGGGAGGCTGAGGACTGTGGTCACCTCCGGGTGAGATACAAAGGGGGCTTCAGAGATGTGAGTAGAGGAGGCACCCTCTGAGACCAGGAGGGCAGATTGGGCCATCACTCAAGGAAAGGATGAAAGGAAAGAGAAGGCAGCTCTGAGGTCCTATGGCCAGGACTGGGTTTACACTGAGCCCTGCCACTCTCTGCTTTGTGTTGACCAGAGCCCCTCAGTGCTGCCTCTCTCTGATCCTCCTCATACCCACGACTCAGGGATGCCCCCCCATCTTGGCAGCCTCCCCAGCTCAGCCCCTCTACTCCCACCATTCCAAATTAGAAAAAACCTAACTCAGAGGAGAGAGGATTGGGCAAAACAATCGTATCTACTGACTTAAAAAACAGCCAAGCAATTTTTTTCAATCTTTCTCATCAAATGTAGAATTCCAAAAGTCTTAGGCGTTATTACACCTTTGACCTGAACTCATTGATTAGTGATTTGATAGTGCTGTTCTCTAAATTTTCAGATGGTGGTCTGCAAAACCAAAGATCTAGAACTGTTGATGTGAATGACCTGTCTTGACTAATTGTCCACTCCCTGCTTACCCTAGCTTCCAGTCCTTATCCAGCTCCTGGTCTCTCCCTGTGACTATCTGTCAGGACCTTGTGAAAATGGGGGTGTCTGGAATGGCAGAGAGTACCTCTGCCCTGAAGGCCTCCATGGCCCTTTCTGCCAGTGGCAAAGGTCCATCCTCATGAGAGGTGAGAAAGATGCAGCTCCAAGACATCTTTGGGGAGGGGTGGGGTACAGACAGGAGGGATGAGAAGCCTCATGCCCTGCCCTTTCAAGGAAGTCCCCTCATACTATCCTGTAGAATTCCTAATACTCCCTACCTTTATAACACTATTGTCACAAAGATTCTTTTCATATTTAGTCTTTTCCATCTCCTAAGCAGGAAAGAGGAGCTGGGATTGTAGTCCCACATTACATAGGAGAATAGAGTCCTACACATGTAATCGCATGTTCTAAGTGGTGAAGAGATGACAGAATGAGACCTCTAGATGCAGGATACATTCCCAGCATTCTTATACTCAGGCAACTGTAGTCTATTGAGTGGGCTATGGGGCCAAGGAGTAGGAGGAACTCACTTGGGCCACAGGGTGGCCCAGGTAGAAGTGATAGTGTGGCTAGCTCTTGAGTAAGTGTGTCTGGAGAGAACAGACAGGGGGCGAATTATCCATGGAAATACGCCTTAGCTCTCCTGTTCTTCCTGGGTCTGTGAGAACTGCTAGGATAGAGTGTGTGTGTGTGTGGGGGGGATGGTCTCACATGTAAGACATGAGGAAGAGAGACTTGTCAGACTAAGTAACAGCCAGATGACTCAAGGAGAATATGTGGTCTGCAAATCACAGAATGTGGGGAGCAAAAGGAATGTGCATGGGGCATTTGTGTGAGTACAAATGTCCTTTCAAATTTATGCCAGAGTGCCCAATAAATAGACATGTCCCAGAGTGCTGAGGGAAGAAGGTGTAGGCAATTTTGGGCAGAATATATGTATATCTGAACAGCCATACAGATTTGTCAAAATCTGTAACCATACAACTAACAATCCAAGCCATAAATCATAATCAACATCCAGAACCTCATGTAGTAACACCTTGCTCTCTAGACAAACTAGTATATTCCAGAAGGGACACAAGTCTAGATCATCACTGGTAAATTGTCTAAATATACAGATTCCTCTGATATTTCTAGTACCTCTGAAGAGAGAAGTTGTGCTTCAGTCTCACAGGTTGACCAGCTATCCGGGACAGATTGTCACTAAAATCAGTGACAAATTCACAGACCACAGCATTATCTCTGATTTTTTTTAAACCCACAGGGTCATCTGCAACCACCCTTACCAACTATGGATACACATCGACTTCCAATAACTCCGCTACCCCTTCAGCCACATCCACTTCTATGGAATCCAATGTCACCACAGCTGGTTCAATGTCATCAAATTCTACAGTCTCATTTTATACTACAAGTTCTTCTAATTCTTTGAGCCCCAGTGGATTTTCTACCACAACTTTGAACACTGGTAACAGCATGAAAACTTACACTGAATTGACTTCTGTCTTCACAACCAGTCTTGAGTTGTCCAAATCAACTGTTTCCTCTGGGACCTCCTCTACCTGGGAAGATAGTGCTGCATTCACTTCAAGCACTGGTCATCTATCTACCACTCCTACTGTCTCAGCTCAGACAGATTCAGACCTCACAGAAGGACTGACTGTGTATACAGGCACCCCTGATTTGTCCAAGCTTACAGTTACCTCAGACAGCACCGTTAGCAAAGGGGATGGAATGTCCAGGTTCAACGTAGGGCCTATGGAATCTTTTACATCAGGGACTGCTGACTCCTTTTCTACCCATGTTGATAGTGGACTAGCAACCCCATCCTTTGCTGCAAGGTCCACTTTCTACATTGCCCCCTCCGAGTTGTCCACACCAAAGTTTCTCACCCACTCTTCCCACAGCACAGATGATGCAAGTCCTGCCTCCACATCCAGCCCCGGTGAGCTCTCTATCCCCACTCTAGGTGCTGGCCAAGGGGACTCAACTCTCACAGGGGAGACCACCATCCCCAGCACTGTGCCAGCTTCATCTGAGCCCCAAGCATCATCCCCGGTTTCCCATGCCCCAGGCACTGGGAGTTCTGTGGCTCCATGGAGCCCTGGGGAAGCATCCCCCAGCCCAGCTGTCTCAGGAACACCTGCCACTGGTGTCATCCTGAAACTCACAGACCACACTATTATCTCTGATTCTTCTGCACCCACAGACACATCTGTAACCACCTTTACCAATGAGGATGGGAGTCCTGCGTCCACCTCAAGGCCCAGTGACACCATGTCCACCTCTAGCAGTTTTGGCCAAACCACCACGTCCTTTCCGGTGGCATCCACAGTCTCCACGAACCTCTCTGATTCATCAGATCCAACATTTTCACCTGACACTTCCCATACTACTGACAGGGCAAGTCCTTCATCCCCTCTGGGTCCAGGTCAAACACCTACCAGCCCTGTGGTATCTGGACAAACAGCCACCTCGACTTTCAGGAAGGAGACGACTGGCCACTCACAGATTTCAGATCTATCAAGACCCTCGGCTTCTGCTGAAACATCCTACACCAAGGCTGAAGGAGGGGCCACGTCCACTTCAAATCCTGGCCAGCAGTCTTCCTCCTCTGTGATCTCGGGACAGACAGCCACAGGCCTGACCGAGGGGCCCTCTGTCAAGACAGATACAGCCAGTGGGTCCAAACCTACCAGTACCTCAGACGGCACAGTGACCAAGGACGATGGAAATTCTGTTTCCCTTTCGGGGCCTGCTGAATCATTTACCACTCCCAGTGGTGATCCTCACACAGCCACATCTTTTCCTCCAGGATCGCCTTCCAACACCCCCACCTCAGAGGTGTCTGCCCCAACGTTTTCGCCTTACTCCTCCTACAGCACAGATGATGCAAGTCCTGCTTCCCAGTCAGGCCCTAGTGGTGTATCGACCACCACTGTGGTCTCTGAACAATCAGCCATGACCGTCACAGGGATGCCAACTGTCCACACCACTTCCGATTCACCTGAGTCCCTGGTTTCTTCCGACAGCTCCAGAACCCCAGGCCCTGGCAGTTCTGAAGCTCCATCGAGGCCAGGAGACTTCTCTACCAGCCCAGTTGGTTCGGGACCAACTGTGACCACAGTCACCCAGAAATCCACAGACCACAGCATCATCTCTGATTCTCCTCAACCTCTGGACTCATTGGCATCCCCTTATACCAAGGGTGATGGAAGTCCCGTGTCTACAGCAAGTCCCACTGAATCTTTAGCCACCTCTCCAGGTTCGGGACCATCAGCCTCACTCAGTGCTATGGAGTCTACATTCTCCTCAAGCGTCTCAGAGTCACCTGAATACACAGTGTCTTCCTATACTACAGGCTCTCCAACTCCCTCTCCCCAGGATGGATTTTCCACCACTTCCCTGACCACTGGACACAGTGCTACAGCTTCTACTGGGTTGCCCTCTGTCTTCCCAAGTGTGTCTGATTTGTCCCAAGCCACCATTGCTTCTGAAACCTCCTATACGGCGGATGACAGAAGTGCGGTGCCCTCTTCAAGTCCTGGCCAGCTGTCTACCACACTCTCTGTCTCAGCACAGACATCCTCAGGCCTCGTGGAGGGATCCAGTGCTTATCCAGGTACCCCTCACTCATCAAAACCTACAGTTATCTCAGTCAGCACCATTAGCAGAGGGGTTGGAGTTCCTGCTTCCACATCAGGGACTGCTGACTCCTTTTCTACCCATGCTGATGGCGGACAAGCAACCCCATTCCTTGGTGCAGGGTCCACTTTCTACACTGCCCCCTCCAAGCTGTCCACACCAGTGTTTCCCACCCACTCCTCCCACAGCACAGATGATGCAAGTCCTGCCTCCACATCCAGCCCCAGTGAGCTCTCTATCCCCACTCTGGGTCCTGGCCAAGCAGACTCAACTCTCAAAGGGGAGACAACCATTTTTGGCACTGTGCCAACTTCATCTGAGCCCCCAGCATCATCCCCAGTTTCCCATGCCCCAGGCACTGGGAGTTCTGGGTCTTCGTGGAGCCCAGGGGAGGCATCCCCCAGCCCAGCTGTCTCAGGAATAACTTCCAGTACAGTCCCCTTCAAGCCCACTGAGTACAGTATCCTGCCTGGTTTTTCTCAACCCACAGGCTCATCTGCAACCACCTTTACCAAAGAGGATAGAAGTTCTGTGTCCACATCAAGGTCTATTGAACCTTTTACCACTTCTGTTGGTGATGACCAAAAAACTTTTCCTCCTGGATCCACCTTGAATACAATAATCTCACCGGTGCCTACAGCTACATCTTCGTTCCACTCTTCCTACAGCACAGACAAGACTAGTCCTGGTTTTCCATCAAGCCCTAGTGAGCTCACTCACCCAAGTCTATTGTCTGAAGTAACCACACTGACTGTCACAGAGGAGTCAATTGTGTATACCAGTGTTTCTGATTTGTCCATATCTACTGTTTACTCTGAATCTTCTTTTACCCAATTTGAAGGAAGTTCTGCATCCTCTTCAGGTTCTGGCCACCTTTCTACCACCACAGGTATCTCACAACATACATCCTTAAGTCTAAGTGATGGGTCTATTGTCTATACAGGCACTCCTGACTTGTCCATACCTACAGTGATTTTGGACACGACTCTTTCCAAAGAGAGCACAAGTTCTGCTTCTACTTCAAGTTCAGGTGGAACTTTTCCCTCTACATGTGGATATCAAGAAACACCCACATCCTTTACCGTGGAATCAACTGTCTCCACAATCCTCTCAGATTCATCAAATCCAACAGTTCCACATGATACCTTCTATACTACTCATAATGCAAGTCCTTCTTCCTCATCTGGTCCTGGTGAATTAATTTCCACTACTCTGGTCTCTGGGCAAACAAGCGCATCCCTTCCTGAAGCATCCACTGTCCCCACAACCATATCTGATTTGTCTCATTCCACTGATTCAGTGGTTACCTCCTCCACCACTGTCAAGCAAAGTTTTATTTCCTCACGAAGCTCTGCTGAATCATCCTCTACCACCTCAGTCTCTGGACAAACAGCCACAATTTTCATGGGAAAGCCAACTGTCTACACCATTTCTGATTTATCTGGTTCTACAGTTTCTGTTGATACCTCCTCTACCATCCCTATTGGGGGTCCTGCACCCTCATCAAGTTCTAGCTTGTTGCCTTCCACTACCATCACAACCATCACTGAGGAATCCAGTGTCTTCACCACTACCACTTATTCCTCCAAAACAACTGATTCATCTGATGCCCCCCAAACCACTGAAGATCTTAGTCCATTATCTTCATCAAGCCCCATCCATTCCTCTTCACCCCCTGCCACCTCTGGACAAATGCCCACCACCTTGGATGAGAATTCTACTTTCTTCATCACCAATAGTGTTTCTGCCAAACCAATGATTTCTACTTCTATCCCCTCTGCCACGGACAGCCCTAGTCCTGCATCGCCATCAGCTCTAACTTTCTCCTCTACAACTAGACTTATATCCAGACCAACAGCTACCACCTTCAGTGGAGGATCTACTATCTTTCAAAGCAGCGCAGGGATACCAAATGCAACAATATCATCTAACAGCTCCCAAACCCTAGTCCCTGGTGCTTCTTCTTCAGCTTCACCTATCCCTGGCTTCTCCTCCAGGCCAGTCCCTGACTCTTCTTCAGCCCTTACAACTTCTTCTGGTTTTTCTCCTCCTCTGTCCTCCACTCCACCTGGCTCTACCCATGCTCCAGTCCCTGGGTTCACTACCTCTTCAACCCTCCATCCCCTGTTCACTAGCACACACACAACTGTGAGGACGACCCAGTCTTCAGCTATGACACCAAGTAAGTCTTTTCGTATGTCACTCTGTGTGCCTCTCCTGTCCATCTTCTCTCATCAACTAATCAGTTTTGATTTGACCTCTTTGTGGTCTTGTTCCACCCTTCCATTGCCTTCTAGTTGTCAGTCAATATCATCCACAGGAATGGTTATTGTTTTTTCTTTTCTTTTCTCTTTTGATTTGTAGGGCTTTTGCTTTCTTCACTCATCCCCTCTCATCTTTTGTTTCCTTCTTTCTCCTTGTCCCTCCTTCTTCCCCCCGACCTTGGGCTTGAGGTGGTGGCAGAGGGTTCCATCCTCCTCTTTCAGTGTAATGCATAAATGATGGGTACTGGAATGGGAGCCAGTATTTTTGTCCTTTGGGCTTCCATGGTGACTGACGTGAATTCTACCCCTTCACAGGGCAGTGTCAGAATGGGACCATATGGAACGGAGAAGAGTGTGTCTGTGTCCAAGGCTTCTTTGGTTACCAGTGCAAGTCCCTTATGGACTCCTTCCTCCTAGGTAATGAACTTTTCTGAGACCTGCAGATTGTCCCTATGCTCCTTAACCACTTAAATTGGAAGGCAAAGCTGGAAGGATTATCTGCTACCACTATCTCATTGTGCAGGTGGATGAGAAAATATGACATTTACCTAGACCCAAATGCTTAGGTAGAACACAGACCTTCTGACTCCTTCAGGGCTCTTTTCACTAGCTCCTCTGCCCCTTGGATCAAGATGTTTCTAACCCAGCCTTTTCTGGAGCCCTCCGCTTAGCTCTCTCTGGGTCATGATCCTGACCACTAACGCCTCATGGTGTTCAGAGACAAAGGGCAGAAGTTTCAGTGACTCCTACTTGCCTCCTGGATTTCCATCCACCCTCCTACCCACTTTCTCTACCTCCATGAGACCAGCAGGTAGAGAATTAACCAATCCCAGAAGACATTATTGGGAGGTTGTTATCTCATGCATAATATGGCTATTCCCACAGAAATCCCGGAAAAAGTCAATGCCACTTTAGGTGTGACAGTGAAAGTGACTAATAGGAATTTCACAAAAGCCCTGAATAACATATCCTCCCCGGTATACTGGAACTTCATTCAACTATTCGAGAGTCAGGTAAGAGAAGGAAAATCCCAGATTCCTCAATATGGATGTCCAATGTCCAATGTCACTGAGGATACAGGGGCTCATTCTGACTGACTTTGGAGTTCCTCAGCCCATGGATCCCTTCAGTCTTCTCAATTCCTGGGTGGGGGATCCTCTGAGAGCCCCCTTCCTTGAGTACCACCTCACCCACATCCTGGGGGAGGGAGCATCCCTATCTGTATACTTTTCCTTCTTTTCTATGAGCTAATTCCATGGGTTCCCTGGGGGAAGGGGGCCCTGGAACTGCCTCTGAGACAGGGAACAGGGGCTGTTGCATGCTCCAAGCCTGTATGAGCTCAGCTACCTCATTTATTTCAGATGGATAAAGCTTACATGAGCAAAGACTTTCCCCAGTACAGAGGCGTGATCATTAGGAGACTGTTGTGAGTATGTGGGGGGGGGTCAGATTTATAGACTGTGGGAAGCCCCCTCTCTCTGCTCTCTTGTCTTCTCCCATCTTGAATGAGTATCAGTACCTAGCTGGACCAGAAGGACGCCCAGCCCACAGGCAATACCAGAAGGTTCTGAGCCATTCATTTATTCATTCATTTATCCTTCATCCATTCAACAAGCTTGTACTGAAAGCCTACCTACCCTGTGGTAGGTGCAGGGAACACAATGGTCCTGGTTTTCATGGAGCAAAGAGTGGCAGAACACAGCAAAATGGCTGTGCAATATGGTTAGAGTTAATGGTAAGAGACACACAGGGTGCAATGGGAGAGGTTGAGTGCAAGCTGGTGAGGTGGAGGAAAATCTTTCTGGAAGAAATGACAGCTAAGCTGAGGCTAGAATCACGAGGGGGAACAAGCCAGGTGGAGGGAATTGATGATGAGGAGCCTAAAGGTGAGAGAGAGGAGGGTAGATTCCAGGAACATAAAGAGCAGTTGGCAGCTTGAAATCATGGTGGGAGAGGAGGTGGAAAGATGACCCGTACCAAGTTACTTAATCTTGAAGCATCAGTAGTTTTGGCCCACATGGGAAGGTATCTGATTTGCACTACAGACAGCTCAGTCTGGCTGCAGGACTGAGAATGCACGGACAGGGGATGGAGATTATAGTGACCTGGACCAGAGAGGTGACAATGCAGAAGAAAAATAGTCCAGTGTGAAAGGTCTTTAGGAAGCAAGACCAACGGATCATAGGGATTTGATGGGTGTTTGGAGAGAAGGAGGGATGACACCCGATTTCTGGGCCACTAGGGGTGTGGAGTGCCCTTTGTTGAGATGAGGAAGGTTAAGAAGGAGGGAGATGGGAAAGAAGATGGTAAGTGGGCTGTGTGGAGTCTCAAGTGCCCAGGGCCCAGCCACATTGAATGGCTGAGTAATGGAGCGGCATGTGGTGGAACATGTAATAGAAAGTATCTGCATCAGAGACACTGGAAGAAGGTTTCCCTGGATAGAAGTTGCTGGAAGCCCTGGGAGTAGACCAGATGGCCTGGGGATGGTCACAGCACAGGGACTAACATTTCCCAGGAAAGAAGCGTGGGAAGCACCAGCATCTAAGGGATAGGAAGGAGAAGCAGAGTGGCAAGATGTAGACAGAAGTGTGGGAAGGGAGCCTGGAGGGTGTCTTGTCCCAGCAGGGAAAGAGGGAGATCTTGTCAAGGGCCTGTGGGGTTCCGTGCCTCAGCGTCCTCTACCCCACCCTCACCCCCTGCCCAGTACCAGCGCTTATTTCCATCTCCATTTTGGCACAAAGTTTTGTTAGTTTTTGTCCTCCTGTGTCTTGTTCCTGACTTCTCTGTCACAATGGCTGTGACTGGTGACAGACTTTGTCTTAAGATCTCTCAGTGCCCAATTGGCCACCTAACAAGGAGCTTCTGGGTTGGAATCTTGTATTTCTAAAGCGACCTCATGTTTCTTCATTTCTAAAAGCATGCTTATTTGGTTTTCAAAATACAATCCAACAGACTCTATTTAAAATTTTTAATTTAAAATATTTTTTATTGTGGTAAAATACCCATAACATAAAGTTTGCCATTAACCATCAAATGAATCATTTTAAGTGTATAGTTCAATGACATTAAGTACATTCACATTGTTGTGCAACCACCACCACAGTCCATCTCCAGAACTTTCTCATCTTCCCAAACTGAAACTCTGTACCCTTTAAACAATAACTCTCAATTCCCCCTCAAACCACCTTGGGCAACCCCCATTCTATGTTCTGTCTCTATAAACTGGATGACTCTAGACACTTCATATCAGGACTCACGTAAATACTCATACAGGATTTGTCCTCTTGTGACTGGCTTATTTCACTTAACACAATGTCCTTAAGTTTCATCCACATTGTAGTATGTGTCAAAATTTTCTTCTTTTGTAAGATTGAATACATTGCATTGTACTGTATACCACATTTTGTCTGTCCATTCATCCATCAATGGATGCTTACTTAGTTTGCTTCCACCTTTTAGCTATTGTGAATAATGCTGCTGTGAACATGGGTGTACCAATATGTCTTCAAATCCCTGCTTTCAATTCTTTTGATCATATGGTAATTCTGTTTTTAATTTTTTAGGGAACTGCCTTACTGTTTTCCGCAATGGTTGTACCATTTGACATTCCCACCAACAGTGCCCAAGGGTTCGATCTAGCCACATCTTCAACCAAGAGCCTTCCATTTTTAGGAATGAATTTCACCCAATGGCATTTATTGTGATCACTGATATTTTGGAATCTTAGATCGTTTGACTCTGCAGCTTCCCTCCAGGATATTAACTGTTGGAGGGAAGAGTCCTCTAGTCTGTCCTGCCTCTGTGTCACATAGCTAATTGTCTCTCATCACCCCTCTTGCTTTGTGAGCCCCACTTTCTGGAAGGGTGGGAGACCCAAGGTGACTAATGAATCACCGAGTTCTGGTTCTAGGAATGGCAGTGTTGTGGTGGAACATGATGTCGTTATGGAGGCAAACTACACTTCAGATTACCAGAAACTGTTTGAGAACCTCACTAAAATCATAAAGGTCAAGATTATGAATGAGACCAAAAGGCTATCTGGTGATTCTGAAGTGTGCAGAGGTAGGCCCACACAAAACCCCTTGATGGAGGTGGGGAAAGGATGGGAGGGGTCCCATAGGGTGATCTCAGCCTCTCCCCACCCTACATCTCTCCTCTTTTCTGGAACTCCAGAGGCCTCCCTATAGGGATCCTGAAGCCAGGCCTGGGTGCCTTCCCCAGACTCTCCAGTGCCCTGAGCAGCTTTTCCCAGTCTCGGGCTCAGGTTGTCCCCAGCCCTAATGTCCCCATCTGAGCCTGCTTACAGGCCCAGCCACACCTAGGGATGGGCCAAGACCCTAGTAGAGCAGAGGGCAGTGTTTATGTCTTGTTCTTTTCCACCATGCTTAGCAGCCTCCTCACCTCTGTGTTACGATGAGGAAGCCACTATTGTGAGCAAGACTGTGAAGCTGGGCTTTGACCTGCAGGGTAAGCAGCTCCATAGGGTGGTGGACGTTGGTGGGAGGGGCAGGGTGTGGACAGTAAACGTGGGGGTTGGGGGCACTTTAACCAGGCTAATGCTTGCTGCCCACCCTTCACCCCCAGAGCAATGCACTCAGAAGGCCGCGAAGGACTATGCCCAGTTCTACTATGTGGATGAACTGGATGGGAAGCTGGCCTGTGTGACCAAGTGCACCTCGGGGACAAAGTTGCAACTGAACTGTCATGAGGGTGAATGTCAGCTGCAACGAAGAGGTCCCCACTGCCTGTGAGTGTCCAGCCCCCCTAAGGCCAGTGCCCACTCTCTCTGGTGGTAGGACTGCACTCTCCACCACAGTCATGGAGCAGGGGTGAGGAGGGGGAGGCAGAGGGGGTCAGGCAGAGCTCACAAGGTGCCTCCTCTCCCATCATCCCTCTTTGTTCTACCTGGGTGTCCCTTCACCCCTTACCCCCATCAGAGGGAGGAGGGGGTGCAGTTTACAGACGTGGGCATCCTAAGACTTGAGCAAGCCCCTTCCCAAAAAAGTTCCAGTTACCGGGCGCCTGGGTGGCTCAGTTGGTTAAGCGACCGCCTTCGGCTCAGGTCATGCTCCTGGAGTCCCGGGATCGAGTCCCACTTCAGGCTCCCTGCTCAGCGGGGGGTCTGCTTCTCCCTCTGACCCTCTTCCTTCTTGTGCTCTCTATCTCTCATTCTCTCTCTCTCAAATAAATAAATAAAATCTTTAAAAAAAAAGTTCCAGTTACCAATTTCCAAATCTATATCTATAGATCTCTATCTCTGTCTTTCCTTTTCCTATCACTATCCTAGCCACAATGCCATTATCACCTCTAGCTACAGCTGGGGCACTAAGTTCGGGAGAGCACAAATTAAAGCATAAAATATAAAATTGGTAACAGGCCAGTCAGGATGCCAGCTAGAGATTAGATGGGTGGACATCAAGTGTCTGGGATGAGGCATCCAACACTCAGATTCTGAAGCCTGCTCTGTAGTAGGGGACCCCCCACCCCCTCACTGCCCCTTAAGTGCTAGGGAGCCTCCTAACCTGGGTCCCTCCGAACCAGTGCCTGCCCCCTTGGAGGGAGAGCCAGTTTCCTGTGCTTTGGCATTCATCTTTTTTTTCTTTTGGGAGAGTGGGTGTGAGGGATGCTAGTGGATTGGCCTGATCTTGCCTGTGTCCCCAGATGCCCGACCTCGGACACACACTGGTACTGGGGAGAGACTTGTGCCTTGAGCACCAGCAAGAGCCTGGTGTACGGAAGTGTGGGAGCTGTGGGAGCAGTGCTGGTGGTCACGGTGGTGGTCCTCACCATCTTCCTCTGCCGATCCCAGAGAAAACTGCACAGGTGAGCTTCTGGGGCTGGGCCCAGAGATGGGGGACCACAGTTGGAACATCCCAAGGCTCTGCTCCTTCTAGCTCAGCATTCGGAGGCCTGATGGCAACCCAGCCCCTCTCAGCTCTGGGTAACAGCAAAAGGCAGCCTGCTGATCTGATCTGATCTGTTTGGCAGAGAAATGCATCCAAAAACTTGGGTCCTGAAATTGGATTCTGTAAAGACATTACTTGGTGTTAAGTAGCACCTTGGACTGTCAGAGGGAGTTGCTCTGGGCCTGGTCCAATGCTCCCATCTCATAGATAAGGGAAGGAGGGCCACTGAGGGAAGGGCAGGCAGGTCACAGTGATGTTGTTTCATTTTCTGCTACTGCCCTGGGGAGAGGCCCTTCCCTGACTCAGGGCTTGGCCGTGACAGCCCTTTCCAGAAGCCAAGGGTTAGGGCCCTCTAGGCCCCCTCCTCCACCTCCCTGCCCCCAACTGTTAATGGCGTTTCTATTGGCAGGGAAGAATACAGCTTGTCTCAAGAGTGGCACGGAGAAGATGTTCCTGGCAGCTTCCAGAACATAGGCATCTGGGGCGGTACTTCTCACTGGGAGCAAGCTGGTGGGTCAAGAAAGGCCGAGAAAATGCTATGGCCAGACTCAGTGTGGCCGTGGGTGCTAGCTGGCTTTGTGTGTGCTGTGGATGCCAGGCTCTGCCGGCTTCTCTGTGGCCTCCTGACCCCGAGCCCCCACGCAGCCCCTGCCAAGCCTCGTCTTTTCTCGGCTCCTCTCTATCACTCCCGTCTGCACGTGGCCCACACTCACCGTTTCCCTCTTCCATGCCAGACTGTACCACTGTCTGGAAGGTTCCCCTTGCTGGGGGCTCTGCCTGTCCCAATCCTGCTCTGTTTCCAAGATCTGGTTCAAATACTCCCCCTCCTTAGAGCCTCCCGTGTGTTCGGGCTCTTCTGATTCCCACCTGGCGTGGAAAACCTCCATGTCACATCTGCTCTGATCTCTCACTGAACGGAGATGAACGATCTCTGTCCCCCACCATCCCTGCGCTGGGGCAGGTTCTGCCTTACCAGTTCCTCCTGGCAAACACCATGGAGGGGCTACAGGCATGGCTGAGAGCCGGATCCTGCCCCCAGAGAGCGGCCCCTGTGAGAGCATCAGATGCACACACCGTTAGTGGGAGGACAGAACCATGCCCTGGGCTCCAGGGGCATAGAAGGTTGCCCGAACCAGCCAGGGTGGGCTGGGATCAGAAAAGCCTGCAGAGGGGGACATCACCTGAGCCTGTCTGCAGGCTGGGGCAGTGCTGCGAGCTGGTGAGTAAGCCGTGTGCTTCCTGCTTCCAGAGACACAGGTCCCAGTGAGGTCATGGAGGTCTCTGTGGGCTGTGATGGGGAGGGGGACCCACCGGAGGGGCTTTAAGAGAGGGAGGCCAGACATGCATTTTGAGCAGCTCACTCAGGTGGACTTGAGGGGGACCTCAAGTGGGGAGACCAAGGAGAAGCCTCTGCAGTCATGCAGGGGAAGGAGGATGAGGCTGAGTAGGGGTAGTAAGGATGGGAGGAGTGGACAGACCCCAGGGAGCTGGGCGGGGCTTGTCCCTCACAGGCTGGGGAAGGGAGAAGGTCCGGATGTGGGGGGGCACTACCTGGAGGGGGCAGAGGCAGCAGGTGGGGGACAGAGCTGAGTACGGGGAGGGGTGTTGGCCAGTGGGCAGCTGGGAGCATGCAGGCAGGGGAGAGAGCAGGATGAAGGGCAGAGTCCCTGGGACAACCTTGGAGGAAGCAGAGAAGAAACGGTCATGGAGGCTGAGGAGGGAGGCAGGTGCAGGACTCGGAAAATGGCTGCTGAAAACACGCCAGCTATAAGAGAAGATTCTGGGTATAGTTTCTGCTTGCTGCGGTTCCCGTTGCTGGAGGGAGTGTGTGCTGGTGACCCCTGAGCAGTACCTTCCTCCTGTTCCACCCTCGCCCAGGTCACCCCCAAGCCTGCCCATGGCCATGACTTTTGACCCCGAGGCACGCAAGGGGCTGTGGTTCGCTCCTGTCCTCTCGTCACACCGGGCCAGTTCCCCGGGCACGCTCCGGAGCGACCTCATAGACTAGCTGCAGGGGTGGGAGGATGGATG
This sequence comes from Callorhinus ursinus, assembly GCF_003265705.2. Classification (NCBI taxonomy): domain Eukaryota; kingdom Metazoa; phylum Chordata; class Mammalia; order Carnivora; family Otariidae; genus Callorhinus; species Callorhinus ursinus. Next base: position 922,048 of record NW_027397117.1, read on the forward strand.
GGCAGTGGGAGATGCTTTCGGGAAAATATGGGACTGACTCTTCAAACCTGTCCCTCTTACTGGAAAAGGCCCCCGTCTGTGTCTCTCCAGCCTCCCCCAGGCTCACTCAGCCTGGCCCCTCTTTCTGCAGGTGAGAATCTGAAGAAGAACCCATTCAGCCTTAAAAACATCTACAGCCAGTTTCGGCCCTCCCTAGAGAATGTTGACCCTACCACAGAGGTGACTGGGAGCCCTTCCCCGGCTAGGAGCTGTTCCCTTCCCCCCAGCCATGCCACCCACCACCCTGGGGCTACCTGGGGAGGGTGGGCACCCTTGGTCTGGAGACAGCTAACTTCCATGGGATATGGCCATTGCTGAAGGGCCCCCGTTGGCCTCACCTCCTCTCTCCGCGCCCCGCCCCAGCTCCACATCCAGAGGCCCAGGGTGGTGACAACTGCTCAGTAAGCGAGGCAGGGGCTTCTGCCCCTCATCCAGATTTGGACAAGACAGCGGCAGACAGAGAGCCCACCACAGTGCTACTCCCCCACCTCCCCCGTTGGTCAAAAGGAAACAGACGTCAGAGCCCAAGGTGGTCCTGCTCAGGCTGGTGGGCTTGGCCGGGCCCCTGCTGTGCACCCGCCTCTCCTCCATCGCCCTCTATCCAGGGGCCCCAGGGCTGCCCAGACACCCCAACATCTTTGCTCCATTGACTCACCACTCTGGAATTTGCCTCCCAATAAAAGAGCAAGGTTTAAAGTACAGAGCTGTGAGTGGTTTCTTTTTCTCTCCCTGCGGGGGCCTGGCTCCCCACCTGGGGCTCCAGGGAGCCCTTCTTGGGGAGAGCACTCCTCCCAGGATTAGATGCCAAATCTGGACATGGGACACTCGCCACTCTCAGTCCCTTCCTGTGACTGCATGTCGAGCAAGGAACATGGACCCCCTTCTTCTGCTCCAGGCTGGGGCAGGATCAGGCCCACCTCTGCCTGAGGTCACCGTGGAAGATGAGCCTGGGATCAGACCTTGGGGGCCTCAGACCCAGGGAGTGAGGAGTGGGGGCCCAGAGAAGGCTAAGGAGTGAGCCCTCAGCTTTGCTGACCTTGGGCGGGGGCAAGGTGCCTCCGGATGGCCGTGGAAGCTTGTGCCCACCTGTGAACTCAGAGATAGATCTCTGGGCCCATAGATCCAAGAAAGCAGCCACCCCAGAGCTGGGCACTGGCCCAGGTGTGGCCATGATTTGAATCCTGGTGGGGTACACACAGGGCCAGTAAAGAGAGCTTGACACAAAGGGAGGGGAGTGTCCTTACCGGAGGCTGGAATTGAACAACAGGCGCCCTTCTCCTCTGGGGTTCAGGCCCAGCTGCTTCTCCTCCACCCTCTGAGTCCCTCCAGGGGTCTTCTCCGTTCTCCCAGGCTGCTCAGGCCCCTGTGCCTGCCCCTCTATTGGGGTGAAAATTCTGATGGCCCGCGTGCTTGTTGTGTGCTGCCTGGAGAGGGAAGAGCTCCCCTCCCTCTGCCCTTTGGCCCAAAATAAAATCCACACCCTCCCCTCCCTCAGCATGAGAGAAGCTCATTCACTGACTCAGGTGGGCTGGCCCCGGTTCTCCAGTGTCTCAGGGATCAAAGGGCTCTGGGGCCCATTTATTACTGGGGTTCCTTGGCTGACATTCATTTTGCTCATTCTGGCGAGAGTGAACAGCAGGTGCACTGTCCTCTGAGCTCTGATGTTGAGACTGGTGACCAGGATGCTCTGCCTGCTGCCCCTTGTCCTTCAGCTCCTGTCCCGCCCTGTGGCTGCTGCGCACGGTGAGTGAACCCTGGCCTTGCCTCCTCTCCTGGGTCTGCCCAGGCCCAAGGGAAGGCTGCTTCCTGGGGGGCACAGGTGGGGGTATCCTCTGCCTGGAGCTCAGCCTCGTGCCCCTCACCTTCTCCTTCCCTTCCCGGCTACATGTGGTTTTGGGGTGCATCCAGGTTAGTCTCTCTGAGCCTGCTTCCTCCCTAAAAGGAGACAAGAGGTGAGGCTTGCCAGGGCCGGAGGATTCGATGCAATACTCCCCGCACGACCCCTGGCATATGGCAGATAGATGCTCGGCTGATGTTAGGATCTGTCCTTACCCCTTGGGTATGCCCTCCAACCGCCTGGTCACCTCCCACCAAATGTCCAGGCCTTCTTTTCATGACGGGACAAATGCTTGAAGTCTCTGCTCTCACTCTCATCCTGGCCATTTCTGCATCACCCCACCCCTGCCTTGTGCCCCGAGGATGTCCCATGGGCTGTCAGGCATCCCAGTACCAGGAAAGGGGCCACTGCTGTAGCCAGATGGGCACAAGATGGGGCTTTGGGAGCCCCAGATTCTAATCCTGCAGTGAAACAGCTCTGTGCCAGGGGGCAACTCAGTTCATTCAGGCCTCAGTGTCTTCCCTTAAAGGACATGGGTTGGGCCCACTAGGGGTTCCTTGGCCAAGGGGACTGGGCTCAGGTTGGCAGAGGATGACAGGGGGTACTGATCAGACCCTTCAGGAGTTCCCTCTGCCACTCGCCTGTCCCCAGAGAGAGAGGGAAGGGAAAAGCCAGGAACTAAACTGCCAGCCTCAGGTTCTCCCTCCCTGAGACGTCCTCCTGGGATGGCCTGGCTGGGGTGGGAAGGGGACTTGGAGGCAAAAGTGGGGGGGGTGGCTGATGCTGAGCAGGTAGATGGCATTCAAGTTGCCATGTCCTGGGCTTTGTCTTGCCCTGAGCTCACTACACCAGGAGCAGTAGGGGGGCTCCTGGTGCCCTGGCCCCAGACCTTGGGCCACCCTTCTCCGAAGAGGGAATGGGGTGGGAGCAGGGGAGAAAGTACCTGTGAGCATAATCCTGGAGCCTGTGGCCTCTTTGGCCCAAACCCACCCACAAAAGGTAGGGCCTTCTCTAGGGACCAGCCTGATGGCTGATGGGGCAAATGAAGAGGATGAGAGCAGGAAGGGGTGGCGGCAGTCTGGGGCAGGGTGGGGCAGTGCTTGGCTTGGTCTAAAGGGCTGGTTCACTGACCTGAACCTGACCATGACTTGGCACAGACTCCCAATGTGACAGCACCCGGAGCTGTCACCTTATTAGTAATAAGAATGACACCCTCAGAAGAATGAATACCTACCATTTACTTCGACCTGGACGGAACTGGAGGGTATTATGCTAAGTGAAATGAGTCAATCAGAGAAAGGCAATTATCATATGATCTCACTCGTATGTCGAATATAAGAAATAGTGCAGAGGATCATAGGGGAAGAAAGGGAAAATTGAATAGGAAGAAATCCGAGAAGGAGACAAACCATGACAGACTCTTGACTCTGGGAAACAAACTGAGGTTTGTGGAAGGGAGGGGGGTGGGCGGATGGGGTAACCGGGTGATGGGCATTAAGGAGGGCACGTGATGTGATGAGCCCTGGTTGTTATACACAACTAATGAACACAACATCAAAAACTAATGCTGTGTTATATGTTGGCTAATTGAATTAAAAAAAAAAAAGAGTGACACCCTCTTCCCAGGCACTGTCTACACTGTCCAGATTCTTAGTGACTTACCTCTAATAATGTCATTTTAGGCACCGTGATGTGCCTTGGTTGGGGAAGATGTTTCCAGCTCCCTTTCGTTCCTCCCCCCGCCCCCTCCTGGCCTCTCCCACATTCTGCACGCGATGGCTCATTGCATCTCTAGGCTCGGTCGCCCCTTCAGTGAAATGGAGCCTCTTTGCTCCCGCTTTCTAGGATTCTGTGGTCCCCTTTCTGCGTCGGGCATCAGCTGGTCTGTAGAGCTTTGGCATCTGACTCTCCCATGTGTCCTCTCTGGGGACCCAGAGCCACATCCCTTCTCAGGCTACTGGGCTGGGGATGCCTGAGTGGGGCGTGGGCTGCAAGGAAGAGCCTGGTGGCCTTCACCTGGCTCTTCCTGGCAGGCACACCCTCCCATGGCCACAGCCCCTCCTTCCAATACACCCTGATTATATTGCTTATCAGTGAAACACAACATCCTGGGCCCAGTTTGGTCCTGTCCAGCTGTGGCAAGTGCCTCTCACCTCCCACACCCAGCACAAATGTGTCAGGCTTGAGTGCTCAGTCATCCCCCTCTGCCCTCTCTCCCACTCCCCATCCTGAGTGCCTTCACCCACCCATGTCCTCATCACCATCCTAATGTCAGCCTCCTGAGGGAGTCTAAGGAACATACACTCTAGAGGCTAGCTTCCCCCCCTCCTCCGTCAACAAGGTCTACCTCCTCTGAGGAGCCTTCCTGGGGGTCACCACAGACTTCTCTCCCCTTGAACCCATTGCTGCAACTACAAGAGACTGGAAAGAGTCTCACTCCCTGGACCACCATAATAAATTAGCGCAACCCGAGTGGCTTAGAACAATAGGAAAAATCTTGTCTCACGGTTCTGGATGACAGAAGTCCAAAACCAAGGTGTCAGCAGGTGGTAGGGAAGGAAGGATCTGTCCAGGCCTCTCCCTTGGCATCTGGTAGCTGCTGCCAAGCTTGGCATTCCTTGCCTTGCAAGCACATCATCTGTGCCTTCATCTTTCCCCGGGGTTCTCTGTGTGCGCATGTTCCTGTATCCAAATTTCCCTTCTTATAAGGACACCGGTTGTTTTGGATCAGGGCCCACTCTACTCCAGTGGTGACCTCATCTTATGTAATTACATCTGCAACAACCCTACTTCTGGATGTCATGTTCTGTGGTCCTAGGGGTTAGGACTTTACCATACGAATCTGGGGAGGGGGACACAATCCAACCCCTCCCAGGGGCCCCTGGGGGGTGGTTGAAGCACAGAAGTAACCCCACACATGTGTTATGAAGGGATCCCTCTAGCTGCAGTGTGTAGGATTGCTTGGCTTGGAGGTCCGGGTGGGAAGTGGGGAGATGGGGCAGGAGGTTGGGTGAGAGTCCACAGCAGCGCTGACCCGGTGGTTTCGGGAGCCACGGCAAGAAGTGGATACGTCCGGGATACCAGCAGGCCTGGCTGATGGCACAGCTGATGGGAGGCGAGCGGGAAAGAGAAGCAGAGTGCCTTCCAAGGGGCTGGGCTTCAGCAATTGGTAGAAGGCTGCTTGCTCCGAGGGGTCTAGCAAAGAACTCAGGAGAGTTTTAGACAGAGTCTGGGACGTCTACTTAATATCACCTGAAGATGTCAAGTCAAAATGGAAATCAGCTTGCCTTTGGGGGTTGGGGGGGCAGAGCAAGAGACACACACGGTGTGGAGGGCTGTATTTCCTAGGACTGAAGCAAGATCTTCCTGAGTTCTCTGTCCCATGCCCTGAGAATTACAGGTTTTTCCATTTTGGCTGGTGGGAACAGCACTGCTCCCATCCCTACATGAGAGCCAGGTCTCCTTCCTTCCAATCTTTTCCAGTGGCACTTCTCGGATCTTGGGGAGATGTTTCATAAGCATGCTCTGATCAGTAGATTGCATGGTGGATACCCAGGGGTCCCTCTGTGCAAGTCCGCCTCCCCAGTAATTCTGTCCTGTGAACTCTAGCTGCCTTGGTCTCTCAAGACCATGACGTGCATCTCCTCAACCCAGGAGATCTGCTGGGCTCCAGTTACGTTCTCCCTCCAGGCACTCTGCCTGGAAGCCCTCTCACATCAGTAAGCTAGGATCATCACAGGGCTCACCTTGTTTGTTTTCTTGTTTGTCTCTCAGGAACCATAGTCCTCTGTTGCCTGACATCCAGTGTATTGACAATCATCATTTCATATCTTTTGTATGGTGATGTGGTTATCTGGGGGCTGGGTGTGGTTTCAGGTGGGAGGGTGAATTCTGATCCCTGACACTCCATCTTGGCCAGAAGCAGAAGTATAATGCTTTGATAGGGGCCTTTGACTAGTGTGTAATCTATTATACATACACGGCCAATTAAATCACTTTCAACATTTCAAGTTACATTTATAAAATTAATACATTACATTTCCTATTGAAAGACTTCAGTGGTTTGATTAATAACAAAACCTTTCCAAGTATTCAAGAGACTCCATAAATCTAATACAGTAAATATAAATTTTTTAAAACTTCCCCCAAACCTTCAAGTCTAATACATTGGAAGTACCCAAGTGGTGGATCTTAAGTTCTCTTAAATGGTCTCATACTGTTTACAACCTTAGCAAGGTTTCAAGGTAAAATGACAAGTCTAAATCAATCGTTTAGTTACATATTATAAATTGAAACTACAAGGTTTGCACATTAGGCCAAATTCTCTTGAACATTACAAATATCTTAAATCCCAAGTGCGAAGAGATTATGTAATACGAAGGGTTTAAATTTCTTAAAGTGGGTTTAAATTTCTTAAAGATAATTAGAGTAAATGTATCTGCTCCAAGAGCTTAAATGAAGCTCTTTCCCTTATTAGTTAGGATATTTTTGTATCTGCTATAACAAATATGACCCAAGTGTATAATTGCTCAGCCAGAAAAGAAGATTTTTTTTCTTGCTCATGTAATAATACAAGGCAGACTTTCCTGGTTGGCAGGTAGCTTTCCTTCATGTGGTGATTCAGGGATGTAGGTTCCTTCTTCCTGAGGCTTCACTATTCTCTTGGGCCTCCTTGCCATCTGCCTCCAGTTGGCAGAGCAATAAGGACCACCACAGGAAGTTTCTGGGCTGGCCTGGAAGTGGCATGCTCACTTGTGCTCCCGTTCCATTGGAAGGAGTTAGTGACATGTGAATACTTACTTTCTTGAAATCTGACTCCTGAACTGGGCAGGAGCTCCCTTTCCTACTGTTGTATAACCTGATGTTGTCCCAACGTCTCAAAATCTTCAAGACCTCATCCCCCAAACCCCAGTCTTCTCACCTCACCTCTGTGTGAGCTAGGTCCTGATGCTTGATTTCTAGATCCTGAAACAAGCAAGGTGGCCCCTTCCAGAGGAGGTGGGGCTGGGGGTGTAGGGAATCAGAGAGGTTATGAGAGAATGAAGGACTCCCAAAAGGGAAAGAAAGTTATAGCTCCAGGAGACTAACTTCCCTTTCTCTCTTTCAGATCTCCAAAGGGACAGGGCTGTATGGGATGGAGGAGGGTGTGTGTCACAGGAGAACCCCCAGGACCCTCAGTGCAAGCCGACACAAGACATCTATAATACAGGTGAGGCACAGCATCCCTGGAGGTCTGGGAGGGAGCACCTTCGTGCAAAACGACTGGAACAACCCTCATAGGTCCACAAACCCCTAGATTTTATAGTCCACAGCGATGTGGATTCTAGGGCTTTATCAAGATTCTTAAGGTATATGGGAACCAGCCAGGGACTATGGAAAGGGGTTCAGGCTCAGCTCAATTCAAACAGCCTAGAGGAGATGGCAAGAGAGATCAAAATATACTCGCAACAAATATTTCAAGTTCATTCAGACAATGGATTCTGACAACAGATTTTTTTTCTGACAACATTAACAAGAAAGAGCCCACTTAATATAGCAATTCTTTCCTCCCCCCCATTTATCAATCTATTTTAGAGAGAGAGAGAGAGAGTGCACATGAGCAGGGGGCAGGGAAAGGCAGGAGAGAAAGAGAGAATCTTAAGCAGACTCTCTGCTGAGCATGAACCCGATACTGGGGCCAATCTCATGACCTGAGATCATGACCTGAGCCAAAACCAGGAGTCAGACGGTTAAAGGAATGAGCCACCCCAGGGACACATAAAGTAGCTATTTCTGACCCAGACCCTGTGAATTCCTATAGGTCCAAGAAAATTTAAAAAAGCACTGACCAAAGTTAAACACGTGAAAACTTTCATAGGACATGGAGAGGAAGAACCAACTTCAAATAGTAACAAGATTGAAAGAGACTAGAGAACCTACAGGAATTTCCAGTTACATAATCACCATGGTGGATAATATGAAACGCAATGCTAGCTCTCAAACATCTGCAGAGAGCGGAACAGCAGTACACCTTTCTATAGGCCACATAACACCAAAAATGAGTGTTAAAACTTCCAAAATGAAACACCACGTAGAGAGGGTACACTATCCCAAACACCTAGAAGAGAAAACAAATCCACACTGTCAGATTCCACAGGGACCAACTTATCTGCAATAACTAATAAGAGAAGCAACAAGAGGCAAATGCACACAAGGGACATTAATATTACAGGATCCACTATCAGTGGCAAAATGGGGAAAATTTCTCTGGAAACAATAAAACTCCAGCGTACATTCCATATAGCACCAGGGAAAAGTCTTCCAAAGAAAAAACTACCATTCTAACTCCCACTGCCATTAGAATGCCAAGACATTATTCACAGGACTTACCACTACTCGAATTCTCACTGCAGGTTGGATCGCGGGGCAGTTATCCAAAGGATGTAACGACAATAATGAAATCACTTCCAGTAGCACCACGGAACAGCCTTGCACAGAAAACACCACCACAACAACTTCCATTGCCTGTAGCACTATGGAACAGAAATCCATAAAATGTAATTCCCCTTCAAACACCATTGACAGTACAACCACGGGACAGCCTTCCACAGAAACCACCACCACTCTAACTCCCATGGCCAGTAGCACTGCGGCAAAGACTTCCAAAGGACCTACTTCCACTCCAACCCCTACCGCCAGTAGCACTGCGGGACAGTCTTCCACAGAGCGCACCAACACTATAAGTCCCACTGCCAGTAGCACCGCGGCACAGTCTTCCACAGAACCAACCACCACTGCAAACCCCACTGGCAGTAGCACCACGGGACAGTCTTCCACAGAACCCACCACCCCACTAACTCCCACTGCCAGTAGCACCGTGGCACAGTCTTCCACAGAACACAACACCACTCCAACACCCACTGGCAGTAGCACTGCGGGACAGTCTTCCACAGAACCCACCACCACTCTAACTCCCACGGCCAG
>NW_027397117.1:930896-931688 GCF_003265705.2 Callorhinus ursinus
TCCACAGGACCGAATTCTACTCCAACCCCCACTGGCAGTAGCACCGCAGGACATTCTTCCACAGAACGCATCACCACTCTAAGTCCCACTGCCAGTAGCTCCGCAGCACAGTCTTCCACAGGACCTAATTCCACTCCAACCCCCACTGGCAGTAGCACCACGGGACAGCCTTCTACAGGACCTATTTCCACTCCAACCCCCACTGCCAGTAGCACGGCGGGACAGTCTTCCACACGACTGTCTACCAGTCCAACTTCCACTGCCAGCAGTGGCACTAGCTCTACCACTGTTACAATAAGGACCTCCCCATCCCCAACCTCTACTCCTCCTGCAACCACACCAAGTAAGTAATTTCTTGTATTTTTTTATGCACCTTATGTATGTTTTCAATCTACTTCCATGTGATTCTTAACTTTTTACCTTTAATACTCTTCTTTTTTTCTTTGTTGTTTCCCATGAGATCAAATGTCATCAGTGCTGTCACCTTGTCTCTGACCTCCCCATCCTGCCCGCTGTTTCTAGAACTCAATCCACTCTATCATAAAACACACTTTACCTTGGGCGCCTGGGTGGCTCAGTTGGTTATGCAACTGCCTTCGGCTCAGGTCATGATCCTGGAGTCCCGGGATTGAATCCCACATCGGGGTCCCTGCTCAGCGGGGAGTTTGCTTCTCCCTCTGACCCTCTTCCCTCTCGTGCTCTGTCTCTCATTCTCTCTCTCTCAAATAAATAAATAAAATCTTAAAACACACACACACACACACACACACACACACACACACACACACACAC
>NW_027397117.1:931698-972789 GCF_003265705.2 Callorhinus ursinus
ACACACACACACACACACACACACACACACACACACACACACACACTTTACCTCTCTTTGCCTGACCCCTTCAATCCCCAGCAAAGTGTCTGCACACTCCATTTCTTCCTTTTGTACTCTGTGAGACTCTGTTTTATAACCTATAATTTCATGAACTTCATATCTTTCATTTGGACTTCATGTCTTTTTAGTGGTTTTTCTTGTCGATTTTCTCATGCTTAAGTGCTAAGGGTTTTTTTTGTTGTTGTTGTTGTTGTTTTCTGTTTTTGTAAGAGTGTGTTGCCAATAGTACTCACATATGCCATTGGCAACTATCTCTCTGCTAGCATTCACTTATTTCATTTTTTCTTATTTTCTACTCATCCACTACGGAAGCCAAGAAGGTTCACTTTTATCTGCTCTGAGCTCTGCCTCTATGCCCTTGAATGTTTCTGTATCCTTATGCCTCCCTGTCTTTTCTCTGTGTCTAGAGCTTCACTCAGCTCTCTTTGCTCTGGGTAAGATGAGACCTGCCCCACTCCATACCTACCGTTATAACATACTGTCATTATGTAATACGTAATATACAATATATATTATACAATATACCTTATACTTTTGAGATTTATTATCAGAGCGAGAGAGGATTTTTGCTACACATTAAGAAAAACACACTACTTAAAATACTTGAAGACATTTACTGGTTTAGATGTACTATAGATATGCCCCGGGACATATGATCTGTGTCTCCCTGGGGCACTGCCCAATCCTGTCTTGAATTTAAGATGAAGGGAAGTTCTTCAGAATTTGGTTGCTGCATTTTCTCAGCACTCTGTGAATTCTTCCTCTGGCAAGTTATTTCCCTGGCCTTTATTTTATGTGGCTTTGTTCTTTGGTTTCTCTCCAATGTGGCATTGTCTTGTTGAGCTCTCTGGTTCTCAGATGGAGGTTCTGAGCATCTTCACAGGGGAGGTCTGGATCTTGTGTCCCTAGGAAGTCCCACAGGTGTCTTGTAGTGAATGCATGACCACCAGGCCTACAGCTGGTGTTGATCACCTGTCTGAAGGCAGATGGTCTCCCTTCATCTTCCTCTTATTCCCTGGAGGTCGGCTTTCCCTGTAGACCCTTGGGCAACAAGTCACACACCCCAGTAATTGCTTTTGCTGCTGTGCACAAGGTTGTGTTCAGCACTTAGATCAGGTCTGGACATCTTCAGTAACACACAACAGAGAGAGTGAGAGAGAGGCTGATTTGGATTCATGGATCTTTATTGTGTCCAGGACACCACTCTTGACTCAACTCTTTCATTCTTCCTGAATGTCTTCTACCAAAGGCCTGTAACCAGAAGCTGTGTGATGTGATGGCCGTGGGTGTGGTCCATGCACTCTGAATCTGGTAGGAGAGGGGTAGACCAGGAGGCAGAGGTGGGGCAGGTCTTCCTAGAGTATGTGCACATCTCATGTGTTTCCTTAGACAAAACACACCTGGAATACTAGTCTGTGCAGGTACAGCTCTTTTCAAGAAAAGCCAAGGGGAGGGACACCTGGGTACTCAGTCAGTTAAGTATCTGCCTTCAGTTCAGGTCATGATCCCAGAGTCCTGGTATCAAGTCCTGCTTCAGGCTCCTTGCTCGGCGGTGAACCTGCTTCTCCCTCTGCCTGCCACTCCCCCTGCTTGTGCTCTCTTTCTCTGTCAAATAAATAAAATAAAATAAAATAAAATCTTTATTTATTTTTTAAAGATTTTATTTATTTATTGGAGTGATACAGAGAGAGAGCTAAAGAGCACAAGTGAGGGAGAAGGAGAAGCAGACTCCCCACAGAGCAGGGAGCCCGATGTGGGGCTCGATCCCAGGATCCTGGGATCATGACCTGAGCCAAAGGCAGACGCTTAACGACTGAGCCACCCAGGCGCCCCTAAAATAAAATCTTTAAAAAAAGAAAGAAAGAAAGAAAACCCAAAGGGAACAGAGCTATCACTTTTCCAGGCAGGTTGTGGGAAGTTACACTCCTCCCTCAAACTCCACATCCCAGAAAATAAAGAGGAATCATGAATAGTCACAATGGCAACAGTTTCCAGTATGAGCTCTTCTGAAGCAGGTTTTGGAGAGACAATGATATACTCATTCTCAGGCTTGCTGGAATCTAGATTGGTCAAGTTCCTCTGGATATTCCTAGTTTCTGTTTCCTCTTTTCTCTTACTCAGCCTTGACCGTGTGGTCCCTCACTACTGACAACACTAGGTCTCCCGTTCCTTTCTTCTCAGGGCTAAAGTAAATCATACTGGAATACTCCAAGACCAGGTCAAGTCTGGCCTCCACATGGACCATGGGCAGGTCTCTTAGCCTAACTCCACCTCACTTGTCCCATCTGTAAAGTGGGGATGACACTAACTGTCCTGCTTACCCCAGGGTCTCGTGAGAGTATCAAATTAGACAGTGCCTATGAAAATATGGTACAAGTTGTAAAATATTGTGCAAATATGTGTGGGTAAAGCGGGGCCTTGTCCCTTTCAGGGATCTGCTTAAATGGAGGGACATGGAACGGGAAGGTCTGTGTTTGCCCCAGCGGCTACCAAGGAGACCATTGCGAGAACAGCGTCCCGATCTGCAACAATGATGGCCACTGGGATGGGATCAAGTGTGTGTGCACTAACCTCTTCCAGGGGCCGAAGTGTGAGGAGGTGGTCCCCAGCATTGAGATAGGTGAGTAAGACCTCAGGGCCCTGCTCTCCCCAACACTGGGCCTCCATTCCTGTCCCTCTGCATGTCCAGGAATATGGCCTCTTCTGGGGGCAACCATTTTACTCAATGGTAAGAAAGTTGAAACATTAAAAAATGAATAAAGCAAGAAGGTATAGTTTGGAACAAAACACAAATTTGACACAGAATTTTACCATAAAATACACCTAAGATAAATGAGTGTGTGATGGGGGAGAATACAAAAAGTGTGTGGAATTCTCATAGAGAATGTAGGACCCGAGATCCCCTGGGCTCAATTCCAAAGCCATGAGGAGTGCGGTGTACTCCCCACCCTCCAAGGGCACTCTGGTGAGACCTGAGTGGGGGGTCGTGGGTGGTGGGCCCAGGCCACTCCCCTGCCCAGGGAAGAATTGCTGGAGTTGTGGGTCTCCTTGGGAGGGAACTCGGGGTGAGGGGTTGGCTCTGTCCTCAGTAAGTGGTGCTCCTGTCTGACCACCTCAGAGCCTCCACCAGAGACTGTCTCTGCCCAGATGGAAATGACCGTGACAGTGACCAGTATGGAGTACACCAAAGAGCTAGAAGACCGGAATTCTGTACAATTCCAGAACTTCAGTGAGATATTCACAAAAGAGGTGAGCCTGGGAATGCAAGTCCCCGTGGGCCACTCTGTTCTCCCTAGGGAGGAGTCTCTAGAGGTGAAGAAAGCAGCTGAGGGCTGTTCTCTTGTTATAGGCTTGTGAGTTTCTCAGCTCATTCTTTTCCTCAGGGTTTGCCAGAGAGCTTGTGGAAAGACAAAGCAAGTTTCCATGAAAGGGGAATGGGGGCCCCATGGGTGGGGCTGGTCTCTGAGGAGGGACTGCTCCATCGGGACAGTGTGGACTCCTGACAGGGAATGGGGGAACACAGCAGGTGTTGGCCTTCCTGAGTTCCTATGGAAAGACCTGGCAGGCTCCAAGTTGGGGCCTGTGGGATGACACTGTGACCTCCTTGCCTTTCAGATGAACATAGTTTATCTTGGAATCCCTGAGTATCAAGGGGTCAACATCACAAGGCTGTTGTAAGTATCTGTGGCTCCTGGGAAGAAAGTCTTTGGAGTGGAAGCAATAGTCATAATTATAAAGACAACTGTAACTCTGCCTCTATATTAGTTGGCTAAGGCTTTCATAACAAAATACCCCAGACCAGGTGGCTCAAGCAACAGAAATTTATTTCTCATGGTTCTGGAGGCTGGCAGTCCAAGATCAAGGCGTTCAGTGGGTTGGGTTTCTTCTGAGTCTCTCTTCGGCTTGTAGACAACTACCTTCTTGCTGGGTCCTCACACAGTTTTCCTCTATTCAAGCATATCCTTGGTGTGTCTTTGTGTGACTGAATTTCCTCTTCTTTTTTTTTTTTAAGTTCTTGTTTATTTTTTTTAACAATCTCTACATACAACATGGGGCTCGAACTCATGACCCTGAGATCAAGAGTCACATGCTTTTCCAACTGAGCCAGCAAGGACCCCCCCCAAATTTCCTCTTATAAGGACACCACTCAGATTGGATTAGGACCCACCCCAACAGGCTCATTTTAACTTAATCACATCTATAAAGGCCCTATCCCCAAATACAGATGCATTCTGAGGTACTGGGGGTTAGGGCCTCAACACATGAATTTTGGGGGAACACAGTCCAGCCCATAACACACTCCAAAAACTATGGTTTCACAATATATTTTCAAATTTTGAAGCTCTAATCACCCTGTGAGTGAGGCCAGCAGGACTGTTCCCTTTGCACAGATGAAGAAACAGAGACCTAGAGACAGGCATTGAGTTGCCTGAGGGGTCATTTACGGAGTGGGAGAGCCAAGAGCTCTCACAGAAGTCCTCTTATGCTGGAGACACTGACACACAAGAACACCTGCAGGTTACAGCTTGTGTGATGGACACCCCACTTGTCTTCAGAGATGAAGCCCAATAACTTAACTCGGGAGGAAACCCCAGGGAAAAGTGTCCAAGTCGACAGGTGGCCGGTATTCACTCTTACTCACCTCCCACAAGATTCTGCCCCCACAGAATCTCAGCCCCATTATCAACCTCGACTTTTTGAAATGTTGAGAATGGTGCTGGCCAATGAGGTTCACAGGAGTTGCCCAGCCTCCCCCAGATCATGAGGGAGCTATCGTTCCCATGGTTTACAGAATCGTGATAATTTTCAAGAGGAACTTAGAACCAGTAGGGAGGAAGTTGCACAAAAATCACAGGGAGGGGAAATGTGTCTGTCAGCCTCTGTTTTTCTTCCTCTCTCAATTGTGTTGAACCCAAACCTTCTCTCTCAAACAAGAGAGGCCACCCCAGGTGGGACCATATGGGCTTGCCATGCCCCCTCCTTGTGGTCTGTGAGCACAGCAGGTGCCCCGTGTCTGCTTTTCAGCAGCTCAGCTCCCCTGGAAGAGAAAACCATTTTTCTTTCTGGTCCTAAAACTTCCTCTCTGGGTTTGGCATGTGCTGACCCCGTAGAGCTCTCTCTTTCCCCTGGGGATGGGCAGTCTGTGGGTGCAGATGTCATCCTTCTTCTCTACATGTCTCTCTCTATCTCTCAGGCAAGAGAGGGAGGACAGGCTCTGTGGATCAGGTATTTTTACATTCCTGCTGGGTTTTCTATCTATGTTACCACCTTTGGTCAGATAAGAGGAGACAGCTGGGCTCTGAGGGCTCCAGAGAGATCTGGGAGTGGGCAGATAGGAAGTGAGAATCATTCACCTCGGAAGTATGGAAGGAAGAATCCTAGGAACCATCTATCCTCATGTTACAGAAGAGGGAACTGAGGCCCCATGGGGCCAACTGCTGGTCCAAGATCAGCCGGCTACTCAGGGTCAGTGTTGGGATTTCCTCCTGTACCTCATAGCTCCCACTACACCTGCGTGGCCTTGATAAAGCCGTCTTTCTCCGTGGGAGCTTTCAAAACGGGGACTGAGGACAGTGATGGACTCTGGGAGATGCCAGATGCCACCACCACATGGGTTTCTTGACCACATGTCTTTATTGTGAAAGATGGCTTTGAGCTACAAGATCCTCTGGTCCCCTCTAACTCATTCTAGAGGTTATTTGAATTCCACTCTTCTATATGTTATATACTATGAGTATAATTATTATCTCATTTAACTTTATTATTCTGTATTATTCTATTCCTTATGTTGTTCAGGAGTAAATCCACACTCCCCCAATCTTCTATTTATGTTTGAGCCTCTGAATATAGTGGTAAGGAGAAAGCAAGGGAAAAAGAGTGCTTTGGGCTTCCATTACTTAGGAATCTTGAATTGTGAGCATGGGAAGTCTGGACTTGTTGCTGTATTTTTAAACCCAGAAAGCTCATTCCTGGGGTGTAAATAATCTCTACACCCACGTGAGAGAGAAGTAACTTGCATTCTAGAATAAGATCTTATTGACTTCCAAGTATTTCTGATCCTGTTTTGCATACACAGAAGATGTACTGCTTTGGGGATTTGGAGCTAGGGGAGAGAAAAGGAAACAAATGGAAGCTGTTAGCGTGTCTGAAGTCACGCTTTCTTGGTGGCCTTGCCCCTGGCTTCTCCTAGCTCCTAAGCACAGAGTAGGAAGAGACTGTCAGCTAGAATTTTAACCTTTTAGGTGTCAGAGATTCATTTTAGAATCGACACAAGTGTATGTGAGTAGAAAATATGTACATATGAGCTTCAAATCTGTGCATGCTCTTAAGAGGCTCACAGACCTTCTGCAGCCTTCCACCTAGCAATTTTTGAATCCTGTAAGAGTCTCTGGTGTCCTCCTACCTCTTGAGGACACCTTGCCGGCAGCTGCCCAGTCTCCTGTTGGAATGCATCTGATGACACCTTGAGGATGATCTTCCATGGTCCCATCCCTCTGTCCATCTTTGCCCTTGAACCTTCCGAGACTTCCACACAGAGCTGCCTAGAACTTAACCTTTGAGACAGTTGTCAGAGGCGCAAGTCATGGTTTGAGTCCTGTGGGGAAGTGACTAGCACTGTGCCTGGAATGAGCCTTCACCCAGGGGACTCCGAGTCATCACTTCAACCATCTTCCCCCAGCTCTGCCTTCCCATGGGGACAAAGAGGGCATATCCTGCCTGGGAAAAGGGGTTGGAGAAGTGAGCACCTATTATGACCTGGGAGGATGCTCATGGATATCTTTTTCTCTCCTCAGTGCTGGCAGTATTGTGGTAGAACATGAAGTCATCCTGAAGACCAACTATACCCCAGAATACAAGGAAGTTTTAACTAAGGTCACCCAGGAGGTGAAGGAAAAAATCCAGAATGTAACCAAGGAGCAAATAAGCAGAAATAATACCTGCAAATGTAAATTCCTAGGCTCCTGGGAGGGGCTTGAAGGGGTCGTCAAGGAATCTTTAAGCTTTGTCATCCTTGGGGTGGGGGAAGGGGGAAAGGCAGGTGTACACGCAGGCTACATCCTGTGGGGCACCAGTCTGCGGGGAAAGTGAGAATAAGCATGGCTTGTTATGCGGAGAAGATTCTTCTGAATGTAATGAATAGTGTGGGACTCTTGGCAAAGGTGCATGTGGGACGAGACATGGGGAGGGCACAGGGCACTTGAAGGGTCATTATTCTGGAGAGCTAGGCATGAGGCTGGCATTCCCCGTCTGCAGGGATGGGTTTCCCACCACCCCTCATCACAGCCCCTCTCCCCACTCCCCTAACCCCTACTAAAGCAATCTGTTTTAAGGGGCTCTATGTGTGTCCATTCACAGCTGTACTGTGCTACAATACGACTGCCACCAAGGTGCAAACGGTCACAGTTACTGAATACGACCCTGCAAGTAGGTGACTTGGTTGGGGGGCCTCCAGGGAGGGCAGGGGAAGGCAGACCGTGTGCCTGGTTGCCTAGTCACTGCAACTTCTCCATTCCCCACAGAGGAATGCCGGGAGAGGGCTGGAGATGATTACGCTGCCTACTTCTTCGTGGAGTACAAGGAAGAGAAACCGAACTGCATCAACCGCTGTATGCCAGGCTTCAACAGATCCCTGAACTGCAACTTCGGGAAGTGCCAGCTAGACCGCAGTGGCCCTCGGTGCTAGTGAGTGTCCCTCCCCAGCCTGGCTCTGTCCTTCCTCCCCACCCTTCAAGACCTTGCCTAAAGGCCAAGTCATGGAGTGGGTCCTGGCCTCTCTTGAATGCAGGCAGCCACAAAGGACCCATGTAGCCAGAGCCCCAAGGCCAGGTCCAGAACAGGCCTCAACAGCTCTCCTCCCCTCCCCGGGGTTTGTGCAGTTGAGACTAAGGACTGTGCCAAGCTCTAAAGAAACAGAAGGAAAGCCCCAGCTTCAGGAAACTCCCAGTCAGATGGGGAGGATAGAACCTTGCTTCCAGGGGGAGACCATACTGATGAAATGAGAAGGTGACCCACCCACACGGGGAGGGTGGAAAGCCTGTAAAAGCCCGAGTCCCAGGCTTTGCCCACTGAAATGAAATCAAAGAGCAATCAGGGGGAAGAAGTCACACATATGCAAAGGCCTGAGCAGATGTTCTGGTTCTGGGAAAGTTTTCTGAGCGAGGATTTTGCAGGCTGGTGTGGGGAGGAGAGGAACAGGGCTTAGAAAGGGTATCTCCAGGGAGGGGAGGGAGCTTCGGAGGCAGAGTGTATGCTGGGGATCGGGGATGGGGATTTGCTTTTCCTGATAGAAAGGGAAAGGCTGAGAATGTGATGGCTAGTGTGTGGATAAAAAGGTTGCTGTTGGGGTCTCAAGTTCCTGGGTACAGCCCAGGGCAGCACCAGAGGTGGGCCAACTGCTCTAGATCCTGGGCTGCAAAACCTAAAACTATTGGGCTGAGTATTGGGCCTCTCTTAGGCCCATGCCGTGGAAGCTGGACTTTACCTCTGTCCGTCCCCTCAGGGCTCCTCGTTCTGGACCCCAGCAATGTCGTTTTCACCCTCTCCTCCTCTTCTGCACTCATGGGGTCAGGGCTGGATCTGAGGCAGGGAGATTGTGGGTGTTGGCTGCCCCTGACTCAGAATCCTCCGTCTCTCCATCTGCCCCCTCTGTCCATCTCAGCTGCCTGACCACGGACACTGACTGGTACAGTGGTGAAACCTGTGAGTTCAGCACCAAGAAGAGCCTGGTGTATGGGCTTGTGGGGGCAGCTGGTGCCATAGTGCTACTCGTCCTTGTTGTTCTCTTGATGTTCATGTTCCGTTCCAAGAAGGAGTTGAAAAGGTGAGTCACTGCTGCTACCTCTCCCATTTGCCTCCAGCTCCTCTTCCTCCTTTTCTGATCCCTCTGCCCTCAATCATTCATCCTCAGGGTGGACAGTGGGAGAGCGGAAAGGAGGGACATAACCAGTCCCCAAATCCTGGTTCGCTGCTCATCACGGAATCTCTCTGGTGTTTCTGTCAATAGGCAAAAGTCTAGAGTGTTTCAGTTGTATAAGTGGCATGAAGAAGATGGAGGACCAACCCCTGGAACTTTCCGAAACATTGGCTTTGACATCGATGAAGGTATTGGAAGTCCTCAGTGCGCTCAAAATGTTTCAAAGTGTGGAGACACACATGGGAGGCACACGGGAGGACTTAAAAGAGCAAAGAGAATAGTATTTTCATCTCTAAAACATTGGGTTCCACATTCGTACCCCTATTTCCACCTCTGGCTCCTGCAAAGCCCTGGATGAAGTGTAGGCATGGGCACAGCAGAACTAGATCACTGGGGGGCACGAGTTGCTTGATGGTCTAGATTTCTCCAGAACACAAACCTGCCTATGTGGACCCGGATAGGCACCTAAGAGTAGGTGAGCTCGCTGGTAGGTGATTTATAGCTCAGACAAGTGATTAACTGCAGATTTTGTCAGGTTAAATGTATGTGTTAAAATTTCTACAGATTGAGTCTTTGCATTCCAAAGAAGGGAAGAATGGAACGAGGAAACCATTTCAGTCAATCCACAAAAAAGCAAGAAAGGGGGAACAGATGATAAGGAAAGAGATGACTAATAGGAAGCACAAAATAAGATGGTAGAAAATAGGGTGCTGGGTGGCTCAGTTGGTTAAGTCTCTGCCTTCGGTTCAGGTCACGATCCCAGGGTCCTGGGATCGAATCCTGCATTAGGCTCCCTGCTCTGCAGGGAGCCTGCTTCTCCCGCTCCCTCTGTCTCTCTCAAATAAATAAACAAAATCTTAAAAAAATAAAATAATCTACCATAACAACAACAACAAATATAAGTGGATTAAACACTCCAGCTGAAAGAGGGAATTAAAAACAAAATCTAGCTATTTTCTGTGAATGAAAGGCAGAGCAAAGATGAAGGCATAAGCATGGAAAAGGACAAAAAGGAGAAATACTAGCCCTGCAGTGGGTGGGATTTATAGGGAGAGATGGGAGATTGTCTTCCTAACCAGCTGCTTCCATGGGGCTTTCTTCCCTTCCAGCTCAAGATGACGCCATCCACTTGGACTCCATTTATAGTAACTTCCAGCCCTCCCTGGACCACATAGATTCTGAAACACAGGTAAGAAAGGCATAGATGAAGCGCTCACCTCCCCCTGCCCTGAGACCCCATATCCTCTCCTACCATGGTAAGATCTTCAGGAAAGCGAAGTCATGTTTATGGTTGTTAGTCTGGGTGACATCTAGGTCTACATTGCTGGGAAATGAACATTAACTTGGGGTGGCAGCAGGTGGAGGAGAAGGAGCTAAGCAGCAGGGTGGAATCTACCTTCTCTAGATACCTGAGGTTCCAGGTTCAGAGATTTCTTTCCACTCTAATTTTTAATTTTCAAACCCACATAAAAGTCAAAATAGTAATGCACTAAATACCCCGCCTAGATCATCAATGTTTAACATGTTGCTACATTTTCATTATATGGCAAGGTATATATATACATATATGATATACATACCCAACAAATTTTGCTGGACCATTTGGAAGTCAGTTGCAAACATTATGACATTTGATAAAATGATAAAAGTGATAAAACACTTCAGTACACACCCCCAAATCCCACTAGCATTCCCAATAAGTTGATAATTCCACAATATCATCCAATATCCATTTTTCTAATGAACCCAAAAACATCTCTTATTCCATAGTTTTTTCAAATATGAACAAATTTCACTCACTGACTTTTGTTGTGTCATGTTGGTCTTTTTAATCTAGAACTGATTCCTACCTTTTAAATATATTTATTTTTTTAAGAATCTAGGATGATTGTCTTAAGGAATGCCCCACATTTTAAATATATCTAATTATTTCCTCATGGTGTCCTTTACCTTGTCCCTCAAGCCTCTGTACTTCCTATAAACTGGCAGGCCTGGAGGCTTGATTAGACCCAGCTTAGACATTTTTCTTAAGCATATGTCAGGGATAATGCTACTGCATCACCTCAGGGGGTACATAATGTCAGGATGTCCCACTATGATTGAGGCCAAGATTGGCACTTGGCAAGAAGTGACCACTCATTGATTGCCACCTTAATTTTGTTTCAACTGGATGGATGTTCCAGGGCAGAAGAAATGCTCTCAAAGTATTCACACTTCCGAAGAAGTATGATTGGATTCATGCACCTTTCTCCCTAGGGAAAGCCTTGGGGCAAAGATAAACTCCTTAGCTAGAATGCCTTGAAAGCTACTTAAGTTAGGGGTAAGTTGGGGGAGACAGTTGATTTGTACTAGATTCTAAGCTGAGCACTTTCCCAGTCCCAAGGCTCTTATGTTTCCAAATCCCAGGTTCCTTATAAACCCAGCCCTCACCTGGTTCTCTCTCTCTCTTTCCAGATCAAAATTCAGAGGCCCCAGGTGATGATGACGTCAATTTAAGGCAGTTTCACATGGAGCTGTGGGGTCTGGGAGTGAGGAGAGCTTACTTTGTCTAAGCCTGATGGAAATTTTCCCCATTGACAGCATTCATGGAACCAGATGAAAAACAAAACCTGTACCAAGGAGGAAGGGGGGAGAGAATACAGTGCTAGAAAACTCTCAAATACAAACACCATGGAAACTCCGATGGGCTTCTTATGATCTCAGGCGAGGCGCTCCTGTTCATACAGGGAAGTTCTTCCTCCTGCCTGCCTTGTTTCAGCACCAAGGACAGCATCTGAATCACCTATTAACCGGCAATCACTTAAACATGGGACTGAAATTTACGTTATACAAAACCTCTTGCAAGACTTATTGTACTTCATTTTCATAAAAAAATGTTTTAAACGATTCAGCATTTTCTTGGAGTATATAGGATTATAAGTATTTTAAAAGTTCTAATATTTACCTATCGGTTCTGATTTTTTATTAGTCCATATAATATATATTTCTAATAACTAAAAACAATAAAAGCAAATTTATTAAATTTTTCATGGTTCCCAGTTCTTTCTTCAGCTGATACCCTATACTGGTTCCTGTTTCTCACTTGCCAAGCTCTCTCGCCTCCTCTCCCTCAGGATGTAGGGTCTGATGAATTTGGCCTCAAGATGAAAAGAAGAAAATCTACAGCCAGAAAGTGTACCATTCTTGCTCTTCCCCAGCATCACTTGCTGGCCACTGAAGATGCCATAAAGCAAGACTCACACATACTCCCATGATACTGGCACTCCCAACTGGGAGAGAACCAAGTTCTTCTTCTGGAAATGGGCTTACGTTTCTTTCCATAGATTTGCAGAGATAGAGTCTTGGGTTTTATTTCCAGCTTTCTCACCCACTCCCTGTGTTAAGTCTGGGAAAAGTCATATTTGACAATTTGGACTCAGACTTGTCTTACTTGTCTTTTGCTAAGGACTACGTTCTTCCTAAAGTCCCCTTATTGCAGTCATTTTTAACACATTTAGGATGATTTATTATGATTCCGGCCATGCAGCTCAGGATTTATTTTGTTCTGCAAGGTGTTTCCCACAGGCTACCCCATTTAAACCTTAAGCTTAAAACAGAGCCTAGGCTCTGCTGCCCCCTCATGATCACTTGGAGCATCTGCAGGCACCGTTCAGCTCCAGGCCATCCCCTCCTTGCCATCCCTCCCCATTGGAAAGCCATCAAAATCCCCAGCTCTTAAAACTGGGCTTAGTCCATTTGGGCTGCCATAACAGAATACCATAAACTAGGTGGCTTATAAACAACACACGTTTATTTCTCACAATTCTGGAGGCCAGGAAGTCCAAGATCAATGTGCTGACAGGTTTGGTTCCTGGTTCACAGACAGCCATCTCTTTGTTGGTGTCCTCACAGGGCAAAAGGGGTGAGGGAACTCTCTGGGGGTCTCTTTTATAAGAGTACTAATCCCATTCAGGAGCGCTCCATCCTCATGACCTAATCACCTCCCAAGGGTCCCCACCAGCTAACATCATCACATTGGAGATTAGGTTTTAACCTCTGAATTTGGGGGTGAGGGGAGACAAACATTCATTTTATAGCCCAGGCTGAATCTAGATGTCTTCCTTTTCAAATCTGCTTCCTGCTTCACACAGACCAAAGCATCAGTGGTCATGGAGGGGCCATTTAAAAGAACTGCAGACCCCACATCCAATCTAGAACCACGCTATCCACCTCAAATCCTTCCTGCTCTTTCCTCACATCTGCTTCGTGGAGAGGCAGGATACAGTAACTAGACACGTAGTTGGTCTGGGTCAATTCTTGGCCAGCCACTTACTACCTGAGTGAACTCGGGAAAGTAACTTCTCTCTGGACCTCTTATCTGAACCACTCCCTTTGTGCCAATCACCATTGTATATTTTAACCCATTTATTCCTTACAACCCTATAAAGTGGGAACTATCATTACCCCATTATACAGATGAAGGAGTCAAGGCAAAGACACATCCTGTCACTTGCCCGAGATGGTGTAGCCAGTGGATGTGAACCTGGAGTTACAAACCAGGGAGTCTGGCCATCAAGCCTGTGTTCTTGACCATCAGTTACATGCCCTTCCCGTGGGACCACTCTTGGGATTAACTGGGTTAATACATGTAGAGTGCTTGGAAAAAAGCCTGGCACATAGAAATTTCTTGGAAGGGAGGAAGGAACATTAGTTACTGCTCCATCAGCTTCTTCCCTCACATTTCTCTCCCTAGTATTCCTTCTCTTCCTCTCATCTTCCAACCATAGAAGAGCCATGGGCTGCACTGAGGGCAAGATGAAACGAAGGCCATGTTATTTTGCAGAAACAGGGAAATCCAAAGGCACAGAGATGCACAAAAGAAGACTGGGAGTGGAAACACTAGGTGTGAAGAGGAGGGTCTGTTGGGGCTTAAAGGCAAAAAGGAATTTGGGAACCACCCCTCCAGGCTCACCTTTGGTCACCTGCATCACCCCCACAGTTACGTGGTTCCACGTACTATTACTACTCTTGGGTGCTTCTCTTGCCCTACCTGTGGGTCTTTATGGCTTCACCTCTGACCCAGCCCATTGCCTTGTCAACCTCATGCCTGACCCCCCTGTGGCTTGCTCTCCTGCCAATCACTGCTTCCTGTGCAGCCACTGGCTCCTTCCCAATTGTGCCGTTCACCTGCTCAAAAACCCTGATATCCTCACCCTCTTATTAAAGCAAGATCCATGCTCCTCAGTGTCTTCAAGGTCCCTAGAGTTGACTCCATCTCTCCCTTACCTCTCCACCTCAGGCTCCAGGAGCTCTACGACCCCACTGCATGGACGGATGAAATGCCACCCTCTCCCCTCGGCTGCTTCTTCAACCTGCAATGCCCTTTTTACACCTTCTTCTTTAGAACCTGACTCATCCTGAAGCTCCAACTTCACCTCCTCCAGGAAGCCCTCTGTGATAGAACCCTTTACAATCTCTCATCTGTGACTCCTTGTCTTAGTCAGTGTGGGTTGCCGTAACAAAACACCAACGCTGTGTGGCTTAAACAACAGACATATATTTTCTAGAGGCTGAAAGCCCAAGATCAGAGTACCAGTGAGATCATGTTCTGGTGAGGGCTCTCTTCTTGGTTTGCAGACCTACCTACTTCTTTCTGTGTGCTCACAAGACTGCTTTATTTGTGCGCGCGCGCGCGCGCACACACACACACACACACACACACACACACACACACACACGGGGCAGAGGGGGAGGGGTGTGGGTCACATGAAAGCAAGCTCTCTGGTGTCTCTTCTTTTTTTTTTAATTTTTTTTATTTTTTTAAAGATTTTATTTATTCATTTGAGAGAGAGAGAATGAGAGAGAGCACGAGAGGGAAGAGAGTCAGAGGGAGAAGCAGACTCCCTGCCGAGCAGGGAGCCCAATGTGGGACTCGATCCTGGGACTCCAGGATCATGACCTGAGCCGAAGGCAGTCGCTTAACCAACTGAGCCACCCAGGCGCCCTCTGGTGTCTCTTCTTATAAGGGCACTAATTCCATCAGATCGGTGCCCCATCATCTAACTCCTACTTCCCAAAGTCCCTGCCTCCAAATACTATTACACTGGGGGGTAGGGCTTCCACATATGAATTTTGAGGGGATACAGACACAGTTTATAGCACTCCTTAAGACAGTTGTGTATAGTTATGTCATGTTCATAATTTTCTCTACATCTCTGTCCCCACATGGGGAGGATGTGGCTTTGTTCCCCTCCATACCCCCAGAGTGCCTAACACAGTGCCTTGCGCATCGAAGATGCTATTAATGCCTGTTAAACTTAATTGAATCAAGACTCATTTTCACAAAGCCATCCTTCTCGGAACTGAATTCTTATTTGTTTTCTGATTGCTTCATGCATGCCTATGTCTGTTAAAAAAAAAGAAAGAAAGAAAAGAAACAACAGGCCCCAAATGGAGTCACTCATTCTAGGCCGATGTCAGCAAACTAAGATTTAACACCTAACCTAATTGCAGTGTTAGCCTCTCCCAGGACTGTGACCTTTAACCAGCCAATCTGGAATTCTCTGATCAGCACTAGGGAGGTGATCTGCCATATAGACCCCTGCTCTTCCTGCAAATGGGGTGACCTTGCCTGAAACAATCCACTCTTTGTTAGAAACTTCCCTTTCTGCCCCCTTCTGCCTATAAAAGCCTTCCATTTCGAATTGCTCCTTAGAGCACTTTTCTATTTGCTAGATGGGTTGCTACCCCATTCATGAATCATTGAATTAAGCCAGTTAGATCTTCAAATTTACTCAGTTGGTTTCTTTCTTTCTTTCTTTTTTTTTTTTAACATTTTCTGGTCCTATGGAAAGCACCATGTTCTTTTTTTTTTTTTTTTGAGAGAATTTGACCCCCCTCCTTTTTTTTTGACAATCTCTACACCCAACATGGGGCTCAGACTCACAACCCTGGGATCAAGAGCCGCATGCCCCACGGACTGAGTCAGCCAGGCGCCCTGGAAAGCATGTTCTGGAGCCAGCCAGAGAATTTAGCTCAGACCATGCATGCCAGAGCCTCTCATACACCCTGGTTTTCTCCTTTTCTCTCACGGCTAAACCTTTCCATCTCTGGAAGAGATCAAGACAGGAAGAACGGCAGCAGAGGGCCTGGGTTTGGGAGTAAATACGGCATCCCAGTCTCCCTCCTTGGCTTTCTGTGGGTCTTTCCAAGTCATTTCCAGTCACCCAAAGACACTGGGGGTGGGGCAAGTGTGAAATGAGGCTGGAAGTTGGAGGGCCATTCCCTGACGAGAAACTAAGACTAACACGACTATCCTGCCCTCAAAATGTGTGGTGATACGGGAAATAATTTTCCAAGGCACCCTCTAAAACTCAGCTCTCTTACAGGCAAGATGATAGTATAGGCTTTTGGAAAAACAGTAACACATCCAGAACCCCAGAGATTTTACTGGATTGGGAAGACGGGACAGTTGTGTTTTGCTGCTGAGGGTGGTGTGACTCTGGCGTTTAGATTACACCCCCAGGTTGGGCAGGCCTGATTCATCTGTGATGATACAGCAGGTGGGCGAGCTGGCGGCTGCCTAAGTCTGGCTGCCTGACAAGAGACAGGGCTCACAGGGGAGCCAAGCAGCGAAGGAAATTTACTGCGTGTTGTAGCCAGGGAAAGTGGAATTGGACCTGGGTGATAATCAGCCTGATTAGCTTGGTGCCTCCTGGAGGGAGCCAAGGGCGGGGGAGGCAGGGCAGGGCGGGGGCAGGAAGAACAGGTCAGCCAGCATTAAGGTGGAGGCCCAGAGGCTGGGGTTTGCTGAGGTCAGGAACCGGGGCCCAGAGAAGTCCGTGGAGCAGCAAACCCAGAGAAAATGAGTCTAACACCCAGTCATCGGTGTTAAATTAAAAAAGAGACAACAGGCCCAAAATGGAGTCTCCTGTGCTAACTACACAGCAGCAAACTGAGACTTAATATCTAACCTAATTGCAGTTTCAGCTCCTTCCGGGAATATAACCTTTAACCGGTCAATCTGGAATTACCTGGTCAGCACTAGTGAGGTCATCTGCCTGCTAGACCCCTGACCTTCCCCCAGTGGAGGGTGACCTTGCCGAAACAATCCACTCTTTGTTAGAAACTTCCTTTTTCTGCCCCCTTCCGCCTGTAAAAGCCTTTCATTTGGTTCAGCTCCTCAGAGCTTCTTTCTGATTACTAGATGGGATGCTGCCTGGTTCATGAATTGTTGAGAAAAGCCAATTAGATCTTTAAATCTATTCAGTTGAGTTTTGTTATTCATCTGATTTTGTGGCAGCAACGGGATTGGAAGGGAACTTCAGATGGCTTTGGGGCCAACGAGAAACACAGGCATGGTACCCATGAACCTTCTTGAGTTCTCTCCTTCGCTTGCCATTTCTGAGGACTGGGACAAGTTCCTCTCAGTTCTGAGTCCCACTCTCTTTGCTTTGGGCTCCTGATCCAGTTGGCTCTCCAGTCAGTTCCATGTTGGGAGCTGCTAGTATTTTTGCTGCAATAGCTACTATTTTTCGTACTTTGAGTGGAAAACCCCAGCCGTTGGTTCTGTCTCCAGATTCCACATTGGGAACTGTGGGTAGCCGCTGCAGTTGCCTATTTGTTTGGAATCAGTCCTTAGTCCTTCCATTCTTTGGGGTCTTTGGGTTCAGTTCTTTCCTTAGTCCCAGGTTCTACATTGGGAATTGGTGGGGGTACACGCAGGGCCCCCTTTTGGCCTCCTTTTGGCCAGGATGCAGTAGCACCTCTTGGTTACCACTGACATATTAAGGTGCACATGTTTGTTTGTCTTGTTTTGTATAGACAAAGTCTATTGATAATGGGAATCTCGGAAGCAGCCACAAAATCTGTGGGCACCAGTCAAGCATTTAATAGCTGTTAGAGCGCCCACCACCTAACCCAAAGACTCCTGTTAGGATAAGTTGATTATGGAATAGGTTAGATCCATACTAGGTTACCCACCAACCTCAAAAAAATTTCTGTGCAATGAGGTACATGGTAAAACACCACACAAACCCTAACCCAGTGGCACATCCCTTTTTTTTTTACTTTAAATTTTTTATTGTTATGTTAATCACCATACATCACATCATTAGTTTTTGATGTAGTGTTCCATGATTCATTGTTCGTGCATAACACCCAGTGCTCCACGCAGAACGTGCCCTCTTTAATACCCATCACCAGGCTAACCCATCCCTCCAACCCCCCTCCCCCTAAAACCCTCAGTTTGTTTTTCAGAGTCCATCATCTCTCATGGTTCGTCTCCCCCTCCGATTTCCTCCCCTTCATTCTTCCCCTCCTGCTATCTTCTTTTTCTTTTTTTTTTTTCTTAACATATATTGGCACATCCCTTTTAGGTATCAGTTTGGCTCTGAGAGACCTAAAGGCTTAGCCTAAATAAGTAAGTAACTAAGTAATCCCTAAATTCCAAAGATGAACACACACACCACCTTTGGCACACCTGCTTATTTTTTTGTCTAAGAACGATGGTTCTGGAAGCTATAAATATCTAGAAAAATGGCAAAATCTTACAAAATTTAACCTAGAATTATAATGGCCATTATGGGGAATGTTCCAATTAGACAAGATCATTTATTTAAGAAGTGCACTTGAAAGCAAGGATTCCCAAGTTCAACACACAGAATGGGATACCTATTTTAACTGGTATGCAGAAGCTTCCGAAAGCCTTCGAGATCCCAAAATTCCTTCATTTAAACAATTCATTGCAAAGGCCAGTGAAAAATTAAAGACACAAGAGATACCTGAAACAATAGATAAAACTGACATGACTCCTCCATCCTCATTCACCTGAGTACTCACATTCTACTAATCCTCTATCTGAACTACCTTCTCGTTCTCAAAAGACTGCTGGTCAATTAATTACCTTATAAAATAAAACCACTGAAATTTCAGGAGACCCTCCTCAGGTATCTTTCCCTTCTCGGTCCAAGACCAAACTAATGGCCAGAGTTAAAGAATTTCCTAAACCCAGGGAAGATCCCCGAAGGTTTTCTGAAAACTTTAGTCATTATCAGGGCCCAAGACCCCAGGCTGCCAGATCTCCATCATCTTGGAGATGGCATGGATGCAGGATGGCATAACCCTGAGGAAGATATCCAAGACCGTTGACCTTCAGCATGGTCCCCTTGTGGATTAAAAAAAAAAAAAAAAAAAAAGCAAAATAACAACTGATCTTTTAAAAGCCATTCCTAGAGTCTTCCCTGCCGGCACTGGTGGGTCTGTTCTCAAAACATGTGAACATAAGAAAGATGTATTTGTGGTAAACTTTAAAGCCCATCTGGAAACTCTCTTCCGATGACATTCCAGGTCCCATACAATAAATAAGGTCACCCAACCTACTCTAGCTGTTCTTTTTGTAAATTGGTTATCTTCTGAGATTAGTGGATTGATAAGAAGGCAGAAAATAGAACAGGAAATCACCAGTCTGACTAAACTTGTGACTCCAGCTGAGCACTTTGAAAGGGCTTTGCAACAAGATTACAAACAAACGTCTGCCAAGCTATTGGCCTTACGCAGCTCCAAGTTCAGGCACCTAAAATAACTCCTGAGCACCCACATCACACCCTCCTAGGGGTCCACCATCAAAACAATGGCCCAAGGATTGATATTTCATTTGTAATCAATTGGGACTCTAGAAAAAAATGTGTCCTCAAAGACCCTATGCAAATTTTTCACCCTCAGCTAGAGTTTACTATCTCTATGGTACGAAGCTGATAATCAGAACCTGATAAGAAATTGTTTTTAGACCTTCTCACCTAAGCTAAAATAAAACTGGACTGGGGGGGCGGGGTGAAAACTTCGGAAGCCCTTGTAAAAGGATTTATGGTGGGTCAGTTTATGATGTCATTTAAGTTGCAACCCAATTTCTTGAGGAATTAAAATCAACTGTCCTTAACTTACAAATCCTTTCAAAACCAAGAGTGGCTCCAGAAATAATTCAAAGTCCACTTATTTTTTTTTTTCCCAATCCCAAACCTCCTCTATTTATCTCAAGAGGCTTGTAAGTGGTGTGAAAATTTTGCCTTTAGGAAACAAAGTCCTTCTTAGAGACACTTGCATTTATTCTCAATGTTTGAAATGTAAATGTTCTACTTGATCCCGGCAGGAACTCTTACCTAGGCCATCTCTTTAAGATACCAGCTTCTGAGGAGGAAATTCTTAGTTAAAAAGAGGGGGAGGAGTATTTATAAATTTACTTGGCTGGCAAATGTGGGGCACCTGGCTGGCTCAGTTGGTGGAGCACGTGACTCTTGATCTCATCTCAGGATTGTAAATTTAAGTCCCACATTGGGTGTAGAGATTACTTAAAAATAAAATCTTGGCACCCCCTGGGTGGCTCAGTCAGTTAAGTGTCCAACTCTCGATTTCAGCTCAGGTCCTGATCTCAGGGTGGTGAGATCAAGCCCTGTGTTGGGTTCCACACTGAGTGTGGAGCCTGCTTGGGATTCTCTCTCTCTCTCTCTCTCTCCCTCTGCCCGCCCCCCACCTCCCCCAAGGGCACGCGCCTGCACGCTCTCGCTCTCAAAAATAAATAAATAAAATAATAATAAAATAAAATGTTAAAATATAAAAAAACAAGTCATTAAAAAAATAAAATTTAGGCAAATGAAAAATCATTATGTCTTCTCCATAAATATTAATAAAAAGCTTTAACCATTTGAGAACGTAGCCTTAAATTGTTCCATTGGCCAGGAACATAAACTGTATCCAATCTCTTCTATGACTACACTCATTTGTGGCTACAGTTTTAAAATGGAAGCTGTAAGTTCTCTGGATCTGCCTGCATGTTTATGGGTGCCTATACATGTGTGTGATTTGCTACTCCTGGATGGTATTACTAAAATTAATTTGCAAGAGAACTCTATTTAATTGGCCTAAAGAGAATTGACCACTTGTATGAATTAAGGATTCCTAACCTTCTCAGGAATATAACCGAAACTAACCAAAACGTTTTTCAAGTTTATGTGATCTGAGATAATCTTTGGTAAATAAAAGGTAGTTCAAGTTTGTTGGATTAATTAAAATAGGTATGCTTCAGAATTACCAACATTAAAAATAATGCAGATGCACAACTTCATTCGACTTGGGTTTATCAGTCAAATAAGTTCACGTTATCTCTGTCACAAAATTTGTCAGGAAGAGGGGCACCTGGGTGGCTCAGTCGTTAGGCAACTGCCTTAGGCTCAGGTCATGGTCCCAGGGTCCTAGGATCGAGTCCCACGTCGGGCTCCCTGCGCCGCGGGAAGCCTGGTTCTCCCTCTCCCACTCCCTCTGCTTGTGTTGTCTCTCTCTGTCAAATAAATAAATAAAATCTTTAAAAAAAATTTTGTCAGGAAGAAAAATAGCTTGGGATGATGGCGGACTTTGTCTTATGCCTTGTGAACTTTTTGTGGGTAATCTAAATGTAATTACTGAGAACAAGTGAATTAAAGGATAAAAGATTTCAAGTGAACTTTTTAAATAGCGTCCCCAAATCTTTTTGGTAACCTGAAACTTTAAAGTTTTGCTAAGTTAAACTAAACGATGGGTAGTCATTAAATATCTAGATCATTACTGAATAAGATAAAATACTGAAACATTAATTACTGAACACACATTTATCCGCTTTGGGATTCCTTTTACAGAGGAACTAAAGGTTATTTGTGTTTATTAGCACACATGTTTCCTGACAGACTGGAAATTTTTACTCTGAGAAAGCATGCACTTTTAGAAATTATAAAAAGTATTTATAAGTCTACCAATCCACAGAATGCTAGTGTAAGATGATGTAGAAAATGGTGGGGTTTGGAGCCGACAGCCAAGAAAGAATTCTTGGGACGTCTTCAGTGCAAAAAGGTGGTTTTATTGACGTAGGGGGACGGGACCCGTGGGCAGAAAGAGCTGCTCTGCGGTGGGACAGGTGATTGATTATATACTTTCAAGTTGGGAGGGCATTAGGGATAGTGTAAGTCTCTGAGGAATTTTGGAAGCAAGGTTTCCAGGATCTTGAGGGGGCTAGCTATTGTTGGGAAAAGGTCATTTATTACTGTTCAGTAAAAAGTGTCACGAGACCCTTCAGATGTTTATCAGTGGGCCATGTATCCTGTGGGGTAGAGATAAAGGAAGTTTCCAAAGGATTTTTTTAAATTTTTATTTATTTATTTATTTGTTTATTTGTTTGTTTATTTATTTTTAGGAATTTTTTTTTAAAGATTTTATTTATTTATTTGAGAGAGAGAGAAAGAGAGCAAGTGGGGGAGGAGCAAAGGGAGATGGGCAAGCAGACTCCATGCTGAGCACGGAGCCTAACTCAGGGCTGGATCCGAGGACCTTGAGATCATGACCTGAGCCAAAACCAAGAGTTGGATGCTTAACTGGCTGAATGACCCAGCCCCACCCCACCCCCCACCCCCCACCCCCGCAAAAGGAATTTTTATGTGTTAGAGAAGAAGACTTACAGGATCCTGGGGGTGTTGAGCTAAGTTTGCCTTTGCCCTTAGCAAAGTATTAACATCGAGGCAGCTGGGTCCCTAGAGGAATGTCACTCTGCCTGTTTCAAGGACTTGTCCAGGGGCTGTAAGTAGTAAGAAAATTTAATTTTTTTCTTCTGCCTTAGTTTCTCACATCATAAAAGCCAGTCCATAGTTGTTTACTTCTTAATTTTCACTCAAAATTAAGGTTTTTTTAAAGTGTTAAGAATTCTCATATAAGTAATTATAGCTACTAGAAATAATAAGTCCGTATGCAGGGCAAGTAGGATGTGTGTTTTCAGTAAGAGAAGGTATGAGGAAAGGAGATGCATTTTTGTTGAGGGAAAAGGAAGTAATTTTGTCCTAAAGTGAGGCTGGTTGTTTCAGAATGGGAAAGAGGAAAAACAGGACGGAATCTGAATGTGAAAAAGAAAATTATAGGGGCGCCTGGGGGGCTCAGTCGTGAAGCATCTGCCTTCGGCTCAGGTCATGGTCCCAGGGTCCTGGGATCGAGCCCCGCATCGGGCTCCCCGCTCGACCAGAAGCCTGCTTCTCCCGCTCCCCCTGCTCGTGTTCCCTCTCTCGCTTCTCTCCCTCTGTCAAATAAATAAGTAAATAAAATCTTTAAAAGAAAAAAAAATTATAGAAGGTTTCTGGAAAACAAATCTTGGAGAAGGAATTTTATGTGCGGTCAAGATGGTTAAGATTGGAATAAATTTATTTAAATAAAAAATGAGTTTTAATATCAAAAGTACACTAGCGCAAAATTAGAATTGATTTCTTACTGTTGAAAAAACAAACTTTTCTTGGACTTTCAGTTTGCTTTTGGCAACAGATTGTGAAGTTTCTTTACTTTTTAAGCAATCTGCACAGAAAACAAAACTTTTGTGTCTTACCAAAGCAATTTACTGTGTTTCATGTTACCTTTCTCATCACATCTGTGATTACTTAAGAAAACGGAGTCGTCTCTATTAAAAGAGCTAAGGTTTAAAAAAAAAAAACAAAACAACTATTTAGGGCGCCTGTGTGGGTCAGTCGTTGAGCGTCTGCCTTTGGCTCAGGTCATGATCCCAGGGTCCTGGGATCGAGTCCCGCATCGGGCTCCCTGCTCAGCGGGAAGCCTGCTTCTCCCTCTCCCACTCCCCCTGCTTGTGTTCCCTCTCCTTGCTGTCTCTCTCTGTCAAATGAATAAATAAAATCTTAAAAAAAATTAAAAAAAAACCCACCCCAACTATTTAACTCTCTGTATTTGATTGTAAAGTCTTTAATTGTCACATTGGTTAAATAGATAAGTATTGGTTCACAGTGACCCATGATCCTTTTTGACTAAGTGTTTTTAAACCTTTCGGTATTTTTGATAAACTTCTCCAAATCAAATTCTAAGTGAAGTATTTTTGACCCCAAATTAACTCTGAGATTTTTGGGAGGGGTCCTGGAACATCTCAAAAGATCTGTTTTCTCTCCTTATAGAAAGAAATGTTAAACTAATAAGATGTATGTGTAAAGTTAAATTTACATGGGAAGTGTCGTCAAATAAGAAGTAATACTAAGCCTTCCTTATGTTGAATTTGTACAGGAATATGTTATAAGTGTTCCAGAAATTATATGAAATTCCTAAAGTCTGATATCTCCTGGTATAATGTTATCATCATAATTCCAGTTCATTTTTAAATGTTGTGTAACACAAAAATGACCAAATTTCCTTGTCAATTCCACTATAATGAACTCTCATCAGATCTTTAGTAGTAGGCATTTTTTGTCTTTTGTCATTCACAGATAGTTATTGTTTTACTCA
Source organism: Callorhinus ursinus (assembly GCF_003265705.2). Classification (NCBI taxonomy): domain Eukaryota; kingdom Metazoa; phylum Chordata; class Mammalia; order Carnivora; family Otariidae; genus Callorhinus; species Callorhinus ursinus. The sequence goes on from NW_027397117.1 coordinate 955,940, forward strand.
GGTGCTTTTGCAATAATGTTCCTCCCGAAGTATGTCATCTTCAAGGAGATTCATAAATACGACTTTGGTAAGTAAAAGTTTATGACAACTTTAAGGTCATAAAACTGAACTGGATAAGAATTTCCACAACTACTGGAAAAAATTGGATTCAAGCAGACTATTAATCACATAGAACTGAATGAACTAAGGAGGATGACTGTAATTCTTTATGATTTTTTATTTGAAAATTGTGTTTTTGGATGTTGTGTTTTCCAAGATTTAAGAAACCTTTTCTTAAGCTATCTATGACCTACAGCAATTTGGTAAAACATTCCTTTATAACAGAGATGAAACATTTACCTTCTCTCCCTGCCCGATTCCTCCAGAATTCAGAAACTCTTGAGTATTCTTTTCACGGCAATATAATTAGTTATTCACATAAGTTCAATAAGAACTTGTTCGCCTTGAAACAGGACACAAGTGGAAACATTGGCTCTATGGCTTTGACTGGAATGCATTATTGGAGAGAGATGTGTATAGACTCATATAAGTCCAGACAGCTATCAGGAACTCCTTGGAAAGTCAGCCTAGTGCCTTGCTTATAGGGTTCCCAGCGGCCTTACCAGGTGAGTAAGGAAAGTCACTCCCTGGCAGGCCCACGAATGGCTCAGGATATCTGAAGGGACCTCAACCCAAACTATAGTATTTCAGGTAAAAATCTCATAGTGAGTCCTTGGCTTAGCTTCCTGGCCTCCGGCTTTTAAGAGTTCGATCTGAAATTACTTATGAAAATTTCCAGCTAAGCAGTCTTAAAAAAAGAGTTTATATGATCAATCACTATCCTTGCTGCACTTACGTAAATAAACAATCAGGCCAAGTTTAATGCAAACAAACTAGCTTTGCTGTGATTATCTGTGGTTAAAAAAGAAAGAAGGGGGCTAATTATAGAAAGAGAAATTATGCTTGCACCTTTGTAGAGTTTAGATTTTAATCTTGTTAATTGTCTTTGAGGTTTTGTAGTACACCTGTTAACTGGACTGGATTCTGAATTCTTCTAGTTCTCAAACATCTGGCTATGACTCTCCAAACTAACGTTTCCAATTTTCTCCCACCCTTCCGATTTGGGATCAGTTAAAACAAAGGCTGTCCACGAATCTCCTTGGAAGGGACTAGACCAGGTCCTCCTCACTGCCCCGATGGCAGCCAGGCTTCAGGGACCCAAGCCTTGGGTACCCATCTCACAGCCGAAGAAGGCTCCTCCTGACACCTGGTCCTGTGCAGACGCTGGAGAGTCTCTGCCTCCGATGACTAGAAGGGAAGGAGCTGACATCCATCCATCAAAGATGCCAGGTCAAGACTTGCTACTTTAACTAAACATTAAACCCTTTCATCTTTTCTTTCTTTCCTTTACTCTGCACTGGCCTGAGACCTATGCAGTATTTATCAAACTCGATCCCAGACAAATAAGATTTGTTTGTTAGTTAGCCTTTTGCTCTTATTTTAAAGTTTTTCACCCATAGTCAGAAACCACAGTCTCCATCATGCAGAGCCGTTGGAATCCTCTAAGCTTCCTTGGTAACTTAGTGCACGGTCAATATCCGTGAATGCCCCATGTGTGCTCTCAAAGGATGGGTAGTTTCTGTTTCTTGGGCATTGAGAGTAGAGATACTCTCAAATACATTAGTATATGTAACAAATTGACACTAGCTCATGTTTAGCAATGGTTTATTCAAATATTGCATTTCAGGACTAGGCTGAAGATAGGTATTTCCTTAGGAGAAACATATGAAAGGGGAATTGAGATCTCGAAGGCCAAGAAGACTTTAAGGCAGAAAGCATTATAATATAAAGGCTTGGTTGATGTTAGCATGTGATATTAGCATAATGGTAAAAATGGTCAATTACCTGGAGATACATAACAATTCGAAATGAGTATAGATTTATTATAGCTTAAAATGTATAAATCACAAAGCAGCAGAATTATGAAAAGGAATGAACAATTTCATAGCCTTAGTGAGATATTTACAAGAGCCTATGTTGGTGAGCAATACCTCAGACAGAAAAAAATATTACATGAAGAATATAGAAGAGCTGGACAGTTATAAGCTTGTTGTAATGGACAGAAAATAAAATTCTGGTCTCAGACGTTTAGAGAACATACATACATTTTTCTCAAACACACATGAGGCATCTATAAAAAAAACCTATGCCCATAAAACACATCTTTGCAAATATCAAAGGGAGGCAAGAATGAAAACAGGAGGCCAGTGAGGAGGTTATTGTAGTAGTTCAGGCAAGAAGTAGGGAGAAGAGTTTGGATTCGGGGTACCCTTTGACGGTAACAGTGACTAAGTTAGCTAATGGACTGGATGTACAATGCAACAGAAAAATTAGAATCAAGATGGTGCCTTTAGTTAACAATACTGTATCATAAAGTGGTTAAGAGAGTAAATCTGGAAAGTTCTCAACACAAGAAAAAAATGTAGCTATGTGAAGTGATGGACATTAACTAAACTTATTGTGGTAATAATTTCATAATATGTACATGTATCAAATCATTATGCTGTACACATTCAGAAATAAGACCCAGGCCCAAAATGGAGTCTAAGCCCTATAACACCAAACCAAGACTTAATAAGGGTTTTGGCTTTCCCAGAAATGGGATCTTAAACCAGTCAATCAGGAATCACCTGATCAGGACAAGTTAGGTCATCTGCCTGATAGACCCTGCCATCCCCTAAAGGAAAGTAGTTGCAATAGTCAACCTGCATTTTTGCCGTAATATAACCTCCTTGTTCTCGCTATAAAAATCCTTTCTTCTGGCTATAAAAATCCTTCATTTTGTATAATTCCTAAGAGGTCCTTTCCAACCACTAGACTAGATGCTACCCAATTCATAAATTGTTGAACAAAGTCAATAAGATCTTTGAAATCTACTCAGTTGAATTCTTTTGGGGGGGGTGTAGAGGGAGAAGGAAAGAGAGAATCTTAATTTTGGGCTTGGAGTCTGACACGGGTCTCCATCTCACAACCCTGAGATCGTGACCTGAGCTGAAATCGAGTTGGACACTTAACCAACTGAGCCACCCAGGTGCTCTTGAATTTTGTTTTTTAACAACACCTAAAACTAATACAATACAATATGTCAAATGTATCTCAATTTAAATCGAGGATGATGGCAAGGCGCTTGGCCTCAGCAACTGGAAGATGGAGTTCTGTTACAGAGATGGAGATGGGGGTGGCAGACTGGGATGGGGGGAGCATGTCAGGAACAGAAGTCTGCCTGACTTACAGGTGGAAATGTCCAGTGGGGCAGTCAGGCACGAGTCTGGAAGTGAGGGGAAAAGTCTGGCCTGGGGCTAAGGTTTGGAAATTGCCATCCTGTCAAGGATATAACATCCGTGGGAGCCATGGCACTGGGTGAGATCATCTCAGGAAGGAGTGTGGACAGAGAAGCAGTCTCAATACCTCTGATGTTTAGGATCCAGAAAGATAGGAGAACCCAGAGGAGATGCCGGCAGGGAGGCAGGAAGGGAACCAGGAGGGCTAGGAGACCAAGCTGCCAAGAGGAAAGAGTTTCAGGGAGGGGGTGATCTCCTCTGCCAAACCCTCAGCCAAGTGAGAGGAACACCAATAAGGTGCATGTTGTTGGTGACCTTGGCCAGACAGCTTCCAATGGGGTGTTGGGAACAAAAGCCTAATTGTAGTCAGTTCAAGAGAAAGAGGAAAACAGAGGAGACAATGATAGTTGGGGCATGTGAGGTCAAGCTGGGGACTGTTTTTCTTTTGTTTTAAGACAAGAAATATGCTAAAGAAGGATCCAGGGGGAGAGAGGAATAGGTGACATTGCAGGACAGAGACAAATACAGAAGAGAAATCCTTGAGTAGGTGGTAGGGGGTGAACCCCAGCAGTGCAGGGCTGAGCCATATGGAAGCCAGAGGCCAAAGGAAAAAAGCAGTAAATACTGATTCCATCCTTACTTAAAATTTTGATATTTTGCTCATTATGGATTTTTTTGCATGGGTTTTGATTTTAAAATATTGCATTTAAAATTATTTATGTTGATTACTGTGTTCTTTGGTGCTCTCTTAGATTATGCACCTGAAGCCCTGTGGAGGGGAATCTTAGGGAGAGATTTCCTAGTACAAGAAGGAAGTGGGAAGGGGGCGGGTGTATCAGAACAAAGGGCATGGGGCCTCTCTTAGGATCGGCAGGAGCAGCCCCGCAGGCTGACAGGCATCCCCCAAAGTCCAGGAACAAGGATCTGTGGTTTGTGTGGGCGGCTTGGTGGTGGACCACGACCCAGACTAGAGAGTCAGCTTCAGCGGGGACAGAGCTCCCTCTGGTGGGCCTGGGTGGCAAAGACAGCTCAGAGCGGACGGGGCTGGGGGGTCTGGGGTGTGCAGGGGCGCCGCTGACCCGGGAGCGGGCAGAGGAAGAGAAGCTCTGGAACAGACCAGAGTGGCCAGAGAAGGAGGAGGCCAGGCCGCCGATAAAGGAGCAGGTTTTGAGAAAGAAGTGAGTGATCAACGGTTTCAAATGTCCGAGAGGCCTCATTTAACGTTGGCCAGATTATTGGCCACAAGAGGGGCAAATCAACACTTGTAAACCTCTTCAAGCATACGACATTTTCCAAATGAAGACGAAAAAAATGATCTTCTATGTGGAAAGTTCCTGAAGGAGTTAGGGCTTGGACTTTTAAAAGCCTCTATTATTGTTCTTCTATCCTGAGTGTAGGACCAAGGCCAAGAAACTCCCTTCGTGAAATTTCACCTGCGGAACCTGTAAGTCACGTGAAATCTCACCTCAGGCATATTCCTGACACTTTTAAGGTTCTGACTATCAAGAAGTGACCTTCTTTACCACTGTGAGGCTGGGCCCTTAAAAAAAAAAATAAGCAAAATAAACAAAATGTCAGGGAAGTTGGGGAGTGTAGAAGCTAAAAAGAAGCTAATGTCAACCCTGGGCCGCACTGCAGGTTTTTCTGTCCCTGAGCATCTGATTTATGGGGCCTTTGGCACCGGGCCATCCATGAGGGCTGGCCGGCTGGGGACGGGATGGATTTTTGAGTGACTCAGAGCAACTTTGGTTCCTTTTGAGACGGACCGAATTCCAGCTTTGTGCCAACAAAAATATCAGGACTGAGTTTGCCAGCTCTATTATCCAGAAGGTGGGCCGGAAGTTGGACACTGTTACCAGTCTCACCTAGACAGCCGGAGGTAGGGACGATTTCTTTCTCGTTGGAAGTGAACACCTCCAGCCTGAAGGGGTTAGGATACACACAGACCTAAAGCAGACATCAAACCCACATTGTCAGCTCTGCTGGATGGCAGGAGCACCAAAGCCAGGGCCACAAGCAGGGTCTAGCACTGTAATTTTGCTTTTCGGTGAGTGTTAGACAATAATTTCATTTTAAGCTATTTTGCAGCATAGCTACCTTTAGAATGTAATGGTTCTTTTTTTTTTAAGATTTTATTTATTTATTTGAGAGAGCGCACGAGCAGGGAGGAGGGGCAGAGGGAGAGGGAGAAGCAGGGTCCCCGCAGACCAGGGAGCCCAACACGGGGCTCCATCAGAGGACGAGGATCATGACCTGAGCCAAAGGCAGATGCTTAACTGACTGAGCCACCCAGGTGGTCCTTTAATGATACTTGACTGGATATAAAGATTGCTAAGAATCCCGTGATGCCAGCATGCTGGTTTCCTCCAGGAAACTGAGGCAGCCCAGCAGAATATAAAAAATGGAGTGAGGGGCATCTGGGTGGCTCAGTCGTTGGGCGTGATCCCAGGGTCCTGGGATCGAGCCCTGCATCGGGCACCGGGCTCCTTGCTCAGCTGGAGGCCTGCTTCTCCCTCTCCCACTCCCCCTGCTTGTGTTCCCTCTCTCGCTGTGTCTCTGTCAAATAAATAAATAAAATCTTAAAAAAAGAAAAAAGTGGAGGGAGACGTGAGTACAATCAACACTCCGGTGATGTGGCAAAAAGTAGAAGCCTTACGGGGTCCAGCCACATGAGCACAACCTCTGCCCAAATCACTGACTGACCGATAACTAAGCTATGCAGATACCAGGAGATCCCAAAGTTAGACTAGAGTAAATAAGAACAGAAGAACTAAGGAGAGACACCAGTGACCACACACATCTGGAGACACGAAGTACAGTTTAAGTCTAGCTAAGATGCTAAGGAACATGGGGCGCCTGGGTGGCTAGACAGTTAAGCAACTGCCTTCTGCTCAGGTCATGATACTGGAGTCCAGGGATCAAGTCCCGCATCAGGCTCCCTGCCCAGCAGGGAGTCTGCTTCTCCCTCTGACCCTCCCCCCTCTCATGTGCGTATGCTCTCTCTCTCTCTCTCAAATAAATAAAATCTTAAAAAAAAAAAAAAGATGCTAAGGAACAGCTGCACCAGCAACAATCCTCAGCATCGAATGCTCCAACACGCACAAAGGGATAGAAAGTGTGACCCGTACTCAGGAGAAAAGAGTAGTCAACAGAAACTGATTCTTCATGGGCCCAGATGCGGCATTTATCAGATATTTCAAAGCAGCTATTAAGAATATTTGCAAAGAATTCAAGGGATTGCACTGGTGAGAGTTACTAAAAAAATAGAAAATCTCAGCAGGAAAACAAACTATGAAGAAGAAGAAGAAGGAAATTTTACCATTGAAAAGTAAACTAACTGGAATAAAAATTTTATTAGAAGGGCTCAACAGCCAGTTTGAGATGGCAGAAGCAAGAATCTGTCAGTTTGAAGATAGATGGATTAAAATGATCTAATCCAAAGTAGAGAGAGGGAAAAGATGGAAGAAAAATGTACAGAGCCTCAGAGACTGAGGGACAACGGTAAGGGTACGAACATACGTGTAATAAGGAACCTGGAAGGAGAAGAGACAGAGAAGCGGAAACAAAATATCCTTCAAAAATGAAAATGACTTTCCTCGGTCAGTGCTGGCACGGCTTGGGTGCCCATTTGGTGGAGATCTTTGAAGTGTCTGGTCCTAGCTCTGATGAAAAACCCAAGAAAGGAGTCCAGACCGAGAACAGTGATGTTGTTAATGTGAAGGCAAAGGGCAGGATGGTTCTGTGGTTCAGTTGAAGATTAAGAGGCATATGCCACTTGGTAAACTAATGAAAACCTATTGTGAATGACGAGGTTTGTCAATGAGGCAGATCAGATTATGATCTGATGGGCAGCCAATCAAGGAAATAGATACACCTGCGTAGTTGGAAATAGAGGGCAAAGGTACAACTGGCGTGTTCCCACAGTGGCCAGGAAGTATCTACTAACTGCTACTTTAGTCCAGAATTCTGTTCCCACAGGCCAAGACATGTTCTCAACTGGAAATTTGCAATTTGGCTCCACTACATCTTGAATAGTTTTCCTGTTCTTTCATTTGCTCTTTCATTTGCTCTCCTCCATTCCTTTATTGTGTATGAAGTGATTGGGGCATATACACGAGCATCTTGCTTGGTTGTTGTTGTTGTTGTTTAAAGATTTATTTATTTATTTATTTGACAGAGAGAGAGAGAGAGAGAGAGAGAGCACACAAGCAGGGGGAGCTGCAGGCAGAGGGAGAGGGAGAAGCAGGCTCCCCGCCAAGCAGGGAGCCTGCTGTGGGGCTCAATCCCAGGACCCTGGTATCATGACCTGAGCCGAAGGCAGACGCTTAACCGACCCAGGCGCCCCTGTTGTTGTTTTTAACTAAATGGCCAATGATGGATTTTCATCAACATCAGATGGAGATGAATTAGGGAAAAGTATTGTTTCTATAAAAATACCCCCTTTCTCCATTAGAAACATGTTCATTTAGCTCTAATTTTATATTCCAATAAGTTATTAGTGCTCTCTGATTTAACAAAAACAATAACAAAAATATTCCTGCATATCTTGGGGGCATCTGGCTGGTTCAGTTGGTGGAGCATGTGACTCTTGATCTCAGGGTTATGAGTTAGAGCCCCACACTGAGTGTAGAGATTACTTACAAATAAAATCTTAAAAAAAAAATACCTGCATATCTTATTAGGAGAAGTTCAGTGGTTTTCATTTGTCATTGTAAAATCAAAGACAAATGTATAACTTTTTTTCTATGTAGGTGTATTATATGTATGGCAATGTCTTTAAGTAGTGATAAATTATGGGCGCCTGGGTGGCTCGGTTGGTTAAGTGACTGACTTCGGCTCAGGTCATGATCCTGGAGTCCGGGAATCGAGCCCCGTGTCGGGCTCCCTGCTCGGCGGGGAGTCTGCTTCTCCCTCTGACCCTCCCCCATCTCATGTGCTCTCTCTCTCTCTCATTCTCTCTCTCAAATAAAATCTTTAAAAAAGTAGTGATAAATTCCTTTTATTTATAAATATTTTTCAGTAAGAAAAAATATATATTTATTTATTTTTAAAATTTCAGTATAACTGGGACGCCTGGGTGGCTCAGTTGGTTAAGGCTCTGACTTTGGCTCAAGTCATGATCTTGGAGTTCTGGGATTGAGCCCCATGCTGGGCTCCACGCTCTGTGTGGAATCTGCTTCTCTCTCTCCTTCTGCCCTCCCCCTGCTCATGCTCTCTCTCTCTCTCTCAAATAAATAAATAAAATCTTTTTTAAAATTCCGGTATAATTGACATACAGGGTTATACTAGTTTCAGGTGTACAATATAGTGATTCAACAATTCTATACATTACTTAGTGCTCATCAGGATAAGTGTACTCTTAATCCCCTTCATTTATCTCACCCATGGCCCGACCTACCTCCCTTCTGGTAACCACCAGTTTGTTCTCTATATTTAAGAGTCTGGGATTTTTGTCTGTTTGTTTGTTTGTCTCTTTCTTCCTTTGTTCATTGGTTTTGTTTCTTAAATTCCACATGTGAGTGAAATCATATGGTATTTGTCTTTCTCTGACTGACTTATTTCGCTTAGAATTATACCCTCTAGGTCCCTTCATGTTGTTGCAAATGGCAAGATCCCATTCTTGTTTTATAGCCGAGTAATATTCCAGTGTGTGTGTGTGTGTGTGTGTGTGTGTGTGTGTGTGTATCACAGTGATAAATTACTTTTAGAGGATCCCAGGTAATTTTCTCTTTAAGTCAAGTATATTGTTGTTTAAATCAATTTCTTATTAAAATTTTTTTAATTAAAGCAAAAATAAAGACAAAGAAGAACACTTCATAACGATATGAAAAAGATATAAAAATTGTAAACGTAGGGTGCCTGGGTGGCTCCGTCGTTAAGTGTCTGCCTTCGGCTCAGGTCATGATCCCAGGGTCCTGGGATCGAGTCCCGCATCGGGCTCCCTGCTCAGCGGGGAGTCTGCTTCTCCCTCTGCCTGTGTTCCCCCTGCTTGTGCTCTCTCTCTCTGACAAATGAATTAAAAAAAAAAACTTAAAGAAAAAAAAAGAAGAAGACTTGAACAACACTACCAACCAATTTGATCTAACAAATAAATATACACAACACTCCACCCAGCCACAGCAGAGTGTCCATTCTTTTCAAGCACACAGGAAACATGGTCCGAGATAAACCACATGCTAGGCCATAAATCAAGTCTGAGTAAATGTCAAGGGATTAAAATCATACAAAGTATTTTCTCCAACAACAGGACTAAATTAGTAATCTATAAAAGGAAGAAATCTGGGAATTCCCAAATATTTGGAAATTAAACAATGCACTTCTAAATAATCTGCGGGTCAAAGAAGATATCACAAGGGAAATTAGAAAATATCTGGGATTGAATGAAAAGACAAACACAAATTAAGCGTCTGCCTGCGGCTCAGGTAGCGATCCCGGGGTCCTGGGATGGAGCCCCACATTGGGTTCCCTGCTCAGCGGGAAGCCTGCTTCTCCCTCTCCCACTCCCCCTGCTTGTATTCCCTCTCTCGCTGTGTCTCTGTCAAATAAATAAAATCATAAAAAAAGAGATTTTATTTATTTGAGAGAGAGAGAGGGAGAGCACAAGTGGAGGGAGGGGCAGAGGGAGAAGGAGAAGCAGACTCCTGGCAGAGCAGAGACCCCGATGCGGGGCTTGATCCCAGGACCCTGAGATCATGACCTGAGCTGAAGGCAGACGCTTAACGACTGAGCCACCCAGGCGCCCTTCTATCAGACTTTTAGGGAAGAAATAATACCAACTCTATATAAACCCTTTCAGGAAACAGAGGAGAAAGGAACATTTCCCAACCTGTCTTAATAAGGTTCATATTACCCTGATATCAAAGCCAGACAAAGACATGACAAGAAAATAAAATAATAAACCAATATGACCCATGAACATAGACACAAATTTTTTTTTTAGTTTTTATTTATTTTTAGTAATCTCTGCACCCGATGTGGGACTCAAACTCATGACCCAAGATCAAGAGCTGCATGCTCTTCCGACTGATCCAGCCAGTCGGAAGAGCAGCCCCCAGACACAAAAATTTTTAACGAAATATTTTCAAATTGTATCCAGCAACATATAAACATGATTATACACTATGACTAAATGGAGTTTATTCTAGGAACACAACATTGCTTTAACTCTAAAAATAAAGTAATGTATCACATTAATAGAACAAAGGAAAAATGCATGATTATCTCAACTGATGCAGAAAAAGAATTTGAAAAATTCAGTTCTCATTATGATTTTAAAAAACTCTCAACAAAGCAGGAATAGAGGGGATTTCCTCAGTCCAATAAAAAACATCTGCTAAAAACATACAGCTAACATCATACCTAATGATGAAAGACTGACTACTTTTCTCCTATGACCAAGAACAAGAACAAAGACAAGAATGTCTGCTCTTACCACTCTTACTCAACATTTTCTGTAGATTCTAGCCAGTACAAAAAGGAAAGAAAAAAATTGAAAGCATACAGATTACTTTTAAAGAAATGGACCCTAGGAAAAAATTAAACTGTCTTTATTCATAAATGGCATGGCCTTGTATGGAGAAAATCCTAAGGAACTTATAAAAAGAAAAAAAAAGTATTAGAACTAAGAAGTGAGTTTAGCAAGGCCATTCAATCGTAGATCAAAATATAAAAACCAGTTATAGTTCCATAAACTAACAATAAGCAGTCAAAAATGAGATTTAAAAAACAATGCCACTCACCAAGGCATCAAAAAGAATAAAATACTTAAGAGCAAATTTAGCAAAAGAAGTGCAAAACCTGTACAATGAAAACTGGAAAAGATTGCTGAGAAATCTGCTGAGAAATTACTGAGTCAGTTAAGCATCTGACTCTTGATTTTGGCTCAGGTCATGATCTCAGGGTTGTGAGACTGAGCCCCACGTCAGGCTCTGTGCTGGGCATGGAGCCTGCTTGAGATTCTTTCTCTCCCTCTCCCTCTGCCCCTCCCTTTCTCCCCTCCATCTCTCTCCCTCTTTAAAAAAAAAAAAAAAACCCAATTAAAAAACTGGCAAAAGAACACATATTTCACTGAAGAGGATCTATGGATGGTTAGATAAGCATTTGAGAAGATGGTCAACATCATTAGCAATTAGGGAAATGCAAACTAAAACCATGATGAAATATCACACCTATTAGAACTAAAATAAAGAAATCTGACAATACTAAATGCTGGTAATGATGTGGAGAAATGGAATCTCTCATACATTCCTGATGGGAAGGTAAAACGGTACATTCACTGGAAAGTAGTTGGGCAGTTTCTTGTAAAATTCAACGGATGCTTATCACTCAACTGAGAATTCATACTTCTAAGTATTTATTCCAGAGACACAGTTAGGTTCACATAAAAACCAGGGGAGAAATGGTTATAGTAGCTATATTTGTAATAACCCAAACTAGAAAAATCTGAATGTCTTCCAACAAGAGAATGGATAAACAAACTAGGGAACTCCCAAGCAATGGAATATTACCCAGTAATAAAAGGAATGAACTATTGATGTGTGTATAAAAACTTGAGTGGATCTCCAAAGGTTTCATAGTTTATGATTTTATTTATGTAACATTCTTGAAATGGCAAAATTATAGAGATGAGGAACAGCTCACCAGCTGCCAGGGGTTAGGGATGGAGGAAGGGAGTTTCTTTGTGTTGATGGGACAGTTCTGGATGTTGATTATGCTGGTGGCTACATGCATCTGCACTTGTAATAAAACTGCATATAACTATGTACAACACACACACACATACATACACAGTGAAAAATGAATAAGGTCTACAGTCTGGTTAACGGTTTTGTCTCAATGTCAATTTCCTTATTTTTATATTGTACTATATATGATTGTGTTGGTAATTATTAACGATATACATTTGTCAAAACTCACTGAACCATACACTTAAATAAGTGATTTTTACTGTGTGTAAATTATACCTCAGAATGCTAATTTTAAAATATAAAATAATAAATAGTACAGTCACTGAGAAAGAGGAAGGAAGGAAGGGAGGGAGGGAGAGGTGGGGGAGGGAAGGAAAGAAGAAACAGTAACTTGGGGGTAAACAGAAAGCACCCAGAGCAAAGGAAACACACACACACACACACACACACACTCACACACACGTACACGCACGCAACAACAACACATTCATGTCCTCAGAAAGGTAGGAGAAGATACTGGATCCATGCAGTAAAAATCAGATACAAAAAAAAAAAATAGGATACACATGAATTAAAACTGTGACAGCAAATTTGAAAAACACAGTGGTTAGAAGGCTTAAGTTGAAGAAATCTCCCAGAAAGTAGTCAAAAAGACAGAAATGGAAAATGAGAGAAAAGATAAAATTGGATGACCCATCTGGGAGGTCTAGCATCTGAACGGTGGAAGCTCCAGAGGGGAAAAAGGAGGAGAAATTAGAGAAATCAGAGGGGAGAGAATCCTCCCCAACATAGGAGAATTTCCCAGACCTGAAGGGAAACGTGCTTTGAGACTGAAAGAACCCAATAAATGCTCAGCACGACAGTACTCACTGTGAAATTCAGAACACGGGGGACAAAGAGAAGATTCTAAAAGCTTCCAAAGACGACTGGCTCCTGAGAGCTCATTGTTAAATTTTGGGAATTTTGCAGCCAGTTGCTAAATTATTGGTAGCATGAAATCAGCCCTGATGGGAATATTTACATCATTATTTATATCATGGAATCTGCTAAGGGGGAAGCTGGCTTACCGGCATATTTCTAAATAGTTAAGTAAATTACAGCATATAATTTATGCAGGCGTTAACAATAATAACTATGAAGAATGTACAGAAACGCAGCAAATGTTGGGGCACCTGGGTGGCTCAGTAGGTTAAGTGTCCGACTCTCAGTTTCAGTTTAGGTCATGATCTCAGGGTCCTGGGATAGAGCCCTGCGTCCGTCCTCTGCCCCTCCCCCCCCAAATAAATATGTAAATCTTAAAAAAAAAGAAACAGAATATGTTGACATAACATTATGTTAGGTAAGTAAACAAAAAGTGTAAGCACACTACAAATACAATTACGGTAAAGTATATTCATAGGGGCAGAGACCAAAGGAAATAAGCACAGGAAAAAAGTTATTTTGTTACAATGATGCTAGGAGTGTTTTAAAATTTACTTTACAGGCGCCTGGGTGGCTCAGTCGTTAAGCGTCTGCCTTCGGCTCAGGTCATGGTCCCAGGGTCCTGGGATCGAGCCCCGCATCGGGCCCCCTGCTCCGCGGGAAGCCTGCTTCTCCCTCTCCCACTCCCCCTGCTTGTGTTCCCTCTCTCGCTGTGTGTCTCTCTCTCTCTCAAATAAATAAATATGATCTTTAAAAAAAATAAAGTTTATTTTAGATGATCTTTATTATTTGTATAAATAAGATTAAAAACCTTTGCTCAGTTCACCCTCTCCAAGCACCTACAGAACAAAGCTCAAACTTGCTTAATGAAAATCCTACAAATGATGACTTGTTCCCCTAAGACCTTCTAGGAAACGAGGCAGGTAATTTTTAATTTTGTTCTGCCTGCCCACCCCGGGGTTATCTTGAGGAATCCCCAGCATCCAGGGAGAATCTGCACACCCTACTCCCACGTGTGTCTCTGTGGTAACGCTTATCACTTGGCTGGAGGTGAGTTATCCCTTAGCTTAAAAGTCTGCTCTCCAGGGAAGAAACTGTCTTCTTGGCTGCACACCGTAGGCACTTTAAGCAACTGTTCAGTGTTTGCCGAGGCAGGGTAGGATGGCCATGATAATGCTGCCTCTTCCATGAAGCCCTCCGGTTTCCCACACCACCACCACCCTTCCGGGAGAAATCACACTGTCCCTCTCTCGTGCTGGCATAGCACTTGCTATGACCTTGGGCGGATGGACTTCTCTCTGTAACTCAGCTTCCTCATCTGTAAAGTGGAGGCGAAACCGTACCTGTGCTAACAGGTTATCGTGAGGATTAAACCAGGTTGTGTTTTCGACACCTTGTGCCAAGTTCATGGTAAATACCCAATAAAAAGAAGCCACTGTGATGATCATTTTGGCATCTGCCTTGCTGTCTCCTATCGCAACATGTAAAACTCTCACCTCCCCTATTAGACTGAAAACTCCTCTTGGGCGAGCAATATATCCTGCTTATCTCCGTATGCTCCATAGCGCATGGCATGCTGTCTGGCCACAGCAGACATCTGACAAATGGTTCCTGAGTGTGCACAAAGAAGCACACACGGAGGCCATACGCATGTGCAGGTGTGTGCGTACATTTGTGGACACACCTGTACCAATACGTCCTTTTGTTGGCTGGGCTGTCTGGTCTGCAACGTTCACGGACCACCTCCACCTTCTGGAAGCGCAACATTCCCCGGCGTGGCTCCTGTGATCTTCTCTGTCTTGGATCTTCACCGACTTCTCTGACTACTACTGCTCAGCCTCCTTCACGCCCCGGTCCCTCCCTCATGGCCCTTAAGTGTCTGGTCCCCCCCCCATAGTGCCATCTCAACTCTGCTCTTCTCACTTTGGGCACTGTTGAGGGATTCATCAAAACCACAGAAGAGTATAGAAAGGTTACAAGCCTGGGGGTCGCCAGCCTCACCCTCCCTTCTGACCTTCAGACCTGCAAAGCCTGCGCTCCTTCCTTCGCCTCCCTCCCTAGGGCCCGTCACCAGCGCCGTGCCTTCATGGCTTTCAATGACAGCTCCCAAATAAGGATCCCATCCTCCACCCTCCTCTCTGGGCTGCAGCCATGTGTCAGCTCAGACCCCTCCACTTTCTCCCTGGACCCTGCTGCCACAGTGAACTCTCCTGGGGTCACTGTGAACAGAGCGGTGCATACACGGATAGATACCTAATAAATCAACCATTGTATCTTAACTGTAGAACGTAAGTGGTAGGTGTATTAGTGTTTGTGGCAATTCCTTCCACTTCTGTGCTTCAGACTTTTCATAAGATATCGGGGGACATATCTTTCACTGATGTCTTTTGACTTTTTGGATAAAACTCAGACTCCTTCATGGAGAACATAAGATCCTCTGTGATCTGGCCACTGCCTCCCTCTATAACATCATCTGCTGCCCCTCACACATGTCCCCTTCCCATAAACCATCCCAAATTACTTGGAGCCACTGGGAAGGGTTGGGGTATTTCATTCCTCTATACCCACGGACTTGCTGTTCCTGATTCCCAGAATGTTCTTCCCTGTGTTCTTCCTCCCAAACTCCTGTGTGCCCTTCAAACTCATCTCAAGCAATGCCTCCTCCAGGAAGCCTTCCCTAAACCAGTTCCAAAGCTCCTCATCTGGTTGCCATGCTTCTCCCCTGGCTCAGCAAAGGTCTGTGGCGTGAAGGGCCCCACCTAGGAATGGCTTTGTAGCTCTGCTGCCTCACCGGGACACCGGCCCCAGGACTCGGCTCTGAATCACGGAGGGTCTCTAATTTCTCCCCTCAGAGGAAGTGTCCTCAGGCAGTTCCTCTGCGTGTGCACGACAAACACACTTGGCTGGCTGAGCGGATCCGACGCTAGATCCGGACAGGCCAACCCGGGGAGGCCCACCGAGCCCCGGGGCCTGCAGGAGGGGCCCCGCAGCCAGGGGTGGAGGCCCCCCCTCCCAAGGAAGAGGTCCAGGCTGGGGTAGGGAAGAAGGCGGGGCCTGAGGCCGTGCAAGTCTGTGTCCCGGGCTGGGGACGGAAGTTGCTGAAGTACCATTAGTTTCAGTTTTGTTTCTCTCTCAGGCACCCAGCCTCAGCCGTGTCCAGGCCTCGGGGGGGGGACCCCCACTCCCCGTCCTGGACCCCAAGGTCAGCTTAGGCTTGGTAAGGAGGGCCGGGGAGGGCAGATGAAGGAGGAGCTGAGCTGGAGGGAGTGGGGGGAAGGAAGCGGGAGGAAGAAGGAGGGGGAGGGGAGGGACCGGGAAGGCGGGAGGAGAGGGGAGGGTGGGCGGGAGCACCCCACCTCGCCCCACTCTGGGACCAGAGGCCTGACCTGACCTGGGAAAGACCCCCCCTCACTCTGTGGCCTCTCCCTCCAGTCCCCAGAAGTTTGGGGGGACCCCCCCCTCCCACCGGCAGTCTCTTCCTGGAGGATTTTGCCACTGTGCTGGCATCTGGCGGTGGGGGGGAGTCACAGATGGACGCACACAATTCAGAGGCTTCTAGGAAAGCGAGGCCCCTTGCAGCAGGACAGGCAGAAAGGCCTCTAGGAGATGAGGCACGGGGCCTGGTGACCCCGAGGTCTAGCAGCTGGAAGGACAGCAGGGCAGCTCCCTCCCCTCAGCCTTCCTTCCTTCTGCTCCAGAACCCCTACCGAGGTAGGCCGGCAGGAAGTAGGGCAGGAAGTAGAGCCCGCTCACCCCTGATGCTGCTCCCAGGGTCTAGAAGAAGACCTGTGTGGGGGGCTGCAGGAACTGGGGCCCCCTTTTCCTGCCCCAGCTGCCAGGAGTCAAGGTGACCCTGCCCACCTGGACCCTCCCCTGCGTCCCTTCTCTGCCTGCCCCCCCCCCCCCCCCCCCCCCCCCCCCC
>NW_027397117.1:972889-1142000 GCF_003265705.2 Callorhinus ursinus
GCGGAGCAGGGTGGCTACGTAGTTTAAGAGCAAGCGGCCACAGGCCCTGGGAGACCAGAAGAAGATTTCCTGGCCATTCAGGTGAGATCCCCAGACTTGGAGGGGCTTGAGGATTGGGGGCGGGGGCGGAGAGGCAGGATGGCAGGCTGGAGGGGCCGCGGGCGAGGCCCTCTCTGCACTCTGATCCCGACCGCTTGCTTGCAGCATGGTTTCCCAGGGATCCTCGCCCTCCCTCCTGGAAGCCCTGAGCAGCGATTTCCTGGCCTGTAAAATATGCCTGGAGCAGCTCCGCGCCCCCAAAACGTTGCCCTGCCTGCACACCTATTGCCAAGGCTGCCTGGCCCAGCTGGCCGACGGCGGCCACCTCCGCTGCCCCGAGTGCCGCGAGACCGTGCCCGTGCCGCCCGCGGGCGTGGCCGCCTTCAAGACCAACTTCTTCGTCAACGGGCTCCTGGATCTGGTGAGGGCCCGGGCTGGTGGAGACCTGCGCGCGGGGAAACCCGCCTGTGCACTGTGTCCCCTGGTGGGGGGGGCGGGCACCGGGGGCCCGGCCACAGCCCGGTGCCTGGACTGCGCGGATGACCTGTGCCAGGCGTGTGCCGATGGCCACCGCTGCACCCGGCAGACCCACACCCACCAGGTGGTGGACCTGGTGGGCTACAGAGCGGGTTGGTATGACGAGGAGGCCCGGGAGCGCCAGGCGGCCCAGTGCCCCCAGCACCCTGGGGAGGCCCTGCGCTTCCTGTGCCAGCCCTGCTCCCAGCTGCTGTGCCGTGAGTGCCGCCTGGACCCCCACCTGGACCACCCCTGCCTGCCACTGGCCGAGGCCGTGCGCGCCCGGAGGCCCGGCCTGGAGGACCTGCTGGCTGGTGTGGACAACAGCCTGGCCGAGCTCGAGGCCGCCCGGATGGTGGAAAAGGAAGCCTTGGCCCGGCTGCGGGAGCAGGCAGCTAGAGTGGGGACCCAGGTGGAGGAGGTGACCGAAGGGGTCCTCCGGGCCCTCCTGGCCCAGAAGCAGGAGGTGCTGGGGCAGCTACGGGCCCACGTGGAGGCTGCTGAGGAGGCCGCCCGGGAGAGACTGGGGGAGCTGGAGAGCCGGGAGCAGGTGGCCAGGGCAGCGGCCGCCTTCGCCCGTCGGGTGCTCAGCCTGGGCCGCGAGGCGGAGATACTCTCGTTGGAAGGGGCGATTGCCCAGAGGCTCCGGCAGCTGCAGGGTTGTCCCTGGATGCCTGGGCCGGCCCCCTGCCTGCTGCCCCGGCTGGAGCTCCATCCTGGGCTCCTGGACAAGAACTGCCCCCTGCTACGGCTCTCCTTTGACGAGCCCCAGCTCCAGAAGGACAGTGGGAAAGATGAAGCGGGAAGCCAGGGAGGGGATGAAGCTCAGAGCCGCACGCAGGATGGAGCCAAGTTCGAGAGACAAGGTGGAATCCAGCCCCAGAGCAGGGATGGAGCTTACACCCCAAAGGAGGACAGAGTCCAGACACCCCAGGAAGATGGAGCCCAGACTCCAAAGGAGGACAGAGCCCAGACACCCCAGGAAGATGGAGCCCAGACCCCAAAAGAGGGCAGAGCCCAGACACCCCTAGAAGACGAAGGAGCCCAGACCCCGAGGGGCAGCAGATCCAACAAGAAGAGAAAGTTCAAAGGCAGGCTCAAGTCAATTTCCCGGGAGCCCAGCCCAGCACCTGGGCTAAACCTGGAGGGCTCTGGCCTCCTCCCCAGGCCCATTTTTTCCTGCAGTTTCCCCACACGGATGCCTGGAGACAAGCGGTCTCCTCGGATCACGGGACTCTGTCCCTTCGGCCCCCGGGAGATCCTGGTGGCCGATGAGCAGAACAGGGCACTGAAGCGCTTCTCCCTCAGTGGTGACTATAGGGGCACGGTGCCCGTCCCCGAGGGCTGCTCCCCGTGCAGTGTGGCCGCCCTGCAGGGGGCTGTGGCCTTCTCGGCTGGCGCGAGGCTCTACCTCATCAGCCCCGACGGCGAGGTGCAGTGGCGCCGGGCCCTGAGCCTCTCCCAGGCCAGCCACGCCGTGGCCGCGATGCCGAGCGGGGACCGGGTGGCCGTCAGCGTGTCGGGCCACGTGGAGGTGTACAACATGGAAGGCAGCCTGGCCACCCGGTTTATCCCGGGAGGCAAGGCCAACAGGGGCCTGCGGGCCCTGGTGTTCCTGACCGCCAGCCCCCAGGGCAATTTTGTGGGGTCCGATTGGCAGCAGAATAGCGTGGTGGTCTGTGATGGGCTGGGTCAGGTGATCGGGGAGTACCGGGGGCCGGGCCTGCACGGCTGCCAGCCAGGCTCTGTGTCTGTGGATAAGAAAGGCTACATCTTTCTGACCCTTCGCGAGGTCAACAAGGTGGTGATCCTGGATCCGAAGGGGTCACTGCTTGGCGACTTCCTGACAGCCTATCATGGCCTGGAGAAGCCCAGGGTGACCACCATGGTGGACGGCAGGCACCTGGTTGTGTCCCTCAGTAACGGGACCATCCACGTCTTTCGGGTCCGCCCTCCTGATAGTTAAAGGGCTAGGACTGGGGAGGGACTCGGGGAGGGGAGGGGAGGGGGGAGGGCTGTAGGGAGAGAGGAGGGAGGCGAGGCAGCCGTGGGATGTGGTGGCTGAGGGCAATTTTCCCAGAGGGCAGGGCCTGGTAACCTTTCAATGTGAAGTGCCAAACTGCTAACCCCTTGTGGGGGGGGGGTGCAAGGAGGGGACAAAGGGTGGTGGTGTGACCCCAGCTCTCAGAAGCAGAGGAGGAGGGGAGGAGGCGCCGGAGCTAACCGTGCCTCCTATTTGTGGGTAACTGCCTCGTCGCCACTGCCTTTATAGATCAGGTTTCTGAAATTCGTGAGTGTTCTTCGAAACCATTCCCAATGGAATGGCCCAGGGAGAGTCTGAGTGTGTTTTGGGGGGGAGAGGGGGGTTGGGGAGCTTTGGCAGAAGGAATCTGTGGAGCCAAGAAGGGCTCAGGTATGTCAGGCATGTGCCTTCTGGAAGAGAGCTGAGAACCCAGCTTCCCCTCAGACTGGAACAGGGAGATAGGCCAGGTTGCACGAGGCCTCGGATTTTGACACGGCCGCAGCCAGGAAGTAGAGGCTCCTCGGTTCATAGTGTCCCCCAGCAAAGTACAGAGAAAATCTGGCCTTCGTTTGGCTGAACTAAAGGGTGAAGGGATTTGCCCTCAGGTAGGCCATTATTGCTGAGGACAACAACCTTGCCCGAACCCTGGAGGCCAGGTGTGGGACTCCCGGGCCAAAGCAGCTGGAAAACCTGAGAAGTCAGTAGTGGGGCTGGGCTGGGTGGAGGAATGAAATCTGCCGGAGGTGAGCCGGGACCGCAAGTCTCTTGCATGGGCCATGGACGTGTTGAGCCAGGAGCAGTTGCGTGAGGACCAAAGGGAATTTAATGTAGGGATCGTGGACGAGGGAATGTTCATGGGAACCAGAGGGATTTTGGACAAGTCCAGAGGGAAAGTTCAAGGCATTCGGAGTGGGGAAAAGAAACCCCTTTTCTAGAGAGGTCATTGTTCGTTGAAGTGATAGGGGAAATCGTCAATGTCAAGCAGACAAATTAAATTATATAAAAACTTCAAACGTTTGTGTAGCAAAAAGTAATGAAAGATGAAAGGGAAACCAGTTAGGAGGAGGGAACTATGTAGAATTGGTCTGAGTAAGAGCTGAGCCTCCTGTAGAAACAGTGACCAAGAGATGTACTTGGTTCAAAAGACCCAACAGGCTGGCCCCCAGGAGGAAACACACACAGGCCAGCACCAGGAAACTATCAAATAAAGTCAACCCTTTGCATTCGCCAAAACTACAATGAAGGGTTTTGTCGTGGGGTGACAGACTCCCAGCGCTATGGAGCGCTGCTTTTTGGAGAGCCGTTTGACAATACTTGACAAAGGTAGAAAGAAATGACTATAAGACTAAGTTATCTCACTTTGGGGAATACATTCTGGGAAAATAATTCAAAAGAAAGAAAGTATTTGCACAGAGATATTTGTGGCCACCTCTATTATCACAGTCATCGACTGAAAACTGCTTGGCTGTGGGGGACAGCCAAGTAGATTGTGGTCTATAAGGACCATGAGCTATTGCTTTCACATATGACAACTATGAAAACTATTTTGAAGGATATGATGCTATGTGATGCAATCATAGCAAAAAAAAGAGAGAGAGAGAGAGAATTTGGAATTATGACCACATCATGATAACCACAAGGTAAAATTATGTCTGAATAGTTATCGAGTGGAAATAGGTTCAACATTTGTAAATAGTGATTTGGGAGACTGGGTTCTGGTCCTTTCGTGCTGTTACTCATATATGCACATTTCTACTTCAGTTATAATTGACCATTAAATAACATGTATGCTTGAATATTTACTTCAAAAACATACACCTCTATAAATGATATTCGAGAATAGCTATTGGATTTGCAAATGAATATGTCAGTTAGAGCAAACGAGACCGTTTGAAGGAGAAGCAGGAGTCTGGAGAATTCCCAGCTGGCTGGGACCTCCGGCAGGGAGGAAGGGCCATCAGAGCCGGGGGTGGGGGTGGTGTGTGAGTGTGGCCTGTCTGGTGACTGACCGAGGAACCTGCCCTGGGGAGGTATGCAGAGGTCGGGGAGTCCTCCGGGGTGATCAGATCATTATGGAGTGTCCAAAAGACAAGGGTAGGTCTTGCTGAGTTCACCAACTAATTCAGACCAAGTGGTGTTTCTAGGAAACCAACTAGTACCGGGTGAGTTGTATGGGGGTGGGGACAATGTCTTCTCTTCTTTGCAGCTCTATTTGCAGAGAGCACAGTGATGGCTCATAGTAGGTGCTCAATGAACGTCTGTGAAAAGAATTAGTATCTAGAAAAAGCACAAGACAGCAATAAGACTCTTTCCAGAGGTTTCCCACCTCAGATGTCCAAACCCCAGCCAATCAAGTTGTCCAAAACCTTGGCTTGTGGGAAATCTCTGGTAGGGGGCACTGTGGACACAGACCACCATATACCTCCCAGGGGGTGGCCCAGCTGAGTCACAAAAGAGATGAGACTGGGGTGTCTTGCTTGTGTGTGAAGGGGGACCTGGTGAGTCATAGGCTCTAGGGGATCCTATACCTTTGGGTTAGAAAAACAGTTTTGCAGAGCTGCATGGGAACCATGGGAATGTCCCCTGGCTGCAAGAAGAGAATCCCATAGATGCTTCAGAGCTATAGGGACCACTTTCCAGGAAGCTGTAGGGATCCTGGGAGGCCGGGCATTGGAAGATTGATGGAAGTACTAACTTTTCCTCATTAAGGGGCAGGGGTAGCAAGGCACAGAACACTGGCAAAAGGTGAAACGGAAGGAAAGTACCAGCATTGAGCATAATTTGGGGGTAAAATCCCTAGCACCTTAACTGTGATCTAGGAATCCTTCACAGCACGACGAGAAAGTTCTTGGTTAAACTACAGATGTTAAGAAATCAGGAACATCCTGAAAGATATAACCCCCCACACACACACTCACACCCACATTTGACTATGACAGTTAACTTGATCAATCATTCCATTTCGTGTTTGGAACTTTCCAGGTTGTGCATATACTGGTGAAAGAAGCATGCCATTCGGGTAGAGAGAGAGGGAGTAGAAAACCTCTTCCACAGTCTTTGTGTCTAATAAAGGGAAGAGAATGAGGTAGCAGAGTCCTGGGTTGATCTCCAGCTCCTCCACGAAATAGCTGTGTGATCTTGGCTAGCTTCCTAACTTCTCTGAACCTCAGTTAGCACATCAGTAATACGGGGATCACAGTAGGCACCATGCCCACCTCTCGGGGTTGTTTGTGAGTACTGGGTGAGAAGCACGGAGAAGTGCTCAAATCCGAGGTATGGGTTAGGAACAAGCTTAGCTGACCTGTGCTGACCTAACACAGACTCTTCCACTGGCTTAAGCCTGCGTGGGGGTTATACGCACATACTGTGAGGTTAAGCTTAAGAAGGTCCAGGTAGCGTTGTTACCTGTTTCTCCTTTGGAGGAGGTGTTTTGTTTTGCTTTGTAGCAGTTATTTGAAGAAGCCATATGTCTAACTGTAGGAGCAGAAGGGACCAAAGGCCAGCTTGCTAAGACTCAGTGCTGTTCTGAAAGCCAGGTGAGAACCAGCCTGTGCCAATGAAGGACTGATAAGCATAGACACTTAAGAAAAGTTCAAAATGGCAAGCATGGCCCGATCTTTTGATAATTTAGAGGAAATATAATTTGGGAGGGACTAGCTCTCCTGTCATTGTAATCTTGTTATTACTGTATCTATAAAGCCATGTCATTCTAATATATGCTACAGAGGTAGAATTCCAGAAGGGTAGAGGTCTGAGAGGGAATTCGGAAATCTTCTGAGGAAATGGGTGAGGTTGGTGATCTGGGCTGGGCAGGATTTGATAGGTGGGTGCCAAGAGCAAGGTGTTTGACCATCTGTCCGTGACAGGGCAGCTGGCAACTACAGTTATCTTGCAAATGAAATGGGAGATTGGACAGGGCACAGAGGTCCACTTCGGGCGGGGGGGGAAGGTGGGGGGAGTGGTTTTGGACTAGCTGGGGTAGAGAGCTGCCAGGGTGCGTTCAAGAAGATGTTCCTAGCAGGAGAAAAATCAAGTTCAGATGCAGGCTTAGGAAAATAGGTAACTTGACTAAAGATAGCAGAACCAACCTGCCCAACTTGTTCGTGAATATAGTTTAATTAAATGGGTCAGGACAGGAGCAAAAATAGGTTTTCCAGGGACCACGGATGGCCTTTGATAGGAGAGTGGAGTAGGTACAGTGGGGTAAAGGCAGGACCTCACCTGAAGCCCCAAGTGAGGAGCCTTCAGGACCAGGTAGAGAAGGGCCTGTATATAAAGAGGCGATTAGGAAGGAGTTTTGGGGAGATTTGGGAAGACAACCTGACTTGTCTCCGGAGAAAGTCTGAACTGGTTGGCTTAGTAGCCAAGAGAGACGGGGTTGAAAACAGAATCGGGACCTCGGTACCCATGGTGTCAGCCCAGCAAAGTTTTCTTAGTTGCCTTGGGCTGAAGAATATGCGCGGGAAGCTTTCATTCCTTCATGTACTTCCTTTCTCCTGTTTCTTAATAAATTCTCTTGAAAAAACGTGAACCTTCTCTTAGATGGATTCGTGGCTGTGGGGAACAGTCAACACCAGAGAGCAAAGGGCCCAGATATCATGACTTCCCCTGCTGTCCTTGGGGGACACTACAGGAGCAGGGTGACCCACAGTCACCATCTGTTGTCCCCCCCTAGTTCCCTCTCAACTCCTGCCTGTGGACAGAGGGGGCCTCTGGGCAGAGATGTGGATCTTCCAGGCTAACCCTTGGTGGGAGCCAGCAGGTGACCTGGCTCGGCCGACCTGCATGTGGGCACACTCAGGTGGGGTATGATTGCATGAAGGGGTGGGGTAGGGGGAGGTGGGCGAGGGACCCAGGTCAGGGTGGCTGTGCCCCCCACCGGTCTCTGCTTATTTTCTGGTTTGGAGGAACCAAACAGGCATCTGTGGGCACCTTCCAGCATGCACAGTGGGCCCTGCAGGGCTGGGAGGTATCGGGGCTCTAGGATTGTCTGCTTACTAGCCAACCCCACCCACTCTGACCTAGTGTCCAGAGCCCCTCGAGGAACTCCTGCCCCCTTGCCACCAGCTCTGCCGAGCCAGAAGGGGAAGGAGCTTAACCCGCACAACCTCTGGCCTCCCCATTGAATGCAGATAGAATAGCAGTTACAGAGCACCCGCCTACCTGTGCTTCCTACCCATCAGCTTCCAGAAGCCTCAACTCCTACTAAGTAGGAATCGTTAACATGATTTGACAGACAGGGACACTGAAGATGGTGAGCCTTGTTTGTTATAAGTAGATTTGGATTCTGACTCCAACTAGCCCTGACTCCGGAAACTGTGTCCCTCTTCCTGCATTCATCAATGACAGCTGAGTGGAATGAGATTGGAGGTTCTTTCCTAAGCTCACAGACCAGGCCCTTGTCCTTATAATAGGTCTGGAATCTAGACACAGGAAGGGAAACTCAGAGATACTTCTGAGCATCCCACCATCTGGTGCTCACTGGCAGGGGTCGGGGAGCAAGATGGAGAAGAAAAGAGAGGAGAGAATGTTTTGAGTGGCTTGGTGGGGAAGCAGGGGGTGCAGGTCAGGGCCCACCACTGCTGCGGTGACAGCCTGAATAAGAATTCCACAATTCATCATCGAGTGACTCAGCCCGGCTTTGGACTGGCGCCTCCCTGAACCCCGGGGAGCATGACTCAGCAGCTGAGGGGGCCAGGCGCAGGTCCATGTGAGCGGTGATTGTGGGGAGAACGGCCTGTTCCCAGCTCCAGACCCCAGGCGGAGCGTCTGCCTCTGTGGTCAGACACACACACGACCTGGGGTTCCTAGCCATGTGGCCAAGCCTCCTCCCTCAGACCTGGGTCTCTCCTCCTCCACGGTTGAGAAGGCTGACCCAGCAATGGTGGAGCTGCTCCTTTTCCCCCACGGCCTTGGGGTCTGCCGTGGTCACAGCCGTGAGGGGCCTCTCTCCCCTGCACTGCGCTGCCGGGGTGAGGCCAGCCTCCCTGTAAGGGCAGCCGAGGCCTCACTGTAGGGGCAGGGAGACGGGCACGTGTCCCAGGCTGGGCACATGACTGGACAGATGGTCACAGCATCCCTCTTCGCTGCTGAGGGCAGGGGAATGGGGCTCTCTGGCCTTGACTTTGCTCAAGGGTCAACACAGAAAATGTCTCCTCCGCCTCAGACATAGAGAACTGTCTCCCCTTAACACTGAGTTAGGGACAGTCCATCAACTTCCCGCAGAAAACAGCCAAAGCAAGGTGAGAGGGAACAGCCCCCGAATCCAGTGGGGGGTGGGGCGGGACACAGAGGTTGTAGGGCACCATGCAGGGCACACAGATAGTCGTCCCTGCCAGCGACCCGGGTCACTTTCTCACCTAGATTATTCACACACAGCCCCTTCCTCCCCAGGACAAGAGGTTCTTTCTTTTTTTTTTTTTTTTAAGATTTTATTTATTTGACAGAGAGAGACACAGCGAGAGAGGGAACACAAGCAGGGGGAGCGGGAGAGGGAGAAGCAGGCTTCCCGCGGAGCAGGGAGCCCAATGCGGGGCTCGATCCCAGGACCCTGGGATCATGACCTGAGCCGGAGGCAGATGCTTAACGACTGAGCCACCCAGGCGCCCCTGGACAAGAGGTTCTGATTCACACGCAGCCTTCCGAGATCAGGTGTTCAGTAAATATTTGTTGGCTGAAGGAACAAAGGAGCGAATTGGTGCTGGAACCCAGTCACTGTCCCGCACTTGGGATGCAGTGGTGGGAGGAGTAGGTGAAGCCCCTGGCCGGGCTGGCCCTGGGGCAAAAGAGGTTTATCCCTCCTCCTTAGAAGGGAGGCATGAATAAGAGCGAAGTTATCCAAATTCTGGAGAGAAAAAGTAACCACTCTGCTCTCCTTTTTCTCCAGCCCCCAACCTCCCAGTCCTTCAGCCCTCTACGGTACTGTTTCATTTCATTGTTTATCTGTTTATTTACTGTTGATTGTTTCCTCTCCATTTGCCACCCTGGGAAGGACGCAAGCCCCAGAAGGACGGGGCATTTTGCCCGTTTTGTGTGCGGGTGTATCCTATGCCAGTAGAATAGTGCCTGGGATATAGTAGGTACTGAATGAATGAATGGATGGAGGGAGGGAGGGAGGGAGGGATGGATGGATGAATGAATGAACGCTATCTGTTGACCATTTACTCTGAGCCAGGTCCTTTCCTACCTGCTTTGCACTTTACACATATCTCATTTAGTGCCCTCAATGGTTCTGGGAGGTAGCGATTACTATCATCCCTGGTTTAAAGATGGGGAAGTTGAGGTTGGAGATGATGTCACATGGACAAAATCTACGGGGGCTGGGCAAGGGCCTGGGTAGAGGCCAACACCAGCTGTAGCTTGTCTGGGGCCAGCTCTCCATCATCCACCCCCTGGAGCCGGGGGTGGGGGGGGAGCTGCCCATGAGGCCTTCCAGGGAAGCCACACCCGGCTCATCCAACCCTTCTGGTTGATGTTTTTCTTTATCACTCTTCCTACCGACTTCCCCCATCACCCTGTCCCACACGCAAAAGATATTTCTTCTGCCCTGGAACGCAGCACCCCAACTTCCAGACTTTTCCTGGCAGAACCACAGAGACCTCCTGAGGGCCGTGAAGGGGACTAGGGAGCCCGGGCCCTGCAGAGCTGGGACAGGCCTGTTCCCGTAGCCCACTCCCTAACACTTCCCTTCCTGCTCTCCCTGAGACTGTGTGGGAGGCTCCCAGCCCCAAGCTCAGGGGAAGCAGAACCGCTTTTCTATGGGTTTCCTACTGCTGGGAACTGAACTAGAACGCAGGGAGGCCCCTGCCTACCCCAGGGCACCCGCGCTCCCAGACACTGTCTCTTCACCGGGGCGACTCTGCAGGTCCCAGGCAGGGGGATCCAGGCCCCTCACCCCCTGCCTCACCCCCCAGTCCCCTTCTCTGCCCCCAAGCCTCTGTGGTTCTCCCACCAGGAAGAGTCTGGAAGCCGAGGAGATGCTGTGCTTCAAGGCAGAGATATCTTTTGGGGGTGGGACGGGGTGATGGGGGAAGTTGGTAGAAGAGTGATTAAACAAAAAACATCAACCAGAAGCGATGGGGGAAGCGGGACGGGCTTCTCTGGAAGGCCCTGTGGCCAACACCTCCCCGGGGGAGTGATGGAGAACTGACCACAGGAGGCCACAGCTGGTGCTGGCCTCTGCCCAGCCCCTTGCTCCCAAGTGATCCCTGGAGAAAAGAATGGAGACCCAGGAACATCAGGAGCGGCAGGAAGCCTGCAGAGACCTGAGGACACAAATGTCCATGCTCAGGAAGACACAGTGCCTATGTCACCATCTAAGGGCTTGGGGAGGCAGCGGGAGAGGAAAGGAAGGAGGCTGGGATGTCTGAGCAACATCTGGAAGTGGGTCATCAGGGGAGGCAGAAGCTGGATCGGAAGTTGTCAGGGAGCATCTGAGTCCAGATGTTGGAGAAGCAGGACCACACTTCACATATGGGTTTCTGCATGTGGCTGGAGCCAAGCATCCTCGCTGGTGTTTGCAGGAGAGAGGGGGTTGTAAACACACAGTGGGGAGGCATGCTGGTAGGGTGTTCCCAGGCAGGGCGCCGTGCCAGCTTGCACCTCATCAAAGGATCAAGACTGGAATTTCCCTGAAGCTCATTTCCTATCATTTAATCCTCAGTTGAGGACAACAGTTGCCAAGTCTGCCCCCCAAGGGCAAGTGCGGCGGGGGGGGCCAAGGAGCAGAGCCCTCCAGGAGTGCCTCTGAGCTCCACCCAGAAACCCCTCTCCTATCACGGAAGGTCATATGCCTTCCCTCTGGGGTCCTTCCTCCTTTCCTCCAAGAATGGGATTCAGGATGAGGAGAGCCACATTTTACCCCAGCTCCAGCACTCACTAATGGGTGACCCCCACATTTTCTTTCTTTCTCTTTCTTTTCTTTTCTTTCTTTCTTTCTTTCTTTCTTTCTTTCTTTTTTAAGATTCCATTCATTCATTTGAGAGAGAGAAAAAAAACACAAGCCGGGGGAAGGGCAGAAGGAGAGGGAGAAGCAGATTCTCCATTAAGCAGGGAGCCCAACATGGGACTCAATCCCAGGATCCCGAGATCATGACCTGAGCTCACCCTTAACCGATTGAGGTAGCCAGGCGCCACCACCCCCACCCCCACCCCGGCATAGGTTTCTTAACCTCTCTGGATCCTGTTTCCTCATCTGTATAATGGATGCAGTGAGATATTGTGGGGCCCCCACAAGAAGAAATGAGATACAGAATGTAAATGCACCTAGCCAGTGCCTGGGACATAGGAGATATCCAGTCAAAGCTCATCGCTCCTTCCTCCCCTCACCCCTTGGGACCGTTTGCCTTCTCCCCACACCTTCTGGGGACAAAGGCCCTGGGCTGAGCTGCTTTCCTCCCACCCCCCAGGCACCAATCAATCAGTCCACTGTACAGAAGGCATTTCTGGGCCCTGCCTCTAAGGGACCAATGCAAACAGCAAGTGCAAAAATGTGAAGGGAAGACATGGCCACCCGGGGAAAGCGGTGCGTCACCAAAAGAAGTGACTTTATTGTGGACGCCCATCACAGCCCCCCCGCCCGGTTCCCTACTAATGCACGCATGCCATGGAAAAACCCAGCTTGGGGCCAACTGATGGCAACTGGGTGCACAAAGACTAGTACTAGGAACCAAATGTTGGCTTATCAATTTACTGACAGAGCCACAGTCCCCAGGCACCTGGACACATCTCTCCTGGCGGCTTCAGAATCAAATGGCCAAGTATGGGATCAGAACAAGGCCAGGGCATTGGATGATTTCAACAGCTGGATGATAGGCTGAGGCATCCATGCCACCTCGGGACAACCCAGCCCCATGGCCTGACCCGTGAGGGTTCTGGGACAGAGCACCAGACTGTCCTGCACAGCCTAGAGACCCGGCCCCAAGCTAGGTCTCCCTGGAAGCCCCATTCATAATGAGGGAGAAGTCTCCCCTCTGTTGGCATTCCCCCCTGCCCCACCCGGGCAGAAGACAATGCAGTTAGGTCCCTAACATGCATTTGCAATCTTATCTGTCCTTCTGAGATTTCACCCAGGTCTCCTTAATTGGATTTGGGATATTTACAGACAGACAGTCTCCTAGGTAATTTCTACAGAGGGCTAATATCCTCTCCTAAACCGTGTTTCTTCCTAATTGAATTCTCAGAAGGCAATGTTAACTTCAAGGTACTTGGCTGTCAGGCCCAAGTCCCGCCCACGTGGGGCAGTATTAAGGCACAGAGGAGGAAAGCGTAGATCCAAATAGTTCCTCCCTCTAAATGGCGCAAAACCCAGTAGGGAAAACAAAATCAACATGTGGTACAGTTGAAGAACGATCCAGTGCTGAGCGGTGTGTCTGACTGTGTGGGTCTGATGGTGAGAGCGTTCAAGTTCACAGGAGAGACAGCCTCGGGTGGCCTGGAGGAGGCTGGAAAGCCTTTGGGGGTAAGGTAGGATCCAAGCTTCCTTGGGAGGCTCTGTGAAGGGCTGATTTACATAAGAACAGCAGGGGAGATGGGTGGGACAATGGGAAATCCGATGGTGTGGATGGAGGGGACAAACATGGCAGAAGACGGTCCTGTCCCCAACACGAATGCCTTCCCACTTTCCTTCTTTCACCCACTGTTCCTGCTGATCTTCCCCAAACAGGAACTGGGTTTGTGGAGAAGCCCAGCAGGCCTAGGGAGACCCTGCAATTAACACAGACCTGGCAGGTGCCCATCCCCCCAAGTGCACCGCCACCCCCCCCAACACACACACCCTCGCACACACGCCCGCCCGGTCCAGCTGTCCAGCTGCAGCGAAAACATCCACTAGCAGGAAAGCCCTGTCACAGAGGGAGGGCAGGGGAGCCCTTGCCCCAGACCAGAGGCGACAGCCTTCCACCTGCTGCTCCAACCGTGGGCCTGATTCAGCCCGGAAACCAGCTCAGTGTGCCAGACACAACAAGACCTCCTCCCCTCACCTACAGCCCCTTGGGGTTCGCAGAAGTGATAACAGGGAGTTTCCGTGTTAGGGGCTTTCCATCCGGGATCTGCTGCCGCCTCCCACCTCGGCCACTGCCACGGAGTGCATGGCGTGCCACTTCCTGAAAGGATAAACACTTGAGGACGTAGGTCCCCTGAGCCTGTCCTGAGAGTTTAGTCTACTTGATACATCCAGAGCAGAATGGGTTCCTCAGCACGAGTCTAAAGCAGGAGCTCAGAATGAGAAGCGCCCCAAATTTCCTAGACCCCAAAGCTCTCCTGTTGGTCTCTCTGTAATTCCACTGGTGTCCCCTCTGAAGGAGCTAGATCTTGGAAATGAGACACTTGCCTTTCTGCTTCCCCAGAGCGCCCGATCCTTTGACAGAGGTGGCTGGGGCAGGGCGGAGGGCTCAGGAGGAGGGAGACGTCTCCAGCCTCAGGGCCCCGAGCTCCTGCCGACCCTGGCATGACCCACAGAGGCCGTCTGGGTCTGGGGCCAGCCCTCCAGGGTGGTGAGCTGGCAGGTTGGGTTGCACTCTGGGAAAGAGGGAGTGTGCCTCAGGGAGCCAGTTGTCGGTTCAGGCTGTGAATAACGGGGGCCTCATCACTACCCCAGAGCTGCAGGGGCAGGAGTACCCGGCACAGGGACTGACTAAGACAGCAGGTCTGGGCGGGAGGGTGATGGGCAGGGAGCAGGGAGGCTCCGCCAGGAACCTACACACAGGGCAAATCCTTCGGCCTGCTCTCCGGTGTTCTCCCTTCCCAGGCCCTTCTCCCCACATGACTCTGCTTCTCCAGGCTGACACGACCTCCGGTCCTCTCCACCGGGGCCCCTTTGCCTTTTCTCAAAGGTCGGGCCCCTGGACCCTGCCCCAGGCCTCAGATCTCCCTTAGCGGGATGCCTGATCTCCTGTATGACTCAAGAGGCATTTGGTACACCCTTTCTCTGAACTCCTAGTCTTTATAACTGCCTTTCTCCAGAATAGGGCCCTAAATCCCTCCGGGGCCAGAGCCCTATCTCCAGCCCGAGCACATTTACCTGCTCCACGGGCAGAAAGGGCAATAAAAGCAGCTCTCCCTGAGAGCTTGCTGATGACAGGATAGTGACATCTTGCAGATCCAGCACGCAGATTGGCTCTCACAGGGGCCTTCCTGAGCATTTCATGTGTCCCTCTTCTTCTTCTTCTTCTTTTTTTTTTCTCATTAAACTTTTGTTTTAATGGGTCTCAAAATTCTGTGACAGATTTTTGGTCAAGTTGTTTCCATTAAAAAGTACTGATTTTAAAAACTAGTAACTTAAAACTGCCACAAACACACAAATCATGTGTCCCTTTTCTAAGGCATTCAAGGCCCGTTCTGCCTTCTCTGGCCCTGAAGTTGAAGACAGTCCTTCTGTGCCCGGAACCAGCTTTTCATTTCCTCTCGGCCTTCTCCACCCATCTCAAAGTCGAGCCTGAAGTCCAGGGTCAACAGATAACCAGCGCACAAACATGAATGGTGCCCAGAAACTGCTAGTGGAGCAGATGGGTCAAAGGGCAGTGTGGCACGTCTCCCCCCAGCCCCCTCCAGGAGCTACGGCTCCCTGTCACCAGGCGACCCAGGTTCAAGGCCTCAGGGAAGAGTCAGGCAGATTCTTTCTAGATCCCTTGCCTCCAAAAGCCACCTCGGAGCCACAAGGGTCTGAAATTGCACACCATTCGCTGGGGTGGTCTAAGGTTGTAATCTCGATCCCAGGGAGGAGCCAGTAAAGACAAAACCAAACCAAACCAGCATCCCAGGATTCTGATTCAAGATTCAAATCATCAGTGGTGGGCCTGGCTCTCAGGACTTTTCAAACGCTCCTGGGTAAGCCTGAGGTGAAGCTTGGGCGGAGAGCCACTGGACCAAGACCAGAAAGTCACCATTCCTGAGCAAGTGTGGCTGGGGTGTGTGTGAAACCATCACGGCTTGAGTGGGAACAAGTTCCTTGCTCAGCAGCTGCTCTGGGGGGAAGGAAGGAGCCAGGGGTGGGAAGGGGAGCCGTGGGACATAGCAAGGGAGAAGCCTGGGCCCATCCTGGGTTGGAGGCTTAGGGAAACAGATGTGCAGGGGACCCCAGGGGGACAGCTGAAGCACTGAGAAACAGTATGGAGGCAGGTTAAGAGCTAGGGGTGCTGGAACCAGCTCCTCCCATTAGCTGAGTGACCTCGAGCAAGAGATCCAGCGCCCCTGTGTGTGGGTCTTCTGTGGATTGGGACGGTGCCACCCCTGGTCTCTGAGCTGGATGAGAATGAACGCAGGTACTGAGCGTAAAACAGGCCCTGGCAAACAGCCACCCTTCTGCACAACTTAGCTATCGGTCCCGCTACAGTATGGGGAAGGGACATTTTCCCCGAACCTCTAAAGAAGAGGCATACAGACCCCAGCGCCGTAGGAATGAATGGATGTGCAGGTCAGAAACTGCCTGAACCCATCAACAGGGGCACGCACATATCCAGACAGCTTGGCAGGGGTTTTCAGACGCTCAACATCCTCCTTACCCCAGCCTTACCAGCGTGGGACGCTGGGATGCCTCCCAGGGGCACTGCGGTGCTCTTGGGATGTCTCTTTCCATTTCTTCCAGATGTAAGCTTCTTCTGGGCTCTGAACGAGGAAGGAAGCTCGCCCTCTGACAGTGCACACAGTGGGGGACCCTAAGCTGGCCTCCACACTGGCCTGGCCTCCTTCATCCCACATGGAGCTCCCACAGGCTCCGATCTCCACAAATCCTGCCCTAGAACCTAGAGTTGTTTTACTTGGTTTCTGGCAGCCCACTGGCCATTTGGGGCTGGGGCTATCCCAGCCTCGGCATGGCTGGTCTTCTTTGCAAATACTCCTTCAGTTCTGCCTTTGGCCTCCCTCTGATCTTCCTGACCTTGACAGGAGATCCTGTTTTTCCCCTATAAGAGCTCATCTGCCTTAGGAGGCCAGAAAGGGGGCAGGGGACCATTTCTCCTAGTTGTCCCAAAGCAGGACCCAGACCTCTAGCTTTCCGCGCCAGCATCCCTACCTGGAAGACAGTTCATGATGAGGCTTCCCCAGACTGGGGGTTGTTTACCTGCTTGAGGCAGGAAGGCCCTGTCCCTTTCCTTACCCCCTTGCTCTCTGGAGGGTGACTCGGTCTCCCGTGTATTGTTTTCTTTCCGGTGGAATTTTGCTTTTGAGGACTCAGTGTTCTGTGTTACTACTCCGCGGCTACCGCCACCACCAGGCCTCACATCCCGGTTTCCTCCTGTCCAGACAGTGCTGGCCGCCGGCCAGGACCTCGACCATTCGTGGTGAGGACAGGGGTTGAGGACAGCAAAGGGGGGAGCAGGAAGTGGGAAGCTGACCGTCCTCCTTGGTCAGGGCCTCAGGCCTCTTCTGTGGGGCCTGCAGTGTGTCCGCTGTGGGTGGGCGAGCCCTCCCCCCTGCAGTGGGCCGTGTGAGCCCAGGGAGCAAGCCTGGCAGGGGGGACACATGAGGAGGTTTCACACAGATGGGGACACACCTGCAGCCTGGGACTTCATAATCCCCAACTGGTTTCCCCTGAGATTTGGTGCAAGACACCCCCTGGCTCTAAGGGAGTCAAGGAGGCCTGCTAGGCAGGCCAAGGCTGAGGCCAGTCTCCAGTGGGGTCGCAGGGCAGGGGGTGGGGGTAGAGGTGATAGGCCAGACTGTCCAGCCTGTGCCAACTCCCCAGCCCATGGCACTTCCCGTGGGGTTGCACAAGGTCGGGAGAAGGGGCAGGTGTGGATGGGGGTGGTTCCTGCCTCCTCTTTGTTGCCCTAGATGCTGGCCCACACGGTGGCTCCAGGAAAAAGCCCAAGTCCGATTCCTGGGGTGTTAAATGCACCCCAAGTCAGCCTGCCCTGCCAGCCCCGGAGCCCTTGTCAGGTCTGAACTGCTTCACCTTGCCACCTCGGCTCCCCTCACCCCTGCAGCCCCAGCTCCTCCCCCTAGCACCCCCACCCCCAAGGCAGAGCTGTGATGTGAATAAGTTACTCACTCTGCCTGCATCAGACTTTACTCCCAGTCCTGCTATTTCCTGACACACTTGGTGGTGGGGGGGGGAGCACAGCAAGGCCACCTAGGCAAGGGACTCAGGAGGAGGGCATGGTATAATTCTGGGTCCTGGATGAGGAGAGACGGCAGGCACTGCCAGCCTTATGCACCTGCTTCAGAGCCAAGTTCTTAACACGGTGATCATACTTTCATCAGGCATCCACGGGAAGCCGGGTCCTCTCCTGCCAGTGCCAGGCATGGGCCAGAACCCTTGGTGGCCTTCCTTGCCCCAGTCGGGGTCTTGTCCAACCCTACCTGCTGAGCTCCTGGTTCCTTGCCTGAGGGCCCGACGAGCTGACCCCCCCTCTAGCACAGGAGTCCCAGTCTCCCCTTGGGAACCAAGGGGCTCAAGGGAGGACACACAGGAAGAAAAATGGAGAATACAAGTTTTTATTTTTATTCATTTATTTTCAAGTAGGTTCCATGCCCAGTGGAGCCCAATGCGGGGGGTTGAACTCATGACCCTGCGCTCAAGACCTGAGCTGAGGTCAAGAGTCGGACGCTTAACTCACTGAGCCACCCCAGGCGCCCCAGAAATGCACATTTTAAAGTCAGCTGAAACCTACAGGCCACTCTGTATGGACAGACACACTGGATCACTTCGCCCACGCCATCCTTTCAAATCCTAACGACACCATCACAAAACTGGCATCATCCTCCCCACTTTGCCGAAGAGAAAATGGAGGCTCAGAGGAACAAAGGAGGCTGCCCAGAGGCTCCTGCTAGTCCTCGGGCCACGTCTGCCTCTTCCTACACAAGGTATCTTGTTCTGAGCCATGGTGTCTGTCTTAGGGAGATGGAAGCTCTAGGAAGGAAGTGTGATAACCAGAGCCAAGACTGTCTGGTCACACCAATGACCATCAGAGAATTCTGTGTCGAGAGCAAGCACACTGCACCCATTCTCCCAGACCCAGCTGCAAATCCTGGGAAGGTGATGGGAAGGGTTGTGGGCCCTGGTATATCCAAGCACACCAGCAGCCCAAATGCCTTACTGCTCATCAAGGCAGCTGCTTACCGAGTAGCCCAGGGTGACTCAGAAGGAAAGACATGCAGAGAGAGCCTGCTTCCATATGGCAAGGAAGTGAGGGTGAGGAATGGTCAGTGACTCGAGAGGCCCCTGACTCTCCGGTGGCAAATTCCATCTGTGCTGTATCACACAGACTGCTCCATCCCTGGGACCCCTGCCACCCACAGGTCCCCCACTGACCCGGGGTCACTGTCTCTCTGGGCACTTGCTCAGTAAAACAGTGGTGTCCAGAGCCAAGAACCAGACTAGAACATCTATTTCAAGGAGCCAGAAGTCAGGTACAGAAAGAGCAGAGGCCTGCTCATCACTGGGAGGGCAAGACAGAGACAAGAAGCCTCAGCCAGAAGAGAAAAAATTGCTCCCTGGAGAGGAAAGCATGGAGAGACGGTGGGCGCGTTTTCTTCCCTTCCCCCCCCCCCATGCAGCTCTGTGCCCCCCGGGCCCACCCCATCCCTACGGACCTCCCTGCTTCTCCGCCAAGGCCATACTGCCTCTCTCCCTCATACCCCAGCACCAGTCCCTCTGCCTCTGGGGAGCCTCCCCCCTCAACCCCATTCAAGCCTGCACCTGACAGCCTGGCCCACAACTTGGCATAGAGACAGTTTTACATTTTAATCTAATGATCGCGTGCACATTAAATCTTCTGCTCCGGTAAATGTGCCTGTTCCTTCAGGGAGGGAGCAATGTTTATTTCTCTAAATCACACCGACGAGCATTCGTTGTCAATAAATATTTGGCCATCTTGGAGAAGCAGGAGTGACACAACAGCCAGGGTAAAATAAAACAAGATGTGTCCAGAGAAAGTTACAAAGGGAGTTTCAGGAATTCAGAGAACGAGGAACAAGTTCTGGTAAGGATGAAAGACGTGAATCAGAGCCGGACAATCCACATACATGAGTAAAGAGAAATGGAAGGTGGCCCTGGGGTGCCCCACAGGCCTGCACTGCCTCGTTCTGGCTGACACCAGCAGACTCTGTGGTCACAGCTACCCCAGAAATTGCACACCCCACCCTTCCCTGCTCATCAGACTTCCCCTTATGGCCACACTGGGCCCCTTTCGCTCCCTCTGCCTCTTTCCCCCAAGAGAGGAGGCTCATTCTTGCCTGGGGGGTGTAGGGGTTTTGGTGCTCATTGAACAGCGACATTATGAGAGAGCCCCCAAGGGGATACTGCCCCTCGGGCCCCCCAGGACAGAAATATCAGTGAGACATGGCGACAGCACAGTAAGCTCGCCAGGTAGAGACATGACAGTGAGACAGGGGAAGTTGTGTGCAAGGGGTGAAGCGTATGGGGGCTCAACAAGGGATCGGGGGCGTGGGTGGCAGAGAATGGGTCAGGAGGACCAGGAGGACTAGAAGAGTCGATCAAGCGCAGTCTGGTTTTTACCTTTTACTAAAACAAGCTCCCCTCCTTCCCAGTGTGTTCGGGGGATCAGGACAAGTGTCGAATGTCGGGGAGGTCTACGTGTGACTCCACAGCCCAGACAGCAAGATCTTCCTACGATCTAAAAATCTGCAAAATCAGCCAGGGGTTGCCCATCAGGCCGGGGGCGGAAGTGGGAAGATCTGGTCCGGAGCGGACAAGGGGGGCTGGCATTTGATGCCAACACTCACCCCAGGCCAAGGGAAGTGAACAAGAACATCTAACATCAAGAAGCTCGCATTGTATTAAGATTAAAAGCTCATGATCCTGGAGTCCCGGGATCGAGTCCTGCATCGGGCTCCCTGCTCAGCAGGGAGTCTGCTTCTCCCTCTGACCCTCTTCCCTCTCGTGCTTTCTATCTCTCATTCTCTCTCTCTCTGAAATAAATAAATAAAATCTTTAAAAAAAAATAAAAAAAAATAAAAGCTCGAGCCGTCTGGGTTTCTGTTCTGGCTCTGTCGCAACCAAGCGTGGCTGGCTGCCACGTCGCGAGAGCCTAGAACATGCCACGCGCTCACAGACAACATTCCATCGAATCCCGACAACCTCGAAAGATGGGGCTCATGCTCAACCACTCTATAAACTGTCATCTACATGCCTATCTACAAAGAAGAAAACCGAGGCATCCGAAGGTTAAGTTTTGCCTAAGGTCACATAACCAGCAAGGTTTCAGATCCGCGTGCCCGGGAGGGTCTGTCCACTGCAGTGACCGCTCTTCTCCCCCACCGGACGGCGCCGTGTGGCCTCACACACCTCATACCCCCTCTGTGGACCTCAGGGCCCGTGCCCGTGAATTTGGAGGACCGGACTAAATGGTTCTCAGCGCCCCCTGCTCTGAAACACTGGGATAGAACTGCAGAAAAGAAGCAGCCGCGGACAAGCAGGGCTGGGGCTAGGAGATGGGTTGGGGGCTTGCCCTTCTGCCTTCTTCAGTCTATAGGTTTATAAGAGTTTAAGAAAAGAAGGCCAGCAGTGGCTGGAGAAGGGAGAGGGGGTTGTGAAGGAGGAGGGGACATCGGGCATGACACCAGTGTGAGAAGGGACCCTGGACACGCCAAGGTGGCCCGTCTCTGTCGGGGTCCCAGGGGCATGATCTTAAGCAAGCAGAGGCCGGGAGACAGGGCACTCACCCCAGCTTCACTCCGGGGAGAGGGGCCGAGCCAGGCCAGCCCAAACACAGGCTATTTTTGGTGTTGTGTTGTTTGGAGAGCAACCAGGCCAGAAATAGTGCTGTGAGTTAGTAGGACCCTGTCTCGCTCCCACCCCCGGCTCTCCCAGTGAAATCACCGAGATCGGGGAGGCCGGCTCCAACATTCCAGGGAGCCTGTGTAACTGATAGGGGGCAGCGCTTTCCTCCCCACAGGAAGACTTGGAGCACAGCATTTGACTGTAAAAGGGCTTCTGCAAGAGGAGAAGCCAAGGAAAGGGGACTGAGTCAGGGAGAGCGGAAGAGAGAGAGAGGGAAAGTGGGAGAGATCTCCCCTGGCCGAGACTAGGGGCGGAAACCTGTTGACCAGGGGTTGAACAGGGAAGTCAAGAAGAGGGAGTCCCAGGGAGAGAAAGGGAAAGTGAAAAGGCCAGTGGGTGGTGGTGGTGTTGGGAAAGCAAAGAGGACTAGAGAGACGAGCAGGGCAGAGGGCAGCTGGAAGCCAGGAGGTGAAGGGTTTCGGGGAAGACCCGCTGCTCTGAGGCCAGAAGCGAACCAGGGCTGCTGGGGTCTGTGGGCGTGGGATGGGGGACAGTCACGTAAAGTGTGACTCTGGTCTAGTCACGAACCACCTGCTGGTGGACAGATAGCAATATCTTTCCCAATTGGCAGGAACTGAAACTTCCCCAGAAATCCACACTCTTATAACTCACCCTCTTATCTCTGACCCGCTGGGAATCAGAGATGGAGCAATTTCAAAAGCAGGGACTTTTCTCTTTCTGTCTGTTTGACCCCTTACAAAAGAGCTACCGCTTGAGCAAGGTGATTGGATCAAGGCTATTCACTCGGGGTTCAGGAAAAGGAGGGAAAGTGATGGCTCCTTGAGTCAGGATGGATTCTGAGAAGGGCGTCGCATGGAAGTCCATCCAGGGGCAGCGGGAGATCCGGCTGTACCGTGATGTGTGGAAGGTCTCCAGAGGGCAGACAGGGTGGAAGCAAGCCCTGACCACACAGAGGAGTGACAGGGACCACGGTCAAGTCTGGGTTTAGATCACCTAGCGGCCCTAGCTCTTTAGAAAAGTCAAGGGAAGAGTCAGAAACCCCAGCATGGGACCCAGTGACACTGGGCCTTGCCTCAGTTTCTAATTCACACCCACCAGATACCTGTGAGTTCCCTCCAGTTTAGAAAAAAGCCCTTTATTAAGTCGGCCCTTTGTGTTTCCAACGTAAATTGTGTCCCCACTCTCCCCAACAAGACACAGAGCTGCTCCCTTCCATACCTGGGAACAGAGTCTTTTCTGGAATGGTGTCAGGGTCATCCATCAGGTCCAGGAGCAGGGATGGAACCAGTCACTGCACTGGCAGGACCCAGGCTGTCCACAGAAAACAGCAGGGGCTTTTATGGCTAAGGCCTGGCGGGGTGAGGGACAATGGCTCCCAGTATGGCCAACAGAAGAAGGAAAGGAAGCTCAGCTCCAGCAGCTGCAGAGGATGGGCAGCGGGGTGCCTCCAGGGACCCCCTTTCAGCCACGTTCTCCACCCACTGCCCTGCTAGCTTGGGGCCTGGCTCTCCCAACCCTTCGTCCCCCTTGAGCCCCCAGGGGTGGAGGGCAGGGCACTGGGGGCGTTTCCGGGGGTAGGAGGTGGATTGAGGGCTGCACTTCTGTCTCCACTTGAGAGAGGTCGGGGGTAACCACCTCCTCATGCTTAACCACTCTCTCGGGGACTCCAAACCAGACCAGCAGAATAAAAGGACATAAACAAGAAGTTACATGGGAACGGTCCTGGACTGGAAAAGGGTGGGTGATCCTAACTTTCCGACTGAGGTTTGCTCCTCTTTTCCTACTGCCCCCTCCCCACCTGACTCCCAGAGACAACAGAGAAAACAAACGGAGGTGGAGACAGAGTACAAGTGGGAAAAGCCGGCCAGCTGTGGTTGCCCTTGGCATCTGCTTACTGAAAAATCCAAAACAAATATCCCGACGCTTCCACCCACTTAAACTTCCTGTGATTCTGCTACCGGCTGTCTCCATGGATACTCCCAGTCGAACCCCACCACCTACACCAAGCAAGACAGTGTGTGGGACCAGCAGGTCAAGGGCTTCATCTCCCCACCCAGCTACCCCCTCTGCCCACAACAGCCTGGGCACGTGGCCTGACCCCGTCGAGCCCCCAGATGCCCGAGTCCAGTCCCACACACCAACTCCCACCTCTCTAGGATCGTTGGATCTAGGATCACTCCTCCACCTCCAAGCCCAATGGCCTAGAGGCACACCCCACAAACCCGCCACAAATTGACTCTCTCCCTGGTGCTCCAGCCCTGCGGGTGTCTGCGTCTCGAGGAAAGGATAAAGTGTACTTCTCCCCAGTCTCCTAATTCCTTGCCAAGGCTTTACCCCGTTAACCCCTGGCTCCTTTCACCCTCCATCACCCCACCCAGCACACTCAAACCCCCTCCAGACACGGCTGTTGGCACACAAGAGAGCCCCAGAGGCACCGCGAGAGTCTGGACACGTGGGACAGTCAGCTGTGTATCATCAACGGGCTGGCAGGCCCTCGGCAGGGAAGAGGGAGAAACGGAAGGGAGTCCTCCGTGTGCTCATGTCCTAGACAGTCAAATCCCAGACAATCACATGGCACCCTCTGTGCCCTCTGGCCGCTGGGATGAGGCCAAGAGGAGGGAGGCGACCTGTTTCTCCAAAAGAAAAGGAAGAATGTAAACAGGGGAAGGTCATCACAAACACCGGGTATTTGGGCTGGCCCTGCCCGGGGTCAACGTGGCAGATCATCCCAAGAGAGAGGGACATGGGCAGAGGGCAGCAAGTCCAGGGAGGTCCTTGGGCCAAGGCAAGCAGGGTTTGCCCCGTTGTTCCTGACCCCTCTCACACACGT
Organism: Callorhinus ursinus; assembly: GCF_003265705.2. Taxonomy (NCBI): domain Eukaryota; kingdom Metazoa; phylum Chordata; class Mammalia; order Carnivora; family Otariidae; genus Callorhinus; species Callorhinus ursinus. The sequence continues at coordinate 996,998 of NW_027397117.1, forward strand.
ACACACACACAGCAGCACGCACGCACATGCCTCAGCCAGTGTGGCAGAGGGAGGTGCGGAGGGGGCCTGGCCGGACTTCCAGAGCCAGAAAGTGGGTGGGGCTGAGCCATGAGTTCATCTATTTCCTGCCCACAGCGGTATAAAGGGCGGTAGCCGGCTCCCGAGGAACACAGCTGCGTCTGGCTGCGGGGCCAAGAGCACTGTCAAGAGAGCCACACCCCCTCTGGGGCAGCAGAATCGCCACCATCAACAGCAGCAACAGGACAGACCTCTGTCACAAGGCACCTCTGAGAACTTCAGGTAAGAGAGAAAGAAAAGAAAAAACAACTCTCTGTCTCTTCCTCGGGTTAAGGCGAAGAACGCCCCTCCGCGAAAATGCCCTCCGTCCACGATCCCCGCTTTTCCTCTTTTCTCCCCCTGCTGGAGACCTGCAGACCTGAGGTGACAGAAGGTGGCCGGGGCCCCACCAACAACCCCACCACCCAGAAACAAGGGCCTGGATTCTCGGTCCTTCTGCATCAGGACACCCCGCCCTCCTCTGGAAAGGGGCTTTTCATGCTTGCTAATTGGAATGAATGAAGGGTTGTGAAAACATTAGAAGAGAATTAAAAGCATTATGCAAATCAAAGGCATTGGTCTAATTTAGCCTTTTGTTTCCCCCCCCCAACCCCGCCCAGGGGAGAGACACTGTAGGGTGCTGCCAGGGGTTTGGGAGAGTCCCACCGGTGGAACTGTGCTTAAGACTCCCTGGGGCTGAGATGGAGGGGGCAGGCTCAGAAACGGGGCCATCAGGGTTCCTTAAGGACTCTCGGCCCCGTGTTCACACATCACCCCACCCGCCCGTCTTCCAGAACTCTCCCCTCACCAGATCCTTTCTGCTTGCTCTAGGATGCGGATGTCTCCAGTCTTTGCCTGCCTAGCCCTGGGCCTGGCCCTCGTCTTTGGTGAAGCGTTGGCCTCCCACCCCCGCCAGACTGGGGCGGTGCAACTGGCTACAGACTTCGGAGTAAAGGTGTTTCAGCAGGTGGCACGGGCCTCCAAGGACCGCAACATGGTTTTCTCCCCCTATGGGGTGGCCTCAGTCCTGGCCATGTTGCAGCTGACAACAGCAGGAGAGACCCGGCAGCAGATCCAAGAGGCCATGAAGTTCCAGATTAATGGTGAGAGATGGGGCAGAGCTGGGGTCGGGCGCTCACCCCGTCTCCTCGGGACAGGGGCGTCACCAGCCAGAAGCAGGGGGAAAGCCAGTTCCTGCGCCACATCTCCCCAGCACACCCTGCGTCACTGGGCCCTGGGTCCGTCACCGGGGGTACAGGCCAGGGGACGTGGCGTAAAGCAGATGTGCCTTACCACTTATTAACTGCATGACCTTCCTGCCCCATGGACCTGTTTCCTCATCTGCAAAATGGGGACAATAGAATTATCTCCCACACAGAGCTGCTGTAGGAATTCAATTGAATTATGCAGGTGAAATGCTTCTCATCGCTATTATTCTGATAAGAAAAAAAATGTAGGGTTCAGAACTTAAAAGCAGAGAAAAATATTCTAACCCACAAAAGGGTCAGGACCTGAGATTTTTGAGGAAAAGAGGGAGATGCAGAAGAGATTAAGGTTTGGAAAGAAATGTCTCTCCAGAGACCCCCGGGGGAGCAGAAGAGCCCCATCCGGATGGGCAGGATTGGGCCTCCCACAGGGGAAGTTGGCCCAACTGGGGGTCCCTTGGCTCAACGTAAGCTGATGTGTCCTTTCTGTCCTGTCCGGGCACAGAGGAGGGCATGGCGCCTGCCCTCCGCCAGCTGTACAAGGAACTCATGGGGCCGTGGAACAAGGATGAGATCAGCACTGCCGATGCCATCTTCGTGCAGCGGGATCTGAAGCTGGTCCGAGGCTTCATGCCCCACTTCTTCAGCCTGTTCCAGACCACGGTCAAGCAGGTGGACTTCTCCGAGGTGGAGAGAGCCAGGTTCATCGTCAACGACTGGGTGAAGAGACACACAAAAGGTGAGCCGGCAGGGAGAGGAGGCTGGGCCCGAGGGCCTAGAGAGGAAAGGGATCTGGAAACAAATCTCCAGCATCCCAACCTCTCCCCAGCAGCGTGCTCTTCTCTGTAGACGGGTCAGGTGCTTTAAGAATCAGAGCATCTTTGTTTTCATAAGTAGGCCATCTCACGAACCACCTCTAAGGGCAGCCCTAAAAAGTGCTGTGAGTTGTCATAAGAATGGTTAGGACCACAAGAAGGATACACAGCTCTCAGACTCCAGCTTAGGGAGCAAAGTAAGGGAAGACTCACTCTCTGCGTCTGATCCTGGGCAGGATCCTAGGGCCAGAGTGTGTGCTGAGCGGGAAACCCTCCCGAGACTCCTGGGAAGATGGAACAGATTGAACACAGCTAGACTGGCTCACTTACGCCCCCAGTCTGCCTCCTGACCAGATCCCCTCAGAGACACACACATCCCGCCTGAGGACCGAAGGGAACCTGCTAAGAGGATTAAAGCCTATCTAGCCCCCTCACGGCTCACCTGGCTTTCTCATAGGCATGATTGGTAACTTACTGGGCAGAGGGGCCGTGGACCAGCTGACCCGCCTGATGCTGGTGAATGCCCTCTACTTCAATGGCCAGTGGAAGACACCCTTCCCCGAGTCGGGCACCCACCACCGCCTCTTCCACAAATCCGACGGCAGCACTGTCTCTGTGCCCATGATGGCTCAGACCAACAAGTTCAACTACAGTAAGTTCAAGGCCTCCTTCCAAAAGTCCCACCACTACTATACCTCATCCCCCTGGGCGGTTCCCTTCCCCGGGGGAGGAGAAAACCCCGAATGTAGCCCAGCTTTGCCAAAGACTGCCCAGGCAGGAGCTGTTGGGATAATGGGAGCAGCCGAAAGTAGCTTTAGCTCATGCGAGACAAAGCTGACATCCAGAAAGTCCCTCCAGCCTGCCTATGACCACGTGACCCCGGTCTCTGGTCCCTGAGTGTTTCTAGCGTGACTACAAGGGCGGGGTGGGGGAGGGTGGCTCACAAATCCTGCTGGGGGAAGGCCTGTGTGGAAGTTGAGCTGAAGGAGAGAAGACTCGGAATGAGTTAGTGGCTGGGTGTGGGGGAAAAGGGGGGAAGGCCAAGAAGGCCCAAAGGAGACAGAGTTACCAGAAGACACTGAATTGGCAGAAGAGAAGGGAAATGCGGATTAAAAAACTCTGACTGGGGGAGCCTCCAAAGCCCGGGTAGAAAGCTGGCTTCCAGACAGAGGAGATAGAACTCATTGAAAACCCAGTGCTGGGTGAGAACCAACAAGAGGAGTCATTTTCACTGTGCCAATCTGGTGTCTTCGCAGCCGAGTTTTCTACCCCTGACGGCCATTACTACGACATCCTGGAATTGCCCTACCACGGGGACACTCTCAGCATGTTCATTGCCGCTCCTTATGAGAAAGAGGTGCCTCTCTCTGCCCTCACCGACATCCTGGATGCCCAGCTCATCGGCCAGTGGAAAGGGAATATGACCAGGCACCTCCGCCTCCTGGTTCTGCCCAAGTAAGTCATCCTTCGCTCTCACCACCCTTGCCAATGCCCCAACCCCCTCTACCTGCCCCCTTCCCATCCCGCAGGGCTCCCTGGAAGGACCACCCCCTCATCGAGTTTCCCAAATGTGACATTTGCAGGGCAGGGACATGTGGGAAGCTGATGGGAAACACCCCAGCCTGGGTTTGATTAAGATCCCTCTCATCCTCCCTCCTCCTGTTTCCACTGGAGGGCGGCGGGGAATTTTTCTAGACCATGCCCCCACACTTACCACCCTCAGAATACCCGGCCAAAGCCAGCCAAAGGAAGAACCAGAGAAATGGTGGAGGTGGGGGGGGGGCGGATAAATCGGCCTTTGAAAGACCCTCTCCCACCGCCATCGGCTCAAATCAACGTCCAAACAATGGAGACAAAAGGAGCCTGAGCAGCTTCTTTCTAGCTGGCTTCCAACCAAGCAGATTTTAAAAATCCTTCTGCAGAAGCACAGAGGGTGGAGAAGGCTGAGGCTGGGTCATTCCAGAATTATAGGAAGCCTCCCACCACACTTACCCCAATTTCCAGATGCTTTAATGCCAGGCCTGGGGAAAGGGGAGGATTTAGCTGGGTCTCGTGCCCTTGCCCCTCCCTGGCCCCCAGCCCTAGAAAGTGAAACCCGAGGTAATGAGAGCCCCGAGGGGAAGCAGGGGGAGCCCAAAGCCTCTCTGCTGGAGTCCTCTTCAGAATTAGCTCTCAGAAACACAATCTGCAGACCAGGTTCCAGGGGGTGGGGAGATGGCAGGGAATGTTCATTTCTATTAGGCCTTACACACAGATTTGAAAAAAGGAGCCTCCCTCCACTTTCACATCTGTCCCCATCCTGTCGGGCCAGCCAGCCCGCCCGCCCAGGGAGGGGGTACGATGTCAGGGACTGGGGGAGAGGCCGCAAGGGGTGGCCTAAGCTTGAGTTGTTTCCCGCTCCTGTTCCCAGGTTCTCCCTGGAGAGCAAAGTCAACCTCCGGGGGCCCCTGGAGAGCTTGGGGATGACCGACATGTTTAGGCCAAACCAGGCGGACTTCTCGAGTCTTTCAGGTAGGAGGTTTTCCTTTCACTTTCTACCGCTGGTGGACTGTGGGGCCCCTAAGAGGACAGAGGAGTGTGTCCCTGAGAACCCCCAGGCGATCTACCCTCGGACCCACTTGTGTTTCAGATCAAGAGGGACTGTGTGTGTCACAGGCACTGCAAAAAGTGAAGATCCAGGTGAATGAGAGTGGCACGATGGCGTCCTCCTCTACAGGTGGGTCAGGTTCAGGTGAGGCCTGCTGGGTCTCAGCCCAGGGCTTCCAGGAGGGGCCCACATCCGGGATGGACCCCACGGCCCTGGTCTACCAGCCTCTCGCCTCTCCCCCCCTTCCCCCGGTGCAAAGGGCATCGCCCTGACCCCACCAGAGTTTCTCAACCTAGAAGGTGGGCCCACTTGGCCTGGGAGCCCAGTCCCTCACCCCGATGGCTCCAGAGGTCCCCTGAAGGTGAAAAGCACCCTCCCCCGCCCCCAAGGAAGCCTGGCTTCTCACGGTGGCTAGTCAGCTTAAGGAACTGGCTCACCAAGACGCTCTAAAAGGGCTCACTTTAGGTGAGCCGTGAGGAGCAGATAGATCTCTACGAAACTCCTGGTGGAAACCAGGCCTCCAAGGACTTCCCTAAACCGTTAAGGCTCATGGCCAGGAGAACAACCAAGCCTCCTAGTCACCCTGCAGGGCTGCCATCAGAAGGCTGGTGTCAGGGGATTCCTGATGATCAGTCCAGGCGCCAGTGCCCAGTCCCTCTGTTCTAGATCATTGTTCCTTCTCTCTTAGCCATCATCGTCTCAGCCCGAATGGCCCCCGAGGAGATCATCATGGACAGACCCTTCCTCTTTGTGGTGCGGCACAACCCCACAGGTGAGCCGGGGCCATGATGCTCCACTGCCCTCCCCCCACCCCGCCCCATTTTCTCACCTCAGGCACCAGTCTAGGCAGGTGTAGACGCCCCCTCCTACCCCAATAGGACTCCAGACAAAGAATCCATAGCTCTGCTCCACCTCTTCCATTCAGGGACGATGCTCTGTCACCAGCAGAGCACTGTGCCAGGACCCCAGCCCTAGCTTAGTCACAACAGCAGCTGGGACTCCAGACAGCTCACTCACGTTCTCACATCTCAGTTCATCCATAAACATGGGGCTGGGTGAGCTGTGCCCTTTCATCCCGTTCTCATCTCCCACGCTTCTTCCGTCCTCAGGAACGGTCCTTTTCATGGGCCAAGTGATGGAACCCTGACCGTGAGAAAAGCAGCCCTTATCTGGGACAGAACTGGAGATGTATCCGAGAAAGAAGGAACTCCAAAGGGGAAAATATATATATATTTTAATTAATTTTTCCGGAGGAAAAAAAAAAAGGTAAATCTTTCGAATCTGCCTCCCAGACCTCAGCCTCTGCCAGGAGTGGGGAAGAGGACCTTTCAGTAAAACTGTCTTGTGGAGCCCCCAGGAGAGACTCTGAAGCACAGCTGGGTCTCCACACCAGACTGTAAAACTCTGTACAACCCACCAGCACTGCTGCTTCTGCCCAGCGCTCTGCCCCTCCGGGTCTTCGGACCTGGACCCCGCTGAGACCCTGGCAGGATGGCACCCCAAGGCTTATGGGAGCTTTTGTGTGCTTGGTAGAAACGATTTGTGTTCCAGTCACGTTGCCGTCACTCTCACACTGTCTTCCACTGCTAAGGAGGCTGGCGGCGAGCCAAAGGCCAGTGGGAGAGGCGCCCTTTCAGCTCGAGGTCTGTGCTGCCCCAGCTCAGAGGTCACGCGGATGGGCGGCACCCCTGCCCACACCGTGCGGAGACCCGCCCTGGCCTGGCCGTCGCCCTCCCCAGAAACAGTGTGCATATGTTCTTTTGGAGTGTAGGTGACTTGTTTACTCATAGGAGCGGGTTTCTGCTTCCCACTAACTTTATTTTGCAGGAATGGAGGAACAAAAGTGAGATGTGTTGCCTGGCTCTTGGCTCTCAACTCCTGGTGGGGAGGATGGGATGCCAGGGGTGTGCTTCAGTATTTATTACACCCTTGTCCTTGTGTGCTTGTGAGAAAGAGGATGCTCAAGAAAAACGTATTATATGAACTTGCTTGTAATGTTCCCTGGTGGTCTGTGTCTTGCATCTCAGGAGTCTGGCCCCTTGACTAGCTGCCCCTCTGGGCGGCAAGTGTGGTGGGGCCCACACTGCCACCTTGTGGCTTCCCGAGCCCCTGGCTCCTCTCCCTTCCTGGCCCTTCCACTTGATGGCTAAGACCCCCGCCAAGATTATCCACCTTTAGGGACCAAAACGATGTGGTGGGTCAGAGAGATTACAGCGAGAACAGAGTGGTTTCAAAATTTTCCAATATATTTAGGAACAGGAGAGCAAGGGGCTGCACGACCTAGCAGGACAGAACTTTCCCCAATTACAGGGTGATTCACAGCCGCATTGGTGACTCACTTCGATGTGTCATTTCCGGCTGCTGTGTGCGAGCAGTGGACACGTGAGAGAGGGGGAGAGAGATTGAGAGAGAGAGGAGGATGAGAGAGACCATGAGCTCGGACTTAACTACCCTAGCTAGATAATCTTTCTGAAAACCAACGAGCTAGAGGGCATGGTATGAAGACCAATTTGTTGAAGAATTGCACATAGATGTCGAATGAATGAATGTAATCCAAATAGGACCCTGATAACCTCCCTCCCCCACCCCCGTGCTCTTCAGTGAAAAATCTTTGTTCTTTGTTTGTTTGTTTCTCATAATGCACTGGACATAGCTACACACAGTACCCATAAGGATACCCAAATGTGGGGTCCAACATTCTTGAAGTTGTGTTGAATCATATGGTTTTTCACTTTTGATATATAAACGAGTAAAATATTTTTTAAAAATAATAAAATAAATTAATTAAAATATTCCCAAAGAGTCTCTGTCTTTACTTTCCACATTTCACACAGTACAAAATCAGAATTCCATCAGTCCATAGACTTCTCCAGTAAAGGGGATATTTACGCCCACAAGCCCAAGGCACGAAGACTTGCCCCGGGCAAGTCCCTGGGGCTGACCATGGGGCCTCTGCAAGAAGGCCCATGGGACATGTTGTTCAGGGCGAAATTCTCCCCCTGGGTGTTACCCTAAAAAAGGAAAGGGGGTCCCCCAAACACCTTCCACCTACCCTGACACCTGCTCATGCGCACTGTCCCTGTGGGTTCCCATCTCTGTTCATGCCATTGCCTTCCCTGTCAAATGCCTCCATCCCTGCGCCTACCCCACTCCCCACTTCTCAAAATCCAGACCAAGTCCGGCTCCTCAACCTGGCGTTCCCCATGGGTCCAGTCCACACCATCACTCTCTACTTGGCATTTAACAAGATTTCTTTTTCCAGGTGTGTAACAGTGCTCATATTCATGTGTGCTCTTTAACTTTGAGTGTGTGTTACCCTCACCATCCCCATGTACAGATCAGTTTCCTTTGAAAACAAGGCTCTTTTGTGATATAGACTCTCTTAATATCCTCCTGAAAACGACACCCTGGAAAGTCTTTTATTCTCTTCCTCTAGTCTCATGAAGGTTCTTGCCAGGGGACATACCTCCCCCAATTAGTTTCTGTTCATATCTTCAAAAAAATCATCTTTTAAACTGAAAAAAATACCAAGAACTAGCTGTCGAAACTATATGCTGTCCAGCTCCAGAACCCTAAAGATAGGACTGATAGATCCAGCCCCCTGGAAACCTAAGTCTTCTCTCTTTTTAATTTTTATTTCTTTTAAGGAATCTCTAAGCACAACGTGGGGCTCGAACTCATGAACTCATGATCAAGAGTGAGTTCAGACTGAGCCAGTCCCTAGTTCTTGTCTTAATAGGAACTAATTACCATCTGGGGGCTCTTGCAAAATGTTGACAGTTAATAGGTAGTGAGTTCTCCATCACTGGAAGTGTTTCAGGACAGCCAGGATGACCTCTTGGTGGCGATGCTTCTGCAGTCAGGGTATACTTTTTTAAAATGTATATTTTAATCTAAATTTAATTTTAAATGTCAGGTGACTTGTTTAAGCGATACCAAACATAAGCTTATAGTAAGATAGTTTGAAAGGTAAAAATGGGAACTTAATTGGTCCCCAGTTTCTTCAGTGTTCTTTTAGAACTTTGCTAAGCATTTATAAGCATATTTAAAATATTCTTCAGGGCGCCTGGGTGGCTCAGTTGGTTGGTTGACTGCCTTCGCCTCAGGTCATGATCCTGGAGTCCCGGGATCGAGTCCCCCATCGGGCTCCCTGCTCGGCAGGGAGTCTGCTTCTCCCTCTGACCCTCCCCCCTCCCATGCTCTCTCTCTCATTCTCTCTCTCTCAAATAAATAAAATCTTTAAAAAATAAAATAAAACATTCTTCACTTTCACACAAATAAGATCATTATACACACACACACACACACACACAGTGTTTGGCAACTTGCTTTATTTACCTAATGATACATCCTACACACCTGTCCCTCATTCTCTTTACCAGTTGCATGTATAGACGCACTATAATTCCTTAACCACTGTTGATGGATTTGGGTGGTTCCATGGCCTTTTTTTATGGCCTTTTTTTTTTTTAGATTTTTATTTATTTATTTGACAGAGAGAGATACAGCGAGAGATGGAACACAAGCAGGGGGAGTAGGAGAGGGAGAAGCAGGCTTCCTGCCAAGCAAGGAGCCCGATGCGGGGCTCAATCCCAGGACCCTGGGATCATGACCTGAGCCGAAGGCACGCGCTTAATGACTGAGCCACCCAGGCGCCCCTTTTATTGCCATTTTTGTTACCAACAAGGCTGAGATGGACATCTTTGCACATTCATCCCAGTACATGTGTGCTTGTGTGTCCATAGGGTAACTTCCTAGCAGCAGGACTAAGGATCTTTCAAGAACCTCTCAACCCTGCAGTCATGTGAGTCTGGTAATACAAACATTTTCAAAAGGCACAAAACAGTCAAAAGTGATCATTCTGCCTGGTTAGAATTTTACTTCTTCTCAAGCTTAAATAAGCCTTCACAACTTTCCTAAATAAGCCCACTGCTGTGAATAAAGATAGATTTTAGGCCTTGAACTAAAGGAACCTTCACATTATAATTTTCTCTAAATTGTGTTAGACTTCCTTGGAGCAAGTTTAGATTATGATGTAAATCCAGAAAGGGCGTTCATTCAACCTACTCACTCCCCAGTCATTCAACATTTGCTAAATTGTCATTCCTGTTTCCCTCTAGAGGGACAGTTAGAGACCTTCTTGGATGCCTCCAACGTGGTACACTAAGATGTTCAAAGGGGATGCGGTTGTTTGGCACCTTCTCCTTATGGATTCCTCTCTTTGGATTTGTCTTTTTTTTAGGCTTTCTCTTCTCCCCTAAGGGTCCATATAGTAAGAGGAACCCCAAAGCCCAATCAAACCTGAAAGGAAGGTCTCCTCTCTCCTTAGAAAGCCAATGGAATAACTGTACTGGAATTAAAATGTAAATTTTGGAAGGAAGGAAGGAAGGTGGAAGGGAAAGAAGGAAGGAAGATAGAAGGGAAGGGAAGGAAGGGAGGGAGGGAGAGGGTGGGAGGGAGGGAGATGGGGGTAAGGAAGGAAGGCCAGTATGCATAGCCCACTGAAGCTACCCTGAGCTTTTGAAAGATGATCTCAACCTCAGTGAATGCTCCTTCTTTCCTTTCCAATTCTCTGGCAAGCTCTGTGGGACCAAGATGGAACTAGAAACTTGTCACAGAACTAGAGAAAAGGGGCCAGAGAGGCCACTTGGCCTGCTTCTAGCTGGCTCAGACCAGGGATGCCCAAACTAGACGTGGCCTGATCCAGTTCACAAGATCACTGAGACTGGTAGCCAAAACTTCAGCTGGTACTAAAGTATTCCTCTTTCTGCAAGAATACCTCCTTCCTCTTGTACAGCTTTCCCTTTGGGCTTATAGTGGGGAGCTGGAGTCATGAAGGTAACGGTCCAAGAATTCAGGGATACAGGGACTCAGACAGATCTGTCCTCCTTACCCCTGAAAAGATGACCAATTCCATGAACTGGGTTAGCTGTTGAGGATTTACCCATCGGTGACAGATTTGCTTAGAAACTGAAAGAGTCTCAAAAAGCAGAGCAAGTTAGCCTGGTGCAACAGTGTACAGTTCAAAAAACCATCCATCCCCGCTGAGAAATCTCAGAAGAGAAGGGTTCATCAGAAGGCCTCACCCCCGCAGAGAGAGTTTGCTCCGGGAGGTGCCCTATTTAACTGTGCCCTCTGCTTTTCTCAGATATTTTGGGGACAGAGATGATGATGCGGCCTCACAGTACAAAGCCTGCCCAGCCCTGCCTGGCTTCGCCCTGGCCCGCCTCCTCCACCCCTCCAAATCTCTCTTCCTCCATCTCTTTAGAAATGAAAGGCCAACAAGATTTGCTTCCAGCCATCATTGCAGCACATTTCTTATAAACCTCACACAGTGGAATTATTTATCTGCCCACGTGTGGGCAATGAGTATGACTCATTCTGTAAATCCCTCCATGGTAAAAATATTCCATCAGAATGAAACTTGTCAAGGAGACACCATCTGTTTTCCAAGCCACTCTTTTTTTTAGGTGGTTCCTCAAGTAAGTTTTGTTGTACTAGTAGCAAATACTTATGTCGAGATGAGGAAACCAGGCAGAGAGGGGTTGAGAAACTTGTCATTATTATTATTATTATTATTATTATTATTATTATTATTACAGCCCAGATGCCTCTGTGCTCTTTGTTACACTGTGCCACCCCTCTCTGTGGCATTTGTGAATATAGGTCTCCCTGCCCCCACGTGCCAGGCACCAGCATGCCCTTATACCTCCGCCTTCAGCCTGCACACCTGCCTCCTACCACCACATAGCCTTTTCCTTTATTTCCTAGCCACCAGATGTCGCTTTGACTCCAGTAGAAAGCTCTTTTTGAAGCAAAGCAGCTGTAGCTTCTGCCAAAATCTGGCCAAGTTTGAGCCCCATACGATTTAACAAGTATTTATTTAAAAGCTTAACTTGATACTGGGTACTGTGAAGCCCTTTTAAAAAGCATAAGTGATCTTTCTTACTATCAAGTACCTAAGGAGAGTAGACGCCAAAAAGCTGAAATGCTACATGAGTCACTGCCCAAAGATGGTTGAAGGGAACACTGTCAAAATGATCGCCACGGTCTACACTAGAGTGTAAGGCTCATCAGGACTGGGCCCTTGATGGAAACTTACAGGATGGATAAGGTGGATTTGGGTCTGTGGGGCAGGCATGGTAGGGCATTTCAGAAAACAGTGTGGACAAAATGACAAAGGAACAATATTAGCAAGTCATGTTCAAGGCACATATCTGAGGAGAAGGTTGGTCTTTAGACTGCTGTCTCTCTCCTCTGATAACCCAGCCAGTCAACTCTCCCCCTCTTCGGAACACCCTCTCCTGATCTAGTCAGGCAAGTCTGGCTTACGTCGCTTGAATCAGCCATGCTTTCTTGTTATCCTTCATGTCCAGGATTATAGTCTGCAAGCCTACGAAAAGGTGGTGACATTTACCACAATGGGAAACCAAAAGATGGGATGGTTTCAGGGGAGGGCGGAGGAAGGTACCTCAGTGAAGCTTGAGATGACAATGGAATTTTCTTTTTTGAGAAAAGATTTTATTTACTTATTTGAGGGAGAAAGCAAGAGAGTGATCGAGAGAGCACAAGCAGGGGGAGCTGCAGAGGGACAGGGGGAAGCAGGCTTCCTGCTAGGCAGGGAGCCCGACATGGGGCTCGACCCAGGGCCCTGGGATCATGACCTGAACCGAAGACAGATGTTCAACCAACTGAGCCACCCAGGCACCCCAACAATGGAATTTTCAAATGGAGGATCCAGTGTACACTTATTCAACCAATGTTGGGTATCTGCTGCTGTATATCAGGAACGTGCTGGGCACGGCGGAAACAGCAAAAGAAGACAGTTTATCCTCTAGCAGAAATAATAGACATCGGACATGCTACCGCTATATACAAAATTACAATGTAGCATATTTTGGATTAGAAGACTTAAACATCTAGATTTGATAACCATGGTTACCAATCATAATTGATGCCAATCAGCAAGCACTATGATGGAAGATGCTGTGAAGAAACAAAAGATGAGAAAGATACCATCCTTGAAGGAGCTTCCAATCCAGCGGAAGAGACAAGGCAGCTTACATGTGCAGCCAGGGGACAATATGGCATGCTAACCAAAATTACCAGACTTCTTAGTTACCAGGAACAGAAACCAACTCTAGCTAAGGGAAGCATCAAAGGAAACTGGGGAGCTCAGGGAATTGCCAGGAGAGCCAGAGAACCAGAGGAAGGTCTCATACTAGAGATAGTGCCCCCATATCACACCGGTGCCCCCACCCGCACCTTCACCGGGCACAGGACACCGCCATTGGTGCGGCTGCACTGGCGCCCTAAATTTCGACCCTGTGACCCTCTGCCAGAGTCTTACCTCCCCTCCATCATCTCATTTCTTCCCGGACCAAAGCCGGGGCACATGTGCGGACTGGCCGAGTCCAGCCGACATGGCGATGCTGTGGTCCCAAAGAAGGCTGCAAAAGCGAATGTCAGGAAACTTCACATGCTTCACTGGGAGGTTGTTCCATCTCTCCCTAGATTCATAAGGTGGGATTCCTAAGCCCGAGGAAGTGGGGTTAGAGCCTGGGAGGTGAAAGACAATGGCAAACACCTACCACAGAAGGTATTCTAAGTGTCCAGACTGTTAGGAACAGTACATGGTAAGGTCGCAACTGCTCAGTTAAAAAACAAAAACAAAAACAAAAACAAAAAACAAAAAACAAAGATGGCTACAAATAACATCATTAGGGAACCATGGACTATTTAAAAGAATGTGCAAAAAATGGGTGCGGAGGCACCTGGGTGGCTCAGTTGGTTAAGCGTCCAACTCTTGATTTCGGCTCCAGTCATGATCTCAGGGTCATGGGATCGAGCCCCACACTAGGCTCTGCGCTTAGCACAGCGTCTGCTTGTTCCTCTCCCTCTGCTCCTCCCCCTGCTTGCTCTCTCTCTCTCTCTCAAATAAATAAAATCTTTTTAAAAAAATGGGTGCAGAGGGCATCACAAGAGGGAGAAACACAGAGCATAAACTCAGAGATGGAAGACTTCAGGCCACCGCTCCAACCACCGCAGGAACCACCGCCTACAGGCAGAAGAGGAAAGGCTTGGGGAGGTTTCAGCATGGTTTGCAGGGTGACAATACAAACGCCATCTGCACCTATGAAGGTGAATCTCCCCTCTAGCCCTCCTGACTTATCTTTGACTCTTCCTCCTTTTCCTTTACTTGGATGAATTCTCAACGTCAGTTGATGGGCCCATTACAGGCATCTCTCCCATTTGTCTCTCTCCATTTCATCTTTGTGCCTGGATTCCCAAAGATGATCCTCCAGCCTTCCATTTATCCTTTCAAATTGTCCCCCGTATTACTATAAGGTTAACTTTCTTAAAACCGTTCTCACCAAGTTATCCACCAGCTCAGGCGACCATAATGCCTCCCAACTGCCCACTGCATCAAATCTGAACTCCTCTGCAGGGACAAGCCAAATTGGATCACTAACTCAGAGATTCGCTACAATCGTCGTTTGCTAACAGTGAAGAGATCCACTCCACCGGCTTCAAACTAGTTTGAACCACCTGAAGTCTAGGACTCGGCATGAGCAAAATCCATATTTATAACAATTCTCTCATGAATCTTCTCTTTTCTTCAGTGAGGCATACCACTTTGAGACAAGGAATTCTAGAAAGTATCAGCTTTCCAAGGAGTGTAGGAGTTCACATCTCTAGAGCTTCCAGATTTCCACCCTCCGTTGCTCAGCTCTCTGCTTTACCTCTCTGCCTCACGGCTCATTACTTCCTTATCTACAACCTCCCCCCACCCCAGGAGCATCTTTCTTTTCATTCGTTTTTGCGTTCTGCCCCTCCTACACATCTCCTTTCCTTCTTTTCACTCCGTAATGATTTACCCTTCCTAACTCCAACAGCTGGCTTTATTGATCTTATTCTTGACCTAAAAAAAAAAAAATACCAAGATAGTTAAACCAACGTCTACGTCATTGGCAAGCTGAAGGTGTACACGGAGGAAAAAGGGGATTGACAAAGAGGAAAAAGAAAAAGTAGAAGAAAGAAGCTGAGAAAGGGAGAAAGTGAGCAGTGATATCGAGTGTTGACTGTGTTGGCCATGTACCGGATACTTTCTGTACATCCTCAAAACAACCCTGCAAGGCAGGTATGCTCATCCTCAGTTTTACAATAAGGAAACTGAGGGCTAAATGACTCACCCGAAGCCACACATCTAGTAAGGGTCAGAGACGAGACCCTATCCCAGGTAGATTAGGCCCCCTATCTTGCAACGACAGCATATTACTTCCATATCCAAGAGTAAGAAAAAAAGAACATAAAATGAAGATGGGTGGAGCCTTACCAACAATCGCTCCAAGTGTTATTCAAAAATAATAACATCATTTTCAACATGACAAAACGGAAGATTTTCTCTTATCCCAACGTGCCAATTGCGTCACTTAACCGCGAGGAAACACACAGGCACAGGCGCGCATGCTCACACACGCACGCGGTGGTTGGAAAAGCCCGTATTCTAATTCACAGCCTCCTCTTTACACTTGTGTCCAGGTTACATCTGTCCCTTTTCAGTTTCGACCCGTGCTACCCTTTTAAGATGCTCTTTATTTCTTCCCTTTTCACCTTCATTCATGCACCTCCCCCTTTTCTTCACATCACTTTCATATCAGCTCCTCCTTTTCTCTTTTATTTCATATCTCCCTCATTACCTACACATTTCCCTTACTTCTGGCGGGTGCCGCATCTAGCAGGTTCTCAGTACATATCTATTTTGGGCTCCATACTTATCTCATGTCAGCCCCCCCCCCCCCCAACGCTTTGTCTAGTCTTTCTCAAGTCCTCAAGTCAGGACTCCTTCCCCACATCCAGTTCCCACCCTGCGCCCTCTCCCTCGCCCCCGCCCCTCCATCAGTCCTCCCTGCTTCCAATAGTCGTCCCCTCCACCTCTCACCCCTTTTCCCGCCTTTTTCCCCCAATTTTCCGAAGCGCGAGGACCTCATTGTCCTCCTCCCCCATCCTCCAACAGGCCCACCAGACGGCCTTGTTACCATGACGACAGAGCTACTCGAAGCTGAAGTCGAGGACCTGGTTGCCATGGCTTCCGCTTCTCCGCCTCCAGCCCCGCCCGCGCGCCCCGCAGCGCTGGCGCCTGCGCGGTACGCCACTCGAAGGGCCTCCGAGCCGGGGCGGGACGGGGCGGAGCTTCAAACGAGAGGGAGGGAAGGAAGAGATAGGATAAGAAAGGGAGTGGAACTGGCGCGTACGGTGGCCGAAGAGGGACGCGCCGAGCCGGAGGCTGCAGGATGGTAGGCTGTGCGGAGAGGGAGGGGAGGGGGAACCGAGGGGCGTGGGCTGCACCTGCGGGGGTCCTTGGGGGCCGCCCTCTGTGAGGGCCGCCCTCTCTTCCTCCGGTCCTCAGAGGCCCCACTTACCCGGGCGGGTGGGCCAGCCGGCCTCGCAAGGAAGAGCAGCTGGAAATGGCTTTAGGGAGAAGGGGAGGGGAGGGGGCCCATATGTGGGGCGAGAGGGAGCTGACTAGGGGGCGGCGGGACCGTCCCGGGCGGGTGGGCCAGCCGGGGGGAGCGCGCGGATGGCGGTCCAGGGGGTCCCGGTCACTGCCGCAGGGAAGTCGCCCGAGGAAGAGGGGGCGCGGGGGCCTGCCGGCGAAGGGAGGCGGCGGGGTTGGCGGGTCACCAAGACCCTCTGTTCCCGTACAGCCCAGAGGAACGGCGGCCCGCGGGGAGAGCGGTGTGTGGGAGGGGAGAGTTTCCGGGTCCGAGGAGTGGCCGTCCTGCCTCGGTCTATCACCTTGCTCGCCTACAGGCTGGGGTGAGGTGGGAAAGCCAAGTGGGCTCGAGGTCTTGCTCTCCAGGACCCAGGCTTCGGATCCCCGGCTCCCGTGCTCTTGGCTCTCCGCCCCCCATCCCATTCTCTTTCCGGAGCCCAGGCCTTCCGTCTTCCTGCTGGCTTCCCGCTCCCCCGCCCCCCAATCTCAGAGGCGCACTGCTCCCTTGTGCCCCTCTGTTGCCCTCCCGCCACGCTAAGCAGCGTGTCCCTTTCCCCACCACCAAACCCCCTTGATTTCTGATTTAGCCTGCTAAACATGTACTGTTCCAAACACCCACGGATTCCAGCCCTTGGTAATGCCCAGGGAGAGGAGAACTGCAGGGAGAAGGAGCTAACTCCAGGGTGTAGACTGGACTCCCTGGAACTGGGAAACTGGGTGTGCACGGGGTACTGAGGGCTCTGCACTCCTCCCCACTCTACTCAGCATTCACTTTATTTCACAAAGCTCCAGGAACCATCCACGATGGCAGTGTCCTAACCGAGGAACTGAAAGGGAAATTGGGCACCTGGTATCTGGAGGGGAGTGGGTGCATAGCAGGAGGCACCCTAAAAGGAAAAAAAAAAAGGACTGCTGGTGGCCAGAGGCCTGCATGGCCGAGGAGAGAAGAGGGTAGAATTTACCCCTGGGCATATGCCTGGCACTGGAGGGCAGTGCACTGGGGACATCGGCAAGGGTGTATGGCTAGGATGTGGTGGAGATTTGAGGTAGCTTCTGGAGACACAAAATACCCCATTTCACCATGGTGGTGGATAGAAGGACTACAGAAGAAAGCAGACATCTCTTTGACTTCAGCTGAGCTGCTTGCCACTGTACTAGGCATTTTATTGACCTTTGGAAGACAGAGGTAGGAAACAGGAGGTGAAGGAATAATAATAGTGACACTTAATGTGTTATATAGTGCTTACCATGTGACAGGCACAATCGCATATATCTACTCATTTAATCCCTCCAAACAGGTAGGTACTTTTATTACATCCATCTTACAGACCAGGAAACTGAGGCCCTGGGACATAAAATAATCGCCCGAGGCAAATTTCTCAACTACCAGAGCCAGGATTTGAGCCCAAATGACAGACTCCAAAGCTCTGACCTGCCCCAGAAGGAAAGGCACCTACTGGTGGGAATACCCGCAGTTGACAGCAAGGGCTGATTTTTGAAGCTAGTGGGATCTGTGAATAGAGAAGCGTTAGATGCATTTGTGGGATGCTCCGTGGCTGTGTTTCTGGAGTAAACAAACCCAGAGAACCATATCTCTGACCCTCAGCTCTGCCCCCTGCCCCTAGATGCGATTCATGCTGCTGTTCAGCCGGCAGGGGAAGCTGCGGCTGCAGAAATGGTACCTGGCCACATCAGACAAGGAGCGAAAGAAAATGGTCCGGGAGCTTATGCAGGTTGTTCTGGCTCGCAAGCCCAAGATGTGCAGCTTCCTGGAGTGGAGGGATCTCAAAGTCGTCTATAAGAGGTGACTCGCCACCTACTTTCACGCTGTCTGGATCCTGCTGGATGGGGTTCTGGCAGTGGGTTCAAATGGCTGAGCAATAAGGTCAGGGAGAACTGGGAGCAAAGGACATCTGGAGGGCAGTGATAACTCCAGCTTCCTTTACTTTCCAAAATTACTTGGAAGAAATTCTGGTCCCCCACTTGTTTCGCTCATGCCTGACACCTACTTGACGCACATACTTTTGTTGCCAAGGCCTTATCCTGTCCACCACACGTGTCTCTTGCAGCCTCATTCAACAGTAACAGATCCGGCACCACCTCTCCCCAAATAAGCACGCGCGCGCGTGCGCGCGCACACACAAACACACACACCCTGGCCATTTCCTTCTCTGAGCAGGTGGATTAGTTGGCTCCGGTTTTTGCTGAGTCAAACTGAACAGGTCAGAGGGCAAGAGGCAAAGAGCTTGTGTGTTTGCCTCTGTCTTGTGAGAACCGCCAAGAGGCAGAGCGAAGTGTTTACTATTTGCATACCCCCGGGCTACCCTGCCTGCACTGGGAATGAGGAGAAATGGGAGGTTTGGGTGCACAACACCTGGGTCCTGAAGCAGGCCCGGCAGCCCCTCCAGCAACCCCACGTGTGCCCCTGCCCTCAGATATGCCAGCCTCTACTTCTGCTGCGCCATCGAGGGCCAAGACAATGAGCTCATCACGCTGGAGCTGATCCACCGGTATGTGGAACTCCTGGACAAGTACTTCGGCAGCGTAAGTCTCCCCACCCACCCTGTCCGTACTCAGCAGTCCCCTCTTTCTACCAAACCCTGGGACCCTTCCAGTCGCTGCTGGGAAGGTTTGGGAGAGGCGAAGTTGGAGCAGTGAGAACAGTAATTAATTCCCCTCTTTAAGCCTTAAGCCTATTAACCATATCCGTTAATCGGCCCCCGGGAGGGAGTATGCCCTGGAATCGGCCACTCCCATCAGTCCATCTAGAGCTCAGTTTGGATGTCCCACGGAAGGATGGAGACTACATTCAGATTTTCTCAGTGGCTTCTGACCTTGACTTTGCATTGGAATTTTCTGGAGAGTTGATTTTTTTTTTTTTTTTTAATTAGTGATGCCTAGGTCCCATGCCCAGCAAGCCTGGATTAACTGATTAGGGGTATAGCCCGGGCATGGACAGTCAGCTCAGATCTTAAGACGGGGAAAAGTAATAATTCCATCATTGATATTCCACTTAACAGTTTACAAAGTGCTTTCAGGCTTTTGTGCCTGCTCCTCATTTTATCCTGTGAGTAGGTGTTGTTATCTCAATTTTCAGAGGAGAAACCAGACTCAGAAATGAAATGTCACGTCCATCTAGCTGCATAGTGGCAGAGCCGTGCTTGGCAACCCAGTCTTTCCACCCGTGATCCAGAATCTCCTCCTTCCCTGCCCCGTAGCGCCCAGGGAGGGAGGCTAGCCTGGCCCCTGGTGAGAACAGTGGCACAGATTTTGGGGGAAAGGCAGCAGGAACCACAGCCAAGGGTAGATTAGGGCAACTCATATTTCATGTTCACAGAGAAAGAGGCAAGAGAAGAAGAAGGAAAAGTCAAACTGAGTACTAAGGCCTCGGGGTTCAGGAGTTCATAGGCCTGGGGCAGGAGCCTGAGGTGGGAGCAGTGGTCAGGAAGAAGACCATGGAGCCATGAGAAGAAAAGAGGTGGGCGGCTGGGGTGCAGGTCGGGTGGGAATGCACCTTGACATTCAACTCTGCCTTCTCCCCGTTCTCCCAGGTGTGTGAGCTGGACATCATCTTCAACTTTGAGAAGGCCTACTTCATCTTGGATGAGTTTTTGATGGGTGGTGATGTCCAGGACACCTCCAAGAAGAGTGTGCTGAAGGCCATCGAGCAGGCCGACCTGCTGCAGGAGGTACGGGCCCAGGGCAGTGAGGAGGAGGAAGAGTACCATGGCAGAGGGGGCCCGTCCTTCCCTGGACACTTTGCCTGCCAGCCACAGCTGTCCCCTTCCGGCCACCAAGGGGACCCCCCTCCCTGTGGTGTCTGGCCCTCACGGCGCCCAGTTGGCCAGCTTGCCCTCAAGCACTGACTGAGGGCTCAGGGTGGGAGGTCAGGGTGGCAGGCAGCCCGCCTGTGCCCATTCTCCCTCCTTCTCCCAAGACCCAAGGTGTCTCGTCGCAGCCAGATCTCCTCGGTCCCATACCTTTCTTGGCATTTAGGGTTGTTCGGGGAATTGGAGAGGGGCACATGATAGATAATTCTTTTTTCCCTGGTGTGTCCTCCCACCCCCCTTTTTTTTTTAACACACACAGACACACACACTCAAAAGCCTCTGCTCCTCAGAAGCAAAGGGCTGTGGGGATTTGGGGGTTGGGGTAGAGGGTGCCTGGCTGTTGGTTCTCCTGCTATCCGACGCCCCCGCCCTCACCCCATTACTGCCTGCCCCCTCTCTGCTGTGCCACTGCTGAGACTTGGTGCAGGAAGATGAGTCACCAGAATCTGCAATGACAAGCAAGCTGGCCTGAGCTGGCTCTGAGGAGGGGGAAAGATGGGGGTTCATCGCTGCAGTAGGAGAAAGGGCAGAATTGAACTTGCCACCTCACTGGTCCAACTTCCCCTTCACACACACACACACACACACACACACACACACACACACACACGTGCCCTGGCACACACACCCACCCCTGTTACTAGTGCTCTGCTCAGACCCTAATGACTCATTTCTCTGCAGTCTGGTTCACCTTCCCTCAGGGACCTGATGCCAACTTATTCCTCCCTGCCCCCACTCTGAATCAAAGGACCCAACCATCTGGCACCCCCAGCCTCCAGCAAGCAGGTTTCCCACCCCCCAGTCCCAGCTTCACTCCCTTCCCCCTCAGAGACTGAGCCCCCTGCTCCCCAAGCTCTGGTTTTGGGTTCTCTGGGTGGTGGCGGACTCAACCTGGACCCCCTCCTTGCCACAGTTGGCTCTGGGGGGTGGTCCCTGGAGACTGGGGACTGGAGACTTTTCCAGCTTTGAGCTCACAGTGGCTTTTCTCTCCCCCTTCCCTGTGTCTCTCTGTGTTCTGCCCACTCGTGATTGTCCTCGTCTTGCCCACCCTCCCCTCCCTCATTCCCTGTCTGCCTCTCCTGGTGTCTCTGGCTCAGGAGGATGAGTCGCCTCGCAGTGTGCTGGAGGAGATGGGTCTGGCATAGCCCCCCCGCCTGGGCCTCGTGGAGATGTGGGGAGCTGGCGGAGAGGCAGGGCATGAGTACCCCTTTTCTTGGTGGAACCCAGCTGCCCCTCCTCTGCTGCCTCACCTTCTCCTGGAGTGAGCTGTGGGCTCAGGACCCTCAAACATTCCTTCCCTCACCTCTATCTCCTGTTTCCCCTTTCCCCAACGAAGGTTTTAGGAGCTAGGAGGTAGGAAAATGTGACCACAAGGGGGGTGCTATTTGGCTTTCATTCCCTGCCTTTGAAGAACTAATGTTACCCCAGACTCGCTCCCCTTCCTTATAACTGTAAATATATAAATATGTCAGGTTAAAGGGAAAAGGTTTTCAGGGCTCTTCTCTTCTCCCTTGCCCCATAACCTACCTCCACCCTGCCCCAGTAGCCAGCCAGGGCAGCTTCTCTGCCTGGGGTAGGGGTGGGGGGATTTCTGAGTATTGAGAGGGAAGGCCTTTCCCCTCATCTACCCTCCTCCTCCTTGGCTGCAGTGGGGACTCTGCCCAGTGCCAGGGCAGGAACAACATAGTTAATTTTTTTCTAACCTTGCCACTTTGAGGGAAGTGAGGGCTGGGGGAAGGGCAGGCTTTATGGGAGACTGTCCCTCCTTCACTCCATGTTCTGGGTGAGGCAAGAGCTAAAGGGTGGGGTGTGGGAAGTGTCTGACTTTATCTTCTTTCCTCTAAAATAAAAGGAAAATCATTTCTGGACTTTGCTGCTTAGGCTCTGTGAAGGAAGGAAAGGCTCCTGGGATTAGTCAGGAGGGGACTCAGATGCCAGAGTTAAAGGGAAAAAACAAACAAACAAACAAATAGAGGACACCCGGTTCCATTTGAATGATAATGAATATTTTTAGGATAAGCATGTCCTATGCAAATACACTTGTTGTTTATCCATAGTGAAAATTGAACTGAGTGTCCTGTACTTTGTCTGGCACCCCTATTCCAGATGGATTTGTGAGCTCAATGCCTCTCTGAACATGGTGCCTCCAGTTCCCCGAGCTGCCTTCGGCCAGGGAGGAGCAACTCCTGGGGACATGGTTTCACTCCTAAGAGGTTTCTTTGTGGAAGATTTCATTCAGCTGGTTTAGTTTTATTTGGAGAGAGGAATCAGGGGTTCAGGGGTATAACCAACCCGGTATGCTTACCAAAGGGTTGAGGAGTGGCTAAAAGCAGCGTGTTTCTGTAGCTGGAGGCCCCTCCTCCCTGTTTGTTGTGAAGTACACAGGACCAGGGAATTTAGGGGGCAGGTAAGGGAGGCGGGTAGGTGAGGTTGGAACAGAGGCTGTGAGGAGCCACCTAAGTGGCTGGAGGATCATGGATAGAAGAGCCTTCTAAGTGGACTGGAGCTGCCCCACCCTGGGGACCGATGACTTTAACCACCACCACCACCGCCACCACCACCACCACCACCACCACCCCTAGGCTGCAAGTGGAATTTAGGCTTTCTTCATAGATACGGGCCATATTCTACTCTGAAATACGGCTGAAAGTGGTTCCACCACCCTGGCTTTTGAACAGGAGGAGATGGGTGTTGTGGCTGGCGCTTCCCTCACCGCCCCTTGGGAAGGACCACGCAGGCCCAAGGGGACGGGTGAATAACGGAGAACAAAGTCCTAATAAAATAGTCACTTTTATTTCTTAGCAAAACTATTTCCTCCGTGAGGGGTATTTACAACAGAGAAGGGAAAGAATAGGTAAATTCACAGCGATCTGGAGAGGGTGGAGAGGCTCCTGGGAGGCCCAAAGGGCAGGAGACAGACACTTCACACAATTAACTGGAACAGCTTTTTCCGGTTTTGGACGGGGACGTCCCGAGAGGGACTAGGTGGGGACAGAGGCCCGTGGGGGGAGGGGATTCGCACAAACCACCCGCCCGCCTGGGGTGGCCCCGGGGGACCTCCTTGAGTGAGTTTGGGGAGTTCGGGCTTCAAATCCGGGAAGCGGTTTGACAGGTCCCGGCGCAGCCCGGGGGCGGGGCGACCCGAGGGCGGGGGCGGGGCCTGGAGGCGGCCAGGGGCGGGGCTGGGGTGCATGCAAACACCGAGAAGGGAGAGGAGCAACACGGAGGGGGGTGGCCGAGCGCGCGGCGGCGGCGCACGGGGGCGAAACCAGGGCAGGTCACGGGCGCCGGAGCAGCACGTGCTCGATGTAATTCTCCAGCTCCTCCTGCTCCTGCATCCGGCGCTCCTCCGCCTCTGCCTCCTCCTGCGCGCGCAGCGCCTGGGCCTCCCGGCCAGGATAGTGGTGCGAAGGCGGCAGGGTGTGGTGGTAGTGGCGGCGGCGCGAGGCAGCGGGCGGCTGCAGTGTCCGCGGCCGGATGTAGTTGGGAAAAGGGTGGTAGGGCCCGGGGGGAAACAACTCGTCCTCCTCGCGATCCCAGGGCGGGAGCACCTCGTTCCAGTCGGGCAACTCATCTCGGGCGGGGGCGGGGGCAGGGGGCGGGGGCTGCGGGGAACGGACGTGGGCGGGGGCGGGGGCGGCCCGGGGGTGCGGCACCGGCTCCGGAGGGGCGTTCTTCTTCCGCTTCCGCTTCTCCTCCACCTCCTCGATGATGCTGACCACGTCGTCCGCTGGCAGGTGGAGTTTGGTGGACAGCTCAATGAGGCTGTCGATCGTCTGGGGGTCCATCTCTTCGTCGTCGTCTTCCTCCTCCCCGCCCTCCTCTGCCCCCTCAGCCTCCTTCCGACGGTGGCCGGGCATCTCTTCCTGGGAGCGCTTGTCCTCGGCTCCGGCTTCCCCGTCCTCCTCCTCTGCGAACAGCAGCGCGTTCTGCCGCGCCCTCTCCGCCTCCTCCGCCTCTGCCTCCGCCTCCGCCGCCTCCTCATCCTCTTCCCCCACCCTCTCCGCCCCGCCGCGTCTCTCCTGCTCCGCCTCCGCATCCTCCCTCTCGCTCTCTCGCTCCTCCTCCTTCTCCTGCAGCCCCCGACCCCCAAGGCCGCGCTGCCGGGCCCCGCCCTGCAGCAAATACTGGAGCAGCAGGTCGGAGGCGAGGTCGGCCAGCCGCTCTTCCTGCGCCGCGGCCTGCCGTGTGGCCTCTGCCTGGCGCCGCCCGGCCTCTACCTGCGCCAGCCCTTGCTGTAGAAGGCGCTCCCCCGCCTCAGAGCCGCCCAGGAGTGAGCTCTCCGGACGGCGCGCCTTGGGGAAAGGGGCACCCAGGCTTTGGTACGCCTTGGATAGGGGTGCCAATGCCTCACCTAGATGTGTTTTGGGGGAGGACACTCCTTCCCCGAACTGGTGGGCTTCAGGAAGGGGCCCACTCTCGGGTATACGCGCCTGGAATTGCGGGGGAGCAGGGGGTGGCAGGGGCGCGCGCTCCGGGACGCGCGCCTGGAACTCTCCCCAGGAAGCGCGCCACACGCGCTCCGGCCCGGGGCTCTCCAGGTTGACTCGGGTCAGCGTGTGTGTGCGAGTTTCCGTCTCTGCTGCCGCTGTCTCTTGCTGGCGCTTGGCGTTGCTCGGACTGAAATCTCGCAGTTCCTGGAGCAGGGAAGCTAGCGCCTCGAGCTCTTCGGAGGGGTCGCCAGCCTCGGGACCATTCTCCTGAGTCTGAGGGCGAGGCGGGGCCGCAGGTGCCTGGGTCTCTGGCGCCGGGAGGCTGTGGGTCTGGCTGCGCACGGTCTCGGTCAGCAGAGCTTCTGCTGCTTCTTCCTTTGGCCCCTGCTGGGAGGCGCCGGGCGCCGGAGGCGAGCCCGGGCGGTCAAGAGCCTGCAGCAGCACCGCGGCCAGCGCCCGGGGATCCA
The DNA here is from genome assembly GCF_003265705.2 of Callorhinus ursinus. Lineage (NCBI taxonomy): Eukaryota > Metazoa > Chordata > Mammalia > Carnivora > Otariidae > Callorhinus > Callorhinus ursinus. The sequence continues at coordinate 1,021,889 of NW_027397117.1, forward strand.
CGCCCTGGAAAAGCTCTCCCTCCTCCTGAGGCTCGGAATTTCGAGCGGCTCGGACCTCTGGGGCGCTAACATCCTTCGGCCCGGGCACTGCGTCCCCAGCTACCGGCTCTTTATGTTCAGAGCTGAGGGGAGGTGGCTGCGCCTCAGGGTGCCCCGGGGGCGCTGCTCCCAACCCCTTGATCAGTAGAAGAAAGCAGAAGAGGGTGGAAGCCGGCAACCTGAGCGATTTCATGACCAAAGGACTGCCGGAGACTGTGAAAAATAGAAGGGACCAAAGAAAGAGGGTTTCTGTAAGAATTTTTCGCTCTCTGATTCTATATCCCCTTCCCCCACCTTTAATCGGGAAATCCAGGGCTTCCCTCATCCCCCTAATAACCTTACCCAGAAGAGGAACGTTTAGGAGCAAAGGAGAAAGATGTTGTGCCGATCTCTGGAGTCGTGTAAATGGGAAAACGCCCGCAACCCTCGCTCCCCCCAGTGCCTCCTCGCCCCCTTGCCTAAGCCATCTCACTGCCAGCGCCCACGTACTAAGCAGCTAAGATAAGGGGAAAAAAATCTCTGCTCCCTCCCCACAGGACTCCCCGGATGGTGCGTGGGCGACTTTAGCAGCAAGAGAAAAGCGGCGACTCCCCCATTTACCAGGGACCCTTACCGGGGGCTCCCCGCTGTGTTTTTAATACCCCCATCCGGGAGGAGAGAGAACCCTCCCTCACGCCCACGGCTGCCGAGGGTTTGAGGGATGGACAGCGGAGTATTTACCAGCTGGTGTCACGATGCGGGAGGTGGAGAGGAGGGTCTGGGCGGGGTGGGGACAGGGGAAGATCGGGACGCGTCCGCCTCGGCTCCGAGCAGTGGCTGGGATAGGAGCGACGGTCGAGTTCTGGCGTCCAGTGGGTTGGGCTCAGCTGGGTCCGCGCGGCTCTGGGCGACTCGCTCGCTCCGGCTTCAGCACGCTGGACAGCGCCCGCGCCGCCGCCGCCTTATAAAGGGGAGAGCGCGGGGTCACGTGGGTTCGCCCCGCCCCATTGACGTCAATGTTCATTCATGGGGAAGCGGGCGGGCGCCTCGAGGTGGGGGGCAGCCCAGTGATTGGAGAAGGTGTTCTTCTCCCGGCCCGCGCCTGCGCGCCGGGAGCCTCGGCTGGAGGGGCGTGCGCTAGCCGAGCACCCGGGAAATGAATGAATGAATGAATGAATGAAATCTCCGGGGCGGGCGGGGCAGGGGGCTATGAATGAATGAAGGAGGGACGAGGAGAAAAGGATGAATGAATGAATGGGAGAATGAATGGAAGGGTGGATGCAGAGACGCTGCAAGGCGGGAGGGTGGGTTACAGAGCAACTTGCAGCTGCGGGAGCCCGCGTCGCTGAGCCGAATAGGATGGGGGCACTCCCAGAGTCTGACTGGGCATCAGTAGGAGATCCATACTGGGGAGGGGAGGATAAGGATTCCAAAGCCGAGGAAGGGGCCGGACTCCCCATCTCCCGACCGCACGCACGGTCCACGGGGAACACACCCAAGGACGGCGTGAACCCGAGAGAGGAGGGACGGATCTGCGCGCCTGCGGGCGCTGTTCGCGGATCTGCGGTGCGGGGTGCCGGGCCCGGGCCGGGGCAGATGGGTGGATCTTGCGGTTTTGGTAATCCCGTTGGAAAGGGTCCGAGTCGGAAGAAAGGGGAAAGACTGAGGATGTGTGTGCCTCTATGTCGTGTCTGTTCACAGTCGGTGCGTGTTTGGAGAAAAAGGTGTGTCTGTCCTTCTGCCCAGCTCACTCTGTAGCGTATGTTGGCGGCCGGGCTTGCCCCTTCTCAGCCCACCTCTCCCCCTCCCCCGACCCTCCTCCTGCTTCTTTCCCTCCCTCTGCTTCCCCCCAAAGGACGTTTGGAGGGCGAGAGCAGACCAGGTGGGGAGGGGGTTGCGCAGGTTGGGGGGGGTGACTCAACTCCAGCTCTCTACACTGCTTAAAGGAAAGGTTTGAACGCGTTGCAGACGGGTGGGGGTGGGTGTGCAACGTCAGACATAGCCCCTCTCTACCACTAGACCCCTCGTCCGTATCTCCTGCCAGAGGCGTTGGGGTTGGGGGCTTGGAAAGCTAGAGGTTGGGGGGGGGGGCGATGACGCACAGATTGCGCAAAGAGAATCCATCAGCGAGCCGGGTCCAGTGAAGGGAGACCAGCCCGTGGGCGGGGGTGGGGGGAGGACGGAAATGGGGAGGGGGCAGGGGAGAAGGGAGGAAGGCAAGGGGAGCAGCCACTGCAGGAATGAAGGGGAGGAGGGAGGCTGGAGGGGGCTGCGGTGCAGGCAGAGAGCTGTGCGGGGGCGTGGGCAGGGAAAGGGGGGAGTGACAATGACACATGCCAGACACACAAGAACTGCGGACACAAGGGGTGCCTGTGGGCACACGCAGGGCACCCGCACCCTAAGACTCTGGAAACCGAGATCAGGGCTGTCTGTCAGGGGCTCAGAGACTCTTTTCAGAGACAGTCCTCAACCCCCTCCTCATCTCTTCCTAGCACTGACCCTCCTTCTCTCTCTCTCTCTCTCTCTCTCTGTCACACTGTCACACACACACACACACACACTCACTCACTCACTCACGTGCTTTCCTCTATAGCCAGCAGTGGCTTCTCGGTTCCATCAGTGGCTCGACTTTCCCAGAAGAAAGCCCATCAGCTCTGCAGGGAAAGAGGTGGGGAGGAGTAGAGAGAGGAAGGAGAGAAGAGATGGGAGCAGGAGAGGGAGGGAGGAAGGAAGGAATCTGGAACAGGTAGAAGGAACAGGCTAAAGGAGAAAAAAAAAAAAAAACCACCAACACAGCACTGAGAACCAAGGTGACTGTGGAAATACCAAAGAAAGCAGAGAGAGGAGGGGGCAGCAGACCCCAAGGCTGTGCCTCGCCCCCCCACCCCCAACCCACACTACTATCTAGGACCACTGCCTAACCTGGGGGCTCCCCTCATTCCTCTTTCTCCTCCTGTTCTTCTCCCCTTTATCTTCCCAGCCTGGTTACTGTGAGCAGTGGAATGGGGAGGGGGTCACGTTACCTTCCCGAGGAGGATGAATCAGAGAGATGGCTCAGACATCTGGAGGGGGGAGGGGAAGCCATCCAAGAGAGAAGGAAGAGGGGAGGGAAGGAGCCAAGGGGGGCAGACTGAGAGGTTGATGGGGCTAACAACTAAGTGTGAGATGAGGGGAGACAGGCACCTAGAGAAACGGTTTGTGTTTCTGTGGGCTTGTATATGTGCACACGCACCTATGTGTGCATGTACATATGTGTGCATGTGTGTTTGTGTGTGTACAGAGTTTAATGAAACATATGGGAGGGGGGAGAAAGGGAATTAGAAGACCAATTGTGTATTTAATCAGATAGAGTGGATGGGCATGATAGTGTTCCACTTTAAATATGAAATCTTCTCTTGCGATCTGTGTGGCCATGTTTTTGCCTGTTTCCAGATGTCATTGTATAAGTATGAGTGCGTGTGGGTTCTGATCCTTCTGAGTGTCTGTATACCTGTGTGGTTGGGAGACTTTGAGTGCATCCAGTCTGGGCATCTGCTGGTGTCTGAAAAGTGAGCCTGGCTTGGTGTGTCAATAGTGTGTGCGCGCGCATGTGTGTGTGTGCGTACACATGCGTCTTTGTGCATTTCTCTGAATCCTTCTCTGCTTTTTGATTTATGTTACAAGTTATGTAGATGTCTCTGTGTCTTTGATCTTGCCTGCCCCTCCCCCACATTCACCATCTCTAGATTTCTGTACAGTAAATCCACTCATCTGCTGCCCCCAAGTTCGGGTCCTTGCCCCCTTGTTTTCAGATTGTTCCTCTATTCTTCCATCCTTCCCCAACTCTTCACCCTTTCCTTCCTCCACTCAGCCCAGAAGCCCAGGGGAGCTTCTCAGACCCTGACATCCCAAGAATCTCAGTCAGCATGGGGTGGGGGAGGGGGGCAGCAAGGTAGGGGGTGGGCACCCAGCCAGGGCATCCACAGCAAAAGGCTTGGTGATAACACAATCTGGATCGTGTCTACATGGACTCTGAATCTCTGGGTCTGTTTCTGCCTGTCTTCATCTCAGTTCCCTACCTGGGTCTGCTCATTCACACACACCCCACCTCTCAGAGATGTGCTGTGTCCTTCATACCCTGCTGCCTCTAGGGGCTTCTGGAAAAGAGCTGGACTGGGGGCAGTTGCCTGGAACCGGTAGAGGAAGGAGATGGCAGGAAAGATAGAGAATGGAGAGACAGAGCTAGAAAAGGCAGTGCTGAGATGGCGACCTGGAGGGGATGCCTGGTGTTTGCTCTGAGTTATTTGTATAAATCCTTCTCTCTGTCTTTGTTTCTGAATCTCTCATACTCTCCAAGAGGGCAGCAGGAGAAGATGGGGTCCAATGGAATAGTGATCCAAACTGAAGATTTGGAAAGCCAGGGGAGGGGGTGGACAGAGTACTGTGTCTTTTCCCTGAGGAGGTTTGGAAGAGAAAAAGAGGGCAGGGGCTTGGGGACCCCGCAACTCACCATCCCCCCAACTCTCCCTTCCCCCCAACCGGTGACTCACCTCTGCAGCCTTTCATTGCGTCAGCGATGGGGGGACAGGCAGGGAGGGGGCACTTTATGAGAGGAGCAGGGGTCTCCACTTTGAACTGAAAGAAGGTGCTGAAGGTCCCCCTGAAAATGGCCCCATTAAAAAGCATCATTGCCCTACCCCCTTACCAGCCCTGTTCAGTAGAGTGGGGAGTCCTGGGGAGGGGACTGAGAGGGGGCTGGGGGCCACTGGTGGGTCTGGGAATGATGAGTAATAGGAAGGGGGTGCTTACCCTGATTTTCAGTTCCAGGGTCCCATTCTCTCATACCCCCACCCACTCCTGAGTGGGGGATGGGAGACCCAGCAAGCCGGGGGAGGGCAAAGCCGCAGAGATGAGTCACCAAGAGAATGAGAGAGAGAGAAAGAGACAGAGATGAGGGGAGACACAAAGAGAGACAGCTTCTGGAGAGACTGAGAAGGGAAAACACACACGCCATGAAGGTGATATCCACAAACTAACCAGAGAAAGCAAATTGTGTACTTTCATAATTCTGACCCAGCCTCCTCCAACATCCACCTGTCACACACAAACATACTGTTGTTATTCAGAGTTACACTGATATTCTGAGACACACCCACTTACACAAACACAGTATCACACCTAGCCTGGCAGTGTCACTCAGACACATGCTGAAGATGGGACCAGGGTAATGGAGATTTGCGTTGAGAGCCCTCGTTCCTTTTACATGGAATGGTGGGAGGGATCCTGAAGGAATGTGACTTCAAAAATCCAAGATGCGGTTTCAGGGAGTCATAGGCTACGCCTTGCACACACGACGATACACAGTTGCCTACCTCCCCATCCACACATACATAGTAACATATCAAGCAAGCATTCTCCTCATCAAAAAGCCACTTGGAGTACCTGATTCTGGGGTACACCAGGCACGTTGTCCCGAATACATCCCACCCGGACACCCTGTGACTGGTACACACATGTACAGAAACGCAGACACACAAAGACGCCCATGGACACACTCACACGGACGGAAACCACCTTGCGCTGCCTCGCCTGCGTCCGCGCGTCCTGGCGCCCCCGCGTGTTACTTTTCGGAATCGCAGTCTCCGGCGCTCCGGAGCTCGGCTCCCGGGGGGCGGCGCCCAAGCTCCCTCCACCTCCTCCCCCTTCCGCGCGGTGCCCACCCAGGAATCCGGAAAGCGGGCGCTCTGGCCAAGAGAGCCGAGAGCCGGGAGTTAGACGCCTGGATTGTGGGGCTCAGGGAGGCCGGTCCTGGATGCCAAAGGGAACTTGGGAGAGAAGCCCATAGAATTGGGATAGCAGCGGACTCCCAGGTCCAGGGGAAAGAGCGACCCGGGCTTGCCAGGGTGCCGCGCAGCTGCCCTCCTCGCTCCTGAGCAACCGCTTCTTTCTGCCGCTTGGCTGGGGTGGGGGTGGGGGCACGCCGCGGCCAGCAGCCCTCTCCAGCTCCAGGAAGTCATTAGCCCCATTGCCACAGGGCTTAGAGATCCTCTCTAATACAGGCTGCTGGGGAAGGGAGGGGGGGAGGATAATGCGTCTCATCCCTCCCCCACCGAGAAGTGAAACAGACACAGAGGGTGGGCTAAGGGTCCGTTTTATTGCAATACAGCCGCGGTTGAAGTGACAGGGAGGGTGGCAGCGTGGCCAGGCGCCCAAGGCAGCCAAGCAAGGCAGTGCCGCACAGCCGCAGAACCGGAACTGGGGAAGGTGATGAAGCAGCCGCTGCCCTCTTTGCCCACCTTCTTTCACCTCCAGGCGCCCTCCTCTGCCCGCGTCTTTGACTCCATCCCCAGCGACCCCTGTGCTTGCTGTCAACAAATCCCCACCGACTGTCCATCGACCAACGACAAGTTCAAGCACTCACGGTCACACGGAGTGCGGTTCTGAGGCATGCTCGGGGCGTGGGACACCTGAATTCTAGTCCCTGCCAGGCTCCCAGTTACTTTGAGTGACTTGGAAGGCACTTTTTTGGTCTCTGCGAGCCTCTGTTTCCTCCCGCTGTGGTAGATGTGAGGATCCACCGCTGAGCAACTGCAGCTGTTACTACTTGCATTCAAATAGGAAACTGCCAAAGTCCAAAAAGCATAAAGAAACCCGAGGAAGGGAGGGATGTCCAGAAATATCTGGAGGTGGGGGTTCCAGGGGCGCCAGAAGGCAGCCTGGTTAGAACCAGAAGACAGCCCCATACTGGGCTGAGGGATCTGCCCTCCCCACACCAAACTCTCCAGCCCAAACCCCCTGGTCCACGGCCTGGTTCAGGCCACTGGTTGGGGGCATGGGAAGGGGGCCTCTGAAATAGCAACATGGTGCAAAGTCGGAGGAAACCCGTCAGAAGGGGCAGGCTTGGAAAGATGCGCCACCGGAGGGTCAGCGGGGCATTATAATGCTAGTACATTGACAGGCTCTCTCTCCGTATTGCACACAGGGTGGGTGATGAAAAGGTCACCGGGAAGAGGAATGGAGGAGCAGACAAACGGACCATGAGAGGAGCTAAGTGTCTGGGAGGCCCAGGGAGGAGGAGGGAGAGGACACTGATGCAGAAGCACAGAAGGCTGGGAGGGAGGCAAGGAGGGCAGTGCCGGGCAGGCCCTGAGAGCTTGAGAAAGGGCGGGAGGAAGAAAAGTAATGCGTGTTGGGCAGCTGGGCATGGCATATCCTTCTGCCCGCTTCCACCCGCGAGGGGGCAGAAGGGAGAAGCCAGGAAGGGCAGAGTTCACTGTCAGGCCAGGGCGACGGAGAAGGCAAGGCTCTGAAGCCTGGGAAGGAACCCATTCTTTGGCCAGTAAAGGGGGGAAGGGCGGACAATAGCAGCGCAAGGGCCTCCGCCAAACCCGGCGGTTCGGATCAAGGCGTGGGCAACAGCTTTTGGGAGCGCTAGAGGCAGGATGGCCGACCGAGAAGTAAGGGTAAAAAGGTTAGGGAGGGCGCTCCGAGGAAGGTTGGGCTTCAGAGCCCGCCGCGGAGCGCAGGGGGAGGGGGCGGAGCTTGCAAACGGCGGCGGGCAGGGCTTTCTGGAGATCAGCGCCAGAGGGCCGATCTTGAAGTGCTTCTTCTCTCCCCTCGGACAGGAGAGGCCCTAGCTGTCGGCCTCCAGCAGGTACTGCTCTGTATAACCCTTGGCCTGCTCGAGCCCCAAGCCGGCCTGGCAGAAGTCAGCCAGCTGTGACCATAACTGGGGCTCTAGGAAAAGCTGGCACAGGACGATGAGGCCGGCGAGGCGCGGGGCCTAGCGCTGCAGGTGCCACAGAAGCTGGCTCTGCACCTGCACGCCATCGCTGCCGAAGGCGTTGATGTTGAGGTAGCGCCACGTGCAGTCACCGCCCGACAGGATGGGGAAGAGGCGCGTGCACAGAGTGAGCACGCGCGGGCACGCGCGGCTGTCCACGCGCCACTCCAGGCCCTTGGCCGCCAGCAGGCGCGGGTTGCTCTCCCTCGGCCGGTAGGGCTGCCAGTCCTGGATGATGGTCCCGCCCGGAAGCTCGTCGCGCTGCACGGAGGGCGACAGCAGGAGGCGTGCCACGTCGCCACCAGCCTCCGACTCGACCTCGGTGGGCAGCCGCGAGAAGGTGCCGGAGACTCGCAGCGCCGCGGGGTTCAAGGGTGAGCGCAGGGTGGGCGCGGAGGCCTGGAGAGCCCAGCGCCTCTTGGCATCTTCACTCCCACAGGCACACTCACGGGATCCCAGTAGGGCCCCTCGGGAGGACCAACCGTGCCGGGAGAGGTGGAGTGGGGTATGTGAAAGCCTGCCCCCGGCCCCCCGAAGGTAGCATGGAGGAACCAGGGACGAGGCTTCGGAGTATGTGCCTGGATCCCCAAGGAGGGGCAGGTTCAGTGTGGGGCCTTGGGTCTCCGAGGGGAGGGGAAGGGTGGGAAACAGATCAGTCAGTAGGATAGGGGAAGCGGAGGGAAAGGACAAAGCCTCAGATTAGGATCTTTGGGTCCCTGAAGGGAGGCAGAATCAATAGAGGAGAAGGGTCACGGAACTCCGTACTCCTGGGCTCCGCAGCCATCTGGAGTAAGGACTGAGGGTCTGATGGCTGGGAGTCGGGAGCTTTTTGACTGCCCCAGGGCAAAAGGGTCTGAGTCGGGACTGGGAGTCCGGGGCTGGGCTCACGCGCGCCCCCCCTCGGCAGAGCCTGCAGAGAAAGCAAGCCGGTGACCGGGCGAGGGGGGAGGACGCCTGGCTAGCTGACCTCCCGAGTCCTTCTCACCTGCTTGGTGATTAGGCGGTATTTCTTCAGCTCCCGGGGGCCCAGCTGGTCGTCCCGGGTGACCTGTGCCACCTTGACCCCCGGGTGCTGTCGCGCCACGCCCTTGCCGCGCTCCCAGGACGCCACGCGCAGCCCCCGCACCAGCACGGTCTCCTGGGCGTCGATCACGTGCACCGACTCCAGCGCGATCTGCGGACTGACGCGGTTAGGGGGCCCTCCGCCCCTGCCGGGGTTCTCGGCTCACAGGACTCGCCTCTTCCCACACGCTGAGCACTCCGTCGTCACCACCCCGGGCGCCAGGCCAGACCCGGGCCTGCCCAGGGAGATCTCCTCAGCACTCGGGTCTCGAATTCCAGAGCTGGCAGAACGCCAGATTCGTCCGGGTCTCGTCCACCTCTTTTTTTTTTTTTTTTTTCCCGTCCACTTCCTGAGATGCTCCAGCTCGGCTTGCACCAGGTCCCTGAGGATCGCCACACCCCCTTTCCCTGGCTCCACCCCCAGGAGCTTGCTACGCCCCCTAGCCCCTGCCACGCCCCCGCTTCTTCTTAGTTCCGCCCCGACCCCCTCTCGGAGCCTGTCCCGCTTCCAGGTGCTCTTTGTGCGAGAGTTCAGTCCACTAGGGAGTCTTGACCCCACTCTTGCTCTCGCCTCCAGTCTACCCTCTCTTGCCTGCTCTTTTCTGTTTATGTTTGTGCCCCCAGAAACTCCTCAAACGAATCTTCAAAGACCGAAGATGTCCCCAGTCCCTCCCTCCGGTTCCTCCGCTATTCCAAGGACTACAAGTCCTCCATTCTACGCTCATTGGCTGGGCCCCTGGATCCGCACGCCCTACTCTTTGGTTCCAAAGCAGACCCACTCCTCAGCATCCAGACGAGAGCCTCGCCTCCTCTCCTTCCTAAGATCCCAGTCACCCAAATGTAGCTTCACCCCCTTTTCAGCAGGGCCCCGGCTCTCACCACTCCGTTATGCTGGGCCAGCACCACGGTGCCGTCGGGATCCCGGAGCCGGCTGTGGTAGCGGCTGGGAAGGTAGTCGAGGCCACCGTAGACGCCCCCAGAGATGGCCAGCACCTCCTCAAACTCCCGTTCTGTGCCACCACGAAGTCCAACGGCTCGGCCTTATCCTCAGGCTCCCATCCGGACCTGGGGTTGGCCCCCAAGGACTTGGCCTTGGCCTCAGGCCCCGATTCAGCCCCCAGGGTCTTGGTCTCAGCCTCAGGCCGGGATCTAGATCTGGACTTGGCCGCCGCCTCCTGTGGCCGGGTGTCTGAATGTGGCTCCGCATCTGGCTCGGCCTCCTTTTCAGGCTTAGGGACCTCTGAGCTGGCGGCACAACTGGCTTCCAGCTTCATTACCCTGCAGAAAAAAGACAACCCAGTACTGTGGTCAGAGCTCCTGTTTCCACATGTGGCCCCCTACACACCCAGTCCCCACAGCCCTTTCCTCCACAAATACCCCTTCTCTTCTGCTCTCCACACAAGACCCTGGGAATACAGGGCCTCCAGCTCTGACCAGCTCCCAGAGCTCCCAACCCTGGAAGGGTTGGGACCAGGGCAGTCACAAATCAGGAACCCCATGAGCTCCTCAGACACTGTCCCGAGATCTCCTTCACCCCCAGTTGCTCCCAGGGACTCAGACAAGGGGCAGAAGGCACTTGGAGGGGTAAAAAATTGAAAGGGTCCCCCCCACCTCTCCAAGACCTCTGCAAGAACATGAGAAACCACCACCATCTCCACTCCCCCCACAAAAGGGGTCCCTGGGAAAAACGGAGGGTTCAATCCCCTCCTTCCTACCCCTGCCAGTCACAATCCCAGGGCAAAAGGGGGGGGTGTAAGACTCCAGATCTTCCCCCTATTGCCACTCCAGTACCCTCCACTCCCACCTCTGACACATATATTCAAACATAAACCAGAGTGGACAGATGGAGAGCTCCATTAGAAAATTTCAAGTCATTCCTCCCAGCCTTATCAAACCCACCTTTCCCTTCCTCCTTCCTCCTTCTCCATAGGGAGACCTGGCTCCACTCTAGGGCTAGATGATCATTTGGGAAAGGGCTCTGTTGGAGCTCCTGCAAACAGAATGTCACCTAGATCACCTATGCCCCTCTTCCATTTACCTTCCCTCCAGAGAGTCTCCTCTGATTTTCTCTCTCCCTCTGTTCTTCTTTCTAAATTCTTCCTATAACTCTTACCCTACATCCTACTCAAGATTTTCTGTGTCTTTCCAATTCTCATTTTTGGGTTAACTCCTCTGGATCTGTCACCGTTTGGCCTCCAGCTCTTCTGTTTTCCCTGCCAGAGCCAGGGCCAAGAGAAAGCCCCCTCCCCAAGTCCTAATGACTCTTCATTTCCAGACCTGTCTCCTCCAGACAAACCAGATCAACCAATTAAATCCGCTTACTCTCTTTCAGCCAGTTATAACAGTCCCTTCATATAACCTACCTTAAGCCTCATTAACCAACATCCCAGGAGACACATATACCAGCTACTTTGTGGGGGATTATGTTGGTTTGGTTGTTTTGTTGTTGTTAACAAGAACGTGACCTAGGTTTGGGAGAGGGGACAAACAATGATACCAAGGAGTTTAGGGATGGTCTTAGCTTCCATGTCACAAACATAGCTTACATAAACACAGCATGCTTGCTGTACAGTTAAAGCTTCAAAACAAGAGCCCCATTTCCCTTTCTTTTCAGCCTGATGCTGTTGTCTAAGGCCCTCCCAGGTAATCCTTAGCTGGATGAGGTAAGACAGCATCAGGCCAATATCATCAGAGAGCAGGGGAAGCCAGACTCAGAGGATCTTAGAGCCCCTGCTAGAGCCACCGGAGACCTTCAGGTTCAACCCACTTCTTTCACGATGAGGAAACGGACACCCAAGGAGGCTAAGATCTGGCCTAAGGTGACTCAGCTTGGATCAAGCCAGGCTAAAGGTTAAGTTTTCCTGGCTCCTCGGCCAGTGGGGGAGACCTCTTTTTGGTGTATTTGGATCTCCAAGCCCAGGTTGAAGAGCAAGGATAGGAATTACTGGGTCGTTCCTTGGCAGGAGTCAAAGGTCTCAAGTACTAAAGGCTAAGAACCCGAAATGGGATCCTGGGAGGAAACTCCAGTGCCCCCCTCCCCACCACCACCACCACTGTCACGTCGGCACTTCCATGCCAACAACAAGCCTGGGGCCAGCTCAAGCATCAGATTCCTTGTGGCAGGCTCTGGGGATGATGGGTCTCAGAAAATGAACAAGTTAGCTTGTGGCTTCCATCTACATTTCCAGGCAAACTCACCAGCTGTTCAAGGGTCCCTGAAAAATACTAGCTGGTAGTTCTCTGCTGAGCTCAGCAACTCCCCATTGCCCCCAAAAGGGACAGAATGTGAGAAACTTGTAGACAGGGACACAGCCAACTAATTCAAGACATTAGGCTTCCATTACCCTCCTTCGCTTTCAAGATGGGGGAGATTCTTTCCAAAGGGTGCATCTACCTACATCTTGGATAAGGTTGTTCGTAAGGCGTAAGGGGGTCACAGGAAAGAAGGAAGAGCTTGCAAATTCATCTCTCTCATTTTCTTTCCGGGCACTCCTCTACACCTCTTCCCTCAGAACAGCACCCTCCAGCCTGGCTCCTTGACCTATCATTCCCATAAGGTATCTAGACAGAGGCAGCCCTGTGCTTCCGGGGCACTGTGGGAGATGTAGTTCAGGCATCTCCTGGACGCAGCTCCAGGAAGAGGGGCAGCGTTTCCCTTGCCCTCCATCTCCTGCATCCTTGGATCCATTCTTTCAATCTTATAAATATGAATGATCACTCCGGGAGGGGATGATTACAGTCCTCGCTGGGCATGCTGGGAGGCCCCCACCCCACCTCCACCGCACCCCACACACCTGAAATGTTGATGCCCTTGAGGTCGACAGCTTCTCGGAGCTGGAAGAGGGGGGAGAGGGAGCAGAGGGGGCAGAGAGCGGAGAGGCGGAGACAAAGACAAAGCTACACAAAGCGCCCAAAGAAGGGAGCAAAAAGGCCAGGAAGGGAGGCAGGAAGGAGACAAAGGCGGACAGGGAGGTGCGGGGCAGGAGAGGGTGGGAGAGGGGAGTGGGAGGAGGCACGGGCACCAGACGCAGACATGACACCTCGTGACTCGGGGCCCCGCGGATGCCAGGAAAGTCCTAGCACTGCACCCCCTCCCCAGGGAGACCGTAAATAGGAAGCAGCGACGCACCTCCTGCTGCCCACGGTGGGCGATGGCGGAAGGGGTCAAGGGGAGGAGAAAGCCAGAAAAAGAGTCTGGAAGAGAATAGAGACCTCGGGAACAGAGGCAGGGGAGTCAAGATGAAATGGGGCAGATGCAGGGGATGAGGAAGATAGACCAACGAGCGCTGGGGGATGCCCCAGGGCCACAGCCATGGATTAGGGGGTTGTCCTGGAGGGTCTTCCCCAGTCTTTCCTCTGCCCCTTTCCAGGAGTGGGGAGTGGGGGCCGCAGGCGGGAGAGCTTCCGAAGGAAGCTGTCTACTTGGCAGGGGTTGCCGTGGGCGCCAGGCTCTGGGGACAGGTGGGAGCGCAATGGCGACGGGGGGGGGGAGGGATGACGGACGGGAAAGTGCCTTTGAACATCTAGGCAAAGTCCCGGTCCCGGTTATCTAGGTCACCGGACCGGGAGGGGTAGGGCTGTAGGGGGCGCAGCGGCTGTCTTGCCCTGGGGGGGCGGTGGCCTCCTGCTGCCCTCATTCCGTGGAGGAGGAGCACGCCAGCCCCCAGCCCCCAGGCCCGCGGCCCCCTACCTCGCCGGAGCGGGAGCCCGGGCCGGGATGCCGAGACACGGAGCGGGGCCGGCCACGCAGACAGCGAACGGTGCGGGGAGAGGGGTCACTTCGGAGCCCCGAGGGTCGAGTTCGGGTGACGCGCGGGGACCGGAGCAGTCCCATCTCGGAGTTGGAGTGCGGGTGTGGGGTCTGCGTCGCGGCTCAGTCCCGCACGCGGGCGCGCGTGCCGGGAGGTTCGGGGTTCGGGTGCTGCCTCCCGCAGCGACGCTCTGCTGGGCACTGGCGGCGGCTCCGAGGGGCGGAGACCCTAGCGGCGCGGAGGAAACCCGGCCCGGATCTGGAGTGGACTCCGGGCGGCCTGTGGGCGGGGGGGGGGGGGGGGGCGGAGAGCAGGTGCGGGGGGGGGGGCGCGTGCGGGCCCCGGGGCGGGCGCAGCTGGGTGGCCTCAAGTCCCGCCGACGAAACTCCGCCCCTTGTCCCGGCTGGGCAGCGGGACTAAGGGTGGGAGGTGCCTTGGGTTTTGGCGGAGGGGGTGACTGCTGGCTTAGTTATCGCCCCACGCCCCTGGCACCTCTACGCTCTGTCCCGGTGCCTCCTCTCCTTCCCCCGCTTTCGCAGACCTCCCTCCCCCAGGGGCCACCCCCTCGAACTAATCCCGTTCCCCCGACCTCCCGCTGCCAGATAAGTCAGAGCTACTGGAAAGGGCACGCAGAGCCCTGGGGACCAGGTCGGAGAAACTGATGGAGGAAATTGGAAACCCTTGCAGATGGGGGTGCAAGGAGACACCGGGAGACAGAAGCAGAGAGGCTAAAGGGAGTGGAGCCAGGCCAAGACCGGTCAGAAGGGCCACCACTCCCCGGGGGCAGAAAGTAGCCTCCTCCCGCGGGTGCACGGGTGGGCTCAGCTCACGCTCAGCCGCTGGCCGTCAGGCAACAAGGCCCCCCGCAGGGCAGCACGCAGAAAGACTCCAGGTACACCCACGAACCCACCCCCCTCAGCACATGAACACAGACCTCTGCACCCACGCATGTCCTGAGGATCTGTATACATGGCTCTGCACCCAGGGCTAAACCGGGTGGGTGGAGGAAGGGTGTGAGGGACAGCCAAGTGTGGACTTGGAGCACTGCCCCCCCTCCAAGGAGCTGGTGGTCCAGGCTCTTAACTCCTGAGCATGCCCCCTCCCGCTGGAGATAGAAACCACCTGCAGTTCTACCCTGTAAAGAACCAGGTAAGTGAAGGGTGTAAAAGTCCTATAGTAACTATAAAGTGCTGCAGGGAATATTAAGGTCTGCTTGGCATGGAGGCCCCTCTCCCTTGCCCTCCCTCCAGGGTCTGACCAGCTCTCCCACTCCCTCTCCCCACCAAAGCTGATTTCCCACCTAACTTTTCCCACTTTTTAAAAAGTACTTTCCAAGGTGATAACCCCATTACCTGCTAAACGGATCCAGTGGACTGTGCTAATGTGATCAGGTGGAGGTTCATGTCCCGTTCCTGGGCTCCCATACACATGGCCACACCAAGGGTTAAACCGATGAGAGTCATCCCTGGAATTCTAGGCCCAGGTAGGCCAATAAGTAACTGACAAGTCACTTAACCTTCTTCTTTTTCTTCTCTTTTTTTAAAAGTTTTTATTTATGTAATCTGCACACCCAATGTGGGGCTTGAACTCACAACCCCCGAGATCAAGAGTCACATGCTCCACCGGCTGAGCCAGCCAGAGACCCCTCTTCCTTTTTTTTTTTTCTTAATAGGACTTCCCCCTGTTTCTGGTTTTTAAAACTGCTAACACACTGCACATCTCACAAAGCTGCAGTTAAGGTGGAATATGCTCAATTGTGGGATAGCTCCTCAAAAAGTTATGGGTGTTGGAGGAAAAAGTCCGGAGTGGCAGGAGGGAGATGCAACCATGCTCTAATCCCTCCCTTTTCTCTAGAAGCCTCGCCTTCTGCCACCAGAAATTCTGGAATTGGTCCAAACGTTCACCACTCTGTTCCCTCAGCCAATGAGAATAGAAAGTTTCCTGAAGTTGCTGACACTTCATGTCCCAGTCACGCAGAATGAAGAAGTCACCACTCATTGGTCCAATCAAAAACCATGTGATTCCAAAATCACCGCGCTCAGACTGCTTCTGTCGCGACTCCCCTGGGAAGTCAGGGGGTGGTGGTGGTGGTGGTAAGAGGTTGGAAGATGACTAATCTTCTGGCTACCCCTCCCAGCAAGAGAGAACAAGAGGCTTTCAGCATCCTTAAGTGCTCTGAGGAGGCAGGGAGGGGGGGTCATCACCTTGTGCTATTGGGCTTTAAAATCCGCCAAGGTTAAGACCAGTGGGGCTCAAGAGTGGAGTGATCTGCTTGCTGGTAGAGACGTGAGAGTCCTAGCTTCACATGTCTGGGTTCCAGCCCCCCACCCCCACCCCCTTCTGATGGTGAGCCACAGAACCACCCAGATTGTTTGCACAGCACTTCGGTTTAATTTTCACAACACTGTAGGATGGGTGAGGCTGTTTAGTCACTTTACAGATGAAGAAAGTGGGTTCTGAGAAGTCCCACGATGTGGGCTAGATCCCATAGCTGGCAAGGGACACTATGAGGGCCTCTGGCTGCAAATGCAGACCCCACCGCCCACTCACCCCTCAGAGGTCAGATGTACTTTGTGAAAATGCTTTGCAAACGGCAAAGCACGAAATCAACGTCAGTGCTAGTAATGCTGGAGATTTCCTTAGTTGCTCTGAATTTGGTAAACACTGTCTCGGACTTTGGGATCCATACTGGCTTTGACCCTCTTGCTGGGCTTGTTTATTTGGGTCTTTTATATTTGGAAGTGCCTATTGTGTGTCTTCTCTCTGGACGGGTGTGCCTTACTGTCAGGTGGGTAGTATCGTTGCTTCCTGTCCTTTTACTTAGGCCCATCCTCAGCTGCAGGGCCCTCCAATCCCCAACATGGTCTTTCACCCCTCCCCTTCAACAGACCACCTTGGGTCTTCTTCCCTGGCCTCTGAACACCCCCACTTCCTGGGATTCTGATGACCAGGACTTCCTCCTTCAGATTTTTGGGTTTGGGGTTAAGGCAGACGCTTAACCAACTGAGCCACCCAGGCGCCCTGATGTTAAAGCTGTCTTTATACCTCTGGCATTTCATTCAGATCTTGGCATACAGTAAGTGCTTAATAAGTATATTATGAAAGAAGGAATGACTTCAACTTAGTTCTAGAGTGGGGGAAGGTGAAACCACCTTTGATCATTTATCAAAAGTCATCCACTGGGTAGAGGTAAAACCAGACTCCTGGCACCTTAACCCCAAGCCAATGCACAACCCAGCCTCATGCTGCATTTCTAAAGGTTCAGTATGAGGGCTTGTGCCTAGAAGTCCCTGAAATTCCACATCTTCTCTCCCCACCCATCACCAGGTTCCTCTCTCTGGTCCACATGAACCAACGTTGGTTGTAATGTCTGTCATTTATTTGCAAACATTAACGTCGCTTCGATGGGTCCATTTCTGCCCTCGAAGAGCTCAGTTGAGCTAGCCATCAAAAAAACCCCACCACTTTTATTCTGGAGACTATCTAACATACCCAAAAAATAGAACAGTATAATGAAGCCTCACTAGCCTATCATCGGCTTCAACAATTATCAGCTCAGAGCTGATATCGTTGGGCTCCGCAAACACGCCGATATTTTGAAATAAGTTTCAGACATCATATCATTTCTGGTATTTCAGTAAATCTTTATCACGGTGATAGGGATGGAATTGTGTCCACCCCCCAATTCATATGTTGAAGCCCTGACCCCCAATGTGACTGTATTTGGAGACAGGGGCCTTTTAAAAAAATTTTTTTAAAGATTTTATTTATTTATTTGTTTGTTTGTTTGTTTGTTTATTTATTTATTTATCTGACACAGAGAGAGACACAGCGAGAGAGGGAACACAAGCAGGGGGAGTGGGAGAGGGAGAAGCAGGCTTCCTGCTGAGCAGGGAGCCCCGAGACAGGGGCCTTTACACAGGTAAGTAAGGCTAACTGAGATCATAAGGGTGGGGCCCAAATCCAATAGGATTAGAAGAGGAAGAGACACCAGAGATCCTTCTCTACCTTCGAATTTGCAGAAAAGGGCCTTGTGAGGAGGCAGAAAGAAGGTGGCTGTCTACGGGCCAGGAAGAGCTCTCTTACCAGAAACTGAATCTACCAGCACCTTGATCATGGACTTGTAGCCTCCAGACCCATGAGAAATAAACGTCTGGGGGCGCCTGGGTGGCTCAGTCTGTCAAGCAATCGACTCTTGATTTCAGTTCAGGTCATGATCTCAGGGTCGTGAGATCGAGCCCCACGTCCGGCTCCATGGACATTTAAATGCTTTAAAGTTTTTCCTTTTGGGGCGCCTGCGTGGCTCAGTTGGTTAAGCGACTGCCTTCGGCTCAGGTCATGATCCTGGAGTCCCGGGATCGAGTCCCGCATCGAGCCTGCTTCTCCCTCTGACCCGCCCCCCTCTCATGTGTTCTCTCTCCATCTCTCATTCTCGCTCTCTCAAATAAATAAATAAATAAAATCTTTAAAAAAATAAAATTTTTCCTTTTATTTGCTGGTCTTCAAAATAACAAGTTGATGCCTCAACAACTTCCAATGGGGATCAATTATTATTTTTAGAACCACTATGAACTCATGGGTTTTAAGTATGTTTAATGTGATACAGTTACTGTCCCTTCCAGATGCTCAAGTTATCCAACTTTTTGGATAAACTGGTGCGTCACAGTGACACAGAAAGGTCGTGATGGAGCTCTTAGGGATGCAGAGGTGGGATGCCCTGAACCAGCCTGGCAGACTGATAGGTTAAGGGAGGTGTCCTGGAAATGCCACCTTAACTGGGTATTAAAAATTCCCCTCCAGGGCTGGATCAGTCCTTAGAGCTTGAGACTCTTGATGTTGGGATTGTGAGTTCGAGCCCCACGTTGGGTATAGAGATTACTTAAAAATACAATCTTAAAAAAAAAACAAAACAAACCCTCCAGAAGGATAAAGAAAGGCAAGGTCCCGCCAAGGAGGAGGGGACAGCCTGAGCAAAGCCCAGAGCAACAGCCTGCTTCACAAGAAGAAGTAGTTCTGGGTTGTACCCATCTTGTGGGCAGGGACTGGTCAGCGGGGGGGGGGGGGGGGGGGGGAAGGTTTTAAGAAGTGACACATCTGCCTTGTGAGTAGAGACGGCCCTCTGGTGGCCACATGGAGAATGACAGGGAAGGAAAAAACCAGAGGAGGCATCAAGTTACTCATATGTTTTCCTCAGTTCATATATTTATGTTAGACTCTTCCAGGGGCGCCTGGGTGGCTCAGTCGTTAAGCGTCTGCCTTCGGCTCAGGTCATGATCCCAGGGTCCTGGGATCGAGCCCTGCATCGGGTTCCCTGTTCAGTGGGAAGCCTGCTTCTCCCTCTCCCACTCCCACTGCTTCCGTTCCCTTTCTTGCTGTGTCTCTCTCTGTCAAATAAATAAATAAAATCTTTAAAAAAAAAAAAGATGAGGTCATACTGAATAAGGATGGGCCCTAATCGAATCTAGAACTGGAGTTCTATAGGAGAGGGAGATTGGGACCCGACACAGAGGGAGAAGGCCATGTGACAGCAGAGACAGAGACTGGGTGACGTAGGTGCGGGCCAAGGATTGATGGCACCACCCGGGGCTGGAAGGAGGGAGGGAGGGTTTCTCCTCTACAGGTTTCAGAGGGAACAGACCCTGCCGACACTTGATTCTGGTCTCCAGAATTGTGAGACAATCAATTTTTGTCGTTTTAAATCACCAAGTGCGGGGCGCCTGGGTGGCTCAGTCGGTTAAGTGTCTGCCTTTGGTTCAGGTCATGATCTCAGGGTCCTGGGATCGAGCCCCGCATCGGGCTCCCTGCTCTGCAGGGTGCCTACTTCTCCCTCTCCCTCTGCCTGCCACTCCCCCTGCTTGTGCTCACTCTCTCTGTCTCTGTCAAATAAATAAATAAAATCTAGAAAAAAAAAACCAAATCATCAAGTGAGTGGTGCTTTGTTAGGAAACTAGTATATCTTTCTCCCTTCCCACAATGGATGCAACCCCACCCCCACCCCCGCTTCTGGCTCTGTGAAGGGAACTCCTATGCACCCCTGCCCGCCCCCCAAGCTGGGCTTCCTGGTGCTGGGCACAATCTACGAACGATGCAGCTGGTTCCCTCTGCACAGGTCTCTTGGACATGCTTCATTTGTTCATGCCTGGTGCATGGCCATCACCAGAACACGGTCAGAATGTAAACACAAACAAGACACACTTCCCGCCCTTAACATCCGCATTTAATAATATGAGATAAAAGATCGTGGATGAGCCATATGTTTGGGGTAACAGAACACCAGTCCACATAATGTGATGGTGTACATAATGCGGATCCCATAGTGTAAGGCTTGGGATGTGGCCATGGCTAGGAAAAGATTGTGTGGAAAGAGGTGGGCGAAGTAAGAGTGACAATAACTAATATTTGCTGAGCACCCTGCCAGGTGCCACGCTAAGCCTTTCCGTGCATACCTCATTTCGAGCTCAGCGGGGACACTGTGGTGTAGATGGGAAGATTAGAGGCAGTGAGTGAACCTGAAGGTCCGCACATAGTGAGGGCTGAACCCTGGGAGCTGAGCTGTGACTCCTTGGTAGGGGTTCCATCCATTCTCCACTTAGGAAGGAGGGCCGAGTCAGGGACGGCTGGGAAGCCGGGCTGGGCTCTGTTTGAAGGCTACCTCGAATGCTGGGCTGAGGATTTCTCACCTTCTAGCAATGAGAATCCAGCGACAGTGAGGATCCAGCAGGGAGAATTACATGAAGAAAGCAGTGTTTTACAAAGAGCATCTTGACAGCAGGAGAAGGGGGGGGATGGGAGAGAAGGGGCAAGACCTCTCTGATTGCTGAGGAGCAATCCCATATGATAGCGGCTTCTGGGAAACAGGGGACTGATGTGCAAAAGGCCATTCTGAGCGTCTCACCTGGTATCTCAATCCAGCAGGGGACACTTGTCATTGTCCAGGGGTGTCATTTTCTTTCTTTTTTTTAAGATTTTATTTATTTGAGAGAGAGAGAGAGAGAGAGCACAAGCAGGAGGAGGGGCAGAGGCAGAGGGAGAAGCAGACTCCCCGCTGAGCAGGGAGCCCCAGGTGGGGCTCGATCCCAGGACCCCGGGATCATGACCTGAGCCACCCAGGCGCCCCAGGGGTGTCACTTCCAACTCCCTCTGCCCCTCATGGTCTTGCCAAACCCTCAGACTGATGATGCATTCTGCTTGCTGCACCCCACCCCCAAAACGTACGTATGGATATGGGCGCCAAGTCTCTCTCCCAGGGACGGAAGCCTGATCTGGAACTTCCTGTATCTCTCTGGTTTGTGTTGTGACCTCTCCTCTCACTCAGATGTCTCCACATGAAGCATAATGTTCCCTCTCAATTCCTCTCTCCATGGGGATCAGACATGACCACTTTCTTGAGAAACTTGCCCAGTTGTTTTCACAAGCACTGGGAGCACTTTACTCCTTTTTACTCTAGGGCCAGCCCACTCCTTACTGCGCTTCTTGGCCTCTCCTGTTTCTCTCCAGCCTCTGGCCAATCCCTCCCATCCCCTGACTATTGGCCTTGGATTACAGACAGGAGACATGAATGATGGGGAGTGAAGACCCCTCCTCCCTCTCCCCCAGTCCTCAAAGGCCCCATTCCTCACTTACCACCCAGCCCAACCTCCCCTCCCCAGAGATAGGCATCTACCACTCACAGGGGAGAAGGGCAGGGGGGTTCTTGGAGGAAGGCCCACAGCCATCTAATCCTCACACCACCAGCTCTTGGGGGTAGGTTCTCACTAGAAGTTGGTGCCTTTGTCCCTCTGGGGAAGAATCCAGAGAAAAACATGTGACACTATCCTGAAAGTTTGGGCTGAGGCACGAAGTTCAAACAAGTAGGCAATGCATTCCAGAGGTGTCCAGACCAGGCAACATGCAACAAGCAAGACCACATATTCCAAGTAAATGATTGAGAAGATACTCTTGAGTCCCTGACCCAGGACAAAGATTGGAATTTGGACACAAAGGAGAGAGGTGTGGGGGAAGGACTTCTGAGCTCTGCAAGCCTTACCCGTGGAGGGCAAGGCTTGCCTCCACAGGATCAGTGACAAAGGTTGCAAGACTCAAAGAGTTTAGGATGCCCCAGGGTTTGGGGGACATGTCCACCAGAGAAGTCTAATGGCTAGATGGTAGCTGACTGGATGTTCCCATCCAGGAAAGAAGGAAGGACAAGTGGCTGCATTGAGCCCAGCCTGTGTTCTAATAGTATCCAAGCTAAGCGTGTTCCAACCTGGAGCTGTTTATTTTCCATCCCTCTCTCTACTTCCCAGCCTAGAAAAGCAATGGGCTTCCTAAGGAGAAATCCTATGTCGAGTGCCATGGGCAGAAAACCAGGGACAGATGATGAGGCAGAGGAATCTAAAAGAGAATACTCTGGAGAATCCAGGAGAGCCCCCCTGAGGAAAAGGAATCAGCTTGGAAGGTCTGGAGGCCCAGAGAACATGAAGCTTAGGACAGTGTTGTCAAGAATGTTTGGGATCCTCTTTCTCTTCCTCTGCCCCATACTCCAGTCCCTAGGGTTCAGTAACAGAGACTAGAAGGGGAAGGAGAGGTGGGGGAAGAAAGAGGTCAACTCCATCCCCTTTGTACTCCACCTTCCCCAGCTGTCCCTTCTGGTCAAGCAGGTATCCCGCTTGCTGCCCTTGCTGGAGATGGAAGGTTCCTACCCTTGGATGAAGATCCAAGTGTGGATTCCTACTCAAGCTACATGTCTATGTAACAACTTAAGGTGAATGAAGAACTTACCACCTGTGACCCTGATAAGTCCCGGGGCTGCTCAGATTTTCCTCCAGGAACAAAACCAAAAAAAAAAAAAAAATTCTTCCACTGAATGTATTTTATAGGACAGTGGGAGACTAATACAGTTGCATTCCAATTACATTTCAGCAAGTTTTTCTGAAGTCCTGGATACCGACGCAAAGCTGGTCAGCAAACAGGACTGATGTTGTCAGGGAATGCTATGACCACATGAGGACCCTTAGACTGTCCGGTCTTACCCTCTCCTTGGACTGACGCCGTGTCTGTGATGAGGAATGATGATATTTTGCCAATCTCCGTTCTAAGCCCCTTACATCTTAATTCTTTGATCATCACAAGAGTCCTGTGCTCACTGAGCGGCTGGGTTAATGTTGACCTAACACTGGGCTAGCAGCTGGGCTTTGTGCTGGTCAAACAGGTCCCTGCTTCATTCATCTCCTGGCCACAAGGAAACATAAAGGATGGAGAGGGGTGCAGTAGCAAGCTATGGACCAACACTACCTTTTCTACCATCGGAGATCATTCCACTTCCCATATGGCCAGGAACCCTTAACCAAGCTCAGCTTTTGCTCAGGCTGACTATTCCACCATCCATCCTATCTTTTCCAGCTCACCCTGCAAAGCCAACCTCTCCCTAGAGCCACCCGCCCCAACTCAATCCCGAGGCCCTACAGCTCTCCGGGAAGCAGACGCCTTCATTCACAGAGGGAGAAAGGCCTCAGCAAAGGAAAGATACGTAGGCAAGGTCATGCAGCAGAATTAAGGCTTGCTGGGAGGGGAATTCCGATCCCCAATCCAAAGCAGCAGCTTCGCAGTAGAGGAGAATGAAGGTGGATCATGCCTGGGCCCCCTTACCCCCAGAGCCAGGGTGCGAGCTCCGCAGGCATCCGATTCTACAACGTAGTGGTGGGAGAGAAGGACCAGTACAGAGAAGCAGTAGGAGGAGGGTCTCAGTGCCCTGGGCTGAGGGGCTCAGGGTCGGGGGCGGGGGGACGGCAAGGGCTAGATAAAGGTGAGGTGAGTAGAAGCTGGGACACCGCAGCTTTCCTTGTGGTCCTCGAAGAGTTGCTCCAGAGCCTCCATATAGAGCATGTGATAGTGGTCAACCTCCTCCTCGGTGGGGTCCAGGCGCTGGGGCACTGGGATGGGGCGGCCCACTGCAGGAAGAGGAGAGACAGAGGATGTCGGGGGGGGGAGCTCTGCTGCCCACACAGCCGACAGCAGCTTTCTTGCCTGGAGGTGGGCACTCACCCACAGTGGTGATGGGCCTGGCGAAGGGCACCAGGCCCCAGGAGTTGGCCGAGAAGAGCCCGCGGCCCCAGAAGATGCAAGGAACAAAGCCCATGATTTTCTTGAAGGTGATCTGGCACATATACTGCCAGGAGTTTGTGGCAAAAAACTTAAAATTAAAGACATCATTCTCGCCAAAGGAGTACACAGGTACCAGGGAGGCCCTGGGAAGGGACAAGGAGAGAGAAGAAGGGTGGTCAGGCCAGTGGCTTTCGGAGCATCCCAAGACAGAACCGCAAATCCCTCCCTACGCCTCTGGATTCCACTGCCCAAGGCCGTTTCAAGCAAATGACAAAGAAAGATCTGGACGAAGGGA
Source organism: Callorhinus ursinus (assembly GCF_003265705.2). Lineage (NCBI taxonomy): Eukaryota > Metazoa > Chordata > Mammalia > Carnivora > Otariidae > Callorhinus > Callorhinus ursinus. Next base: position 1,045,860 of record NW_027397117.1, read on the forward strand.
CTCAGAATTCTTGAGAAATGATTGTGTCCTGGGCCTTCATATGTTCACCTTTGAACAACACGTGGTAAGGGGCACTGACCCCCACCCCAAAAATCCTCATATGACTTAACACTCCCCCAAAACTTAACTACTAATAGCATGGCCAATAACATAAATAGTCGATTAACAATATTTTGTATATGTACTACATAATGTATTCTTATAATAAAGTAAGTTAGGGGCGCCTGGGTGGCTCAGTCGTTAAGCGTCTGCCTTCAGCTCAGGTCATGATCCCAGGGTCCTGGGATCCAGCCCCATGTCAGGCTCTGCACTCAGCAGGGTGTCTTCTTAAGATTCTCTCTCCTTCTGCCCCTCCCCCAGCTCATGCTCTTTCTCCCTCTCTCTCTCTCTCTTTCAAATAAATAAATAAAATCTAAAAAAGAAAAGAAAAGAAAAGAAAAAGAGAAGAAATCATCAGGGGGTGCCAGGGTGGCTCAGTTGGCTGAGCGCCTAACTCTTGGTTTCAGCTCAGGTGATGATCTCAGGGTCGTGGAACCGAAACCCAAGTTGGACTCTGCACTCAGTGTGGAGTCTGCTTGAGGTTCTCTGCCTCTCCCTCAGCTTCTCCCTCCCTTCACGCATGTGCTTTCTCTCTCAAATAAATAAATGAATCAAATCTTAAAAAAAAGAAAATCATCAGGAAGAGAAAATACATTTACAGTACTATATTGTAAAAAAAAAATCCATGTATAAGGGACCTGTGCGGTTCAAACCCACGCTGTTCAAGGGTCAACCGTATACATTTTCTCATCGAGTCTTTGCAACTACAACATTGTAGCAAAGTAATCATTAGTCCTATCTCACAGGTAACGAAACATGTCCAAGGTCTTGCCTTTGAGGTAGTGTCAGAAAGGGCTTTGAATCCAGGACTTCTGAGCCCAAGGTCCTGCTACTTGCACTACGATCCTGCCTCTTTCAGAGAGGGCAGAAGCCTGGCAAAAGTGGGCATGGTGCTTGGCACAGAGAAAGTGCTCAAGTGTTGACATGTGCCAGAGAGCGCAGTGTGGGCTCTGGGGACACAGAGTCCAGGCTACAGGGACCTGGATGGGTAGGGACAAAAGAGTGTAGACCCGCAGACACAATGTGAAGTTCTGACCATCAACAGCAGCCCCGGGCTGGGCACCTGCACCCCCACTCACCCGTGCCTCAGTGCCAGGCGCACGAAGCCTTTGCGATTCCGGAGAACGAGGCAGTGCTTTCCTGGGATGGCATACAGGGACTCCTGGGCACCCCCAACCATGATGATTACAGCCTGCCCGAGCCGGCGCCGTGACAGAACAAAGTCCAGGCTCCACCGGTTCACAGAACATATTCCTGCGTGTGTGAGGAGGTGGGGAACGGTCACCACGCCCTCCTGGGCTGCCTAGCCCCTCACCCGCCCTTTAGTGAGCCCCACACCCCATGCCCTCCAAACCTGCCATCTCCACGCCCATGTCAGTGTGACCTACAGTGCCTCTCCCAGCAAGGATGCAGGATACTTGCTGCAACCAGAGCTATTCACTGATGCTCACCGTGAGCCAGGCCAGTGTTCAGGCCAGGTCCCTGTGTTAGGTGCGTGGGAGGCAGTCAAGGGTGGGCGGAAGGAACGGGTGCCTCCTCCCACTCAGCTCGAGGCTCACCAAAGGACATGATGTAGTCACGATAGATTGGGAAGTGGAAGAGGGAGGCCAGCACTGCCGATGAGAGCTGAATCCCCGGGAACTGCTTGGAGAAGTTGTTGGCCTCGGTGGAGAAATTGCAGAAGGTTCCAATGCACATGATCCCGTGTGGGTGGGCACCCAGCACATAGTTCCGGTCAGGGGGCAGCTCGGCTGTTTTCACCAGCTTGGGGCGGGGCGGGGGGGATTAGGTAGGATGAGCGGAAAGAGGCGTGGAAGGCAGGACACCAGCTGAAAAGAGTTGCCCTCCACCCTAACCGACCTCAGAGTTCAGGGTCCTTGAATGGGGTGGGCAGCACAGAGAGCCTACTCTGGAACACCACTCGGCAGCCCCCGCCCCGTGCCCCACTGTCTGAGTTTAGGGAGCCCAGGGGTGCCTAGGCAGGGGTGAGGAGGGGTGAGGAGAGGTAGGAGGAAGAGTGTCTCTGCGGAGGGTAACCTGTCACCTTGATAGGATAATAATCCCTGGCGTGTTTCCACATGGCCCAGTTCCTGGTCCACTCAAAGCGCCTTCCACCTTGGGGCAGAGAGATGCTTTGAAGAATTTCTGGAGGCCCCTGGCCACCATCTCCGCTCCTTGGGCACATGCCCAGCAGCGCTCACCTTGGTTAGGCGTGTCCCAGTCCAGGAGGAGCCACACCAAGTAGAGAACGGAGACGGACCAGAATGACGTGAAGAGGAGGGAGAGGACAAGAAGGGAGAAGAAAGGGCCTGGGGGAAAGATGACAAAGAAGAAGAGTGCATTAGCTTTGGAAGATGGGTCATTCCACGCAGCGGCTCTCTCCTCCGCCCTCACAGATGGTGGGTGTGCACCCAGCCATCTCCCAGCCTGAACTCTGGCCCTCTCCTGCTCCCTTTGCCCTCAGGCACGCAGGCAAATGGGGCCCCAGCCTTTCTCCCCCAGGTCCCTGCCCCCTTTGGGGACCCCAGGGCACCAGGCCTCTCACCCATGAAGAGGAAAGTGAGCACGTATTGGTAGGCGCTCATTACTTCTGGCCACTGTTTCTGCACGGATTCCATGGTGGGGTCGCGGCGGGGCTGTGGAGACTCCTGTCCCAGTCGCTGCCCTCTGCCAGCGAGGCTCCAGGGCCCGGAGCCCAAACGAAGAAGGTTGGCTGGCGGATGGAAGGCTTTCTTGCCGGAGGGGCCCAACCCCTCGGGCTCTCCCGGGACTGCGGGTGTGTTGCGCGTGTGTGGATCCGGAGCCCCAGATGTCTCCAGAATGATCTTTGAACTGCAAGCGTTAGTCGGTTTGGGCTGGTCGCTGGGCGGAGCTGGGAGGCTGCAGGGAATCGGTGAGGGATATAGTGAGTGTGTCAGCTGTCCGGGAACTGATGTGGGGAGGAGGCTCACAAGGAGCTTGGGGAGCCCGCCCCCCCACCCCGGGTCCCAGCCGCCGGCAGGGGCCAGAAGCTCCGCTGAGACCGTGGGAGCTGCAGGGCGGCCGGGCACGCCCCCGCTGCGCGCCCCGGATCTGGGTGCAGGCCTCCGGGAGAATCAAGATCACCCGGAGGCACGGCCCCGCACAGACACGCACACACCGCAGCTCTGTTGCCACGTTGAATTTCCCTCCGGTCGCACCGCCGCCGCGGGCGCCGGGCGAGGAGGAGGTGCGGGTGGGCGGCGAGGCCGTGGCGCGCCTTGCGCTCGTCGAACCGCTGCGCGAGCCGCTCCACCGACAGCGCGTGCAGCGCGTCCACCTGCTCCCGGCTGGGCCGCGGGCTTCGCTGCACCGGGATCGGGGCCCCCTCTGCGGGCAGAACGGGACGCCAGAGGGGCGGTGGTTGGAATCCCCAGCCCGTGCCCTTCCCGCCCAGCCGCGCGACCGTCCGGGACAGTGTTCAGGGCCTGGCCGGTTGCCGAAGGGTGAGGCCGGCGCGGCCAAGGTGTGGCCAGCAGGCGGGGACCTTCACCTCCTGGCGCGGGGAGGGCGCGGGGCCGGAGCTCCGCGGGAGCCGGTGCGCCGGCGGGGAGCGGAGGGGGCAGAGGCCGGGGCTCACCGACGGTGTGGATGGGCGTGCGGAAAGGCAGGAGGAGGCCCAAGGGGCCTTGAAACAGCGGCAGGGCCACGCTCAGCAGCGGCGGCAGCGCCTCCTGCGCGCTCCGCAACCGCGAGCCGGGAGGGTTTGGGAACTGCTGGAAGAGCTCGTTGTGCCCGAAAGAGAAAGCAGGGCACCAGGGAGGCCCTGGGGGAGAGCAGAGGCGCGCCCGACTCCGGGTTTCCCCGGCGCGCCACGCTCCTCCGCGACAGGGTAGCCCGCGAGCGTCCCGCCCGGCCACTGCGGCTTCCTCACCCTTGTTCCCGCGCCAACGGGACAAAGCCCTTCTGATTCCGGATCCACAAAAGCAGCTCGCCGGCTTTTGCTTCCGGCGCTTCCAGGGGCCCTCCCACGGCCAGGACCGCCACCTGGCCGCCCCCCAGGCCGGGACAACAGATAGGCAGCCGCTGGCCTTGTCAGAGGACACCAAACCTGGGGGGAGGGGAGAGGGGGCCCGGATGCCTGGGTCTTTGAGAAAAGGGGGAGGAGGGCGCCAGGAAGGTAGAGCTGGGACCAGGAGCTCCCCCGCCACCCCAGGGAGGTGGGGGGTGACACAGCATGGACTGGGGGATCTCCCCACTTTTCACCACGACACATGATGTAGTCCCGGAAGAGAGGGAGGTAGAACCAACAAGGCAGCATGAGGAGGTATGGCAGGAGGCGGGGGAAGAGGCTGGAGAAGCCGGTGGCCTCCGTGCAGAAGTTGCTGAAGGCCCCGGTGACCAGGACCCGGTGAGGGTGGAAGCCGAAGAGGTAGTTGCCGGAGGGATCCAGTTCTGCGGTTTTAACCAGCTGGGGGCAGGGGCAACATACCCCACTCTGACCGTGAGATTAGACTTTGGGGGGTAACCAGAGAAGAGTCTATTCCAAAGCCTTGCCCCCACCCAGCACACCACTCCTGGATGGCCTCACCGAAGACAGGGACCTAATCTCGGAAATGTCTCCAGATGGCCCAGCTGCGGACCCAGGGAGATCGGTGGCCTCCTGCCCTCCGTGTGTCCCTGCTCGGCTTAGCAGAGCAAGGCACACCTGGGCGGGAGGATGGAGTGGGGGACATTAAGGACCCAGGCATTTAAGTCCCCAGGTACCCGCCTCTGCCCTCTCGTCCCTGTTGGAGGCCCTCCTGCCCAGCTAATTCCTTCTCATTCCTTCAGCGGTGCCCAGAAAGCCCTGTCCTGCCTCCCTCCTGGTAACAGGGAAGCAGAGTGCCAGGTGCTGAGCCTCACCGAGCCCCAAGTAGGAGAAGACCCATTGCAGGACAGCAACCCCTTGAAGACCCCGGCAGGGTGGCTGGAGGAGGCTGGCATACTGTGGAGGCACATCCCATAGGGGCTACCGTGGGCTCTTAAGTACACTCCCTGTGGTCCAACCTGCTGGCCCTGACCCTTGGCCCTGGTTTGGCTCCTGTGTCCACCCCCTTTGCTGACCTGAACCCTGTACCCTTGTGAGCCCCAGCAAGAAAGGGTTAACGACTACACGAGCTCTCAGGGTTGTGATCAATAGGACCAAACAGAAATGCCCAGGGGTGTGGCCAGGGAGCCTGGGAGGGAGGGTGTGCAGACCTTGCAGAGGTCAGGACCTTGGGCCTCTGAGGGGCCTCTGAGGAGCTGGCTGGCAGAGGTCTGGGAAAATGGGGTGTTGCCAGAGTGGTATGGGCTCCCCACACAAGTGAGAGCAGCTAGAAACCCCTTTAATTGCCCTGGTCTGGCCCCTAAGGAGTAGCTTAGGCTGCTGTGGGGAGACATTCCGGCAGGAATGGCCAGAAAGGCCAGCAATTGGCCAGCCCAAAAGGACACACCCTCCAAGTATGCGGGACCAGTCCTCACATGGCTGGGGCCCTCCCCAACACGGGCCAGAGCTGTGGACCCTCTCCCGGTCAGAGAATGTCACTTCTTTAGGCAAGTCTGACATACATCCTCTGTCCCATTCTCTCCTGGCATAAAATACTTTCCCACGTTCCCTCCTTCGTGGCGATTTTCTGGCTAAGGTCTACCCCCAGCTGTGAGCCACAAGAAGACAGCTGTTGTTCTCATCAACCCTAACCCTGTGACAGGTGCCCAGCAGGTGAGGGATGCTCAGTAAATGAGCATGGTAGGAGACAGGATGAGCCAGCGTCCAATGCCACTCAGGCTGGCTCACCCTTTCTGTCCTGGCCCCTGCTTCACTCTCGTGTGGGTTGCCCCTCGCCCCACCCCAGGAAGTAATGTCTCCTGTCCCTACTCAGCTCACTTCCATCCGCAGGGAGACCGGGTGAGATGCACTGAAAAGTCTGGCCAGAGAGGTGCTCAGTCCACAGGGAAGGGGGACCAGCCCCACCTGTCAGGAAGGAAGACTTCACAGAGGAGGTTTTCCTGGGAGTCCGGGCAATAGCAAGAAAGGGGTGGATTGCATGTGAGGTGTTGGAGGCAAGAAACGCCCAAGGACCAGGAAATGGGCCCGTTTGGTTTTCAAAAGCCTTCTGCAGGGGACCAGCTGGGAGAGACATTCAGGAAGGTAGGCTGGTGCTAGGACCTGCGAAGGATCAAGCTAAAGGAACACGGCCTGAGGTCCTCAGGGTGCCTCCAGGGGTTTCGCTGGCTTAGCAAGGGCTTGATGGCCCCCCCCAGAGGCTGGAAGACATCAGCTCTCAGGAGGTCTCGCCTCTTTTTCAAGGCTACTTTCCATTCCCCTCTTCCAGGAAGCTTTCTTGGGCTGACCCTCCAAGGCTTCCCTTTTCCTGATCCTCCTCTGACTAAAAGCTTGGGTCCCAGAAGCCTCCTGTGTCTTCCTTTGGAACCCATGCTTCCAGGGGGCCTCCCTTCCCTTAGCACTGTCCCCAGAGGCCAGCTCAGGGCTCTGCCACCCCCTCGCTTCATGCAAGGAAGAAGATGCCCTCAAGGGACGAGAGAGTGTCAGGGAGGAGAGGCTGGGGGAGGCCGGGGTGGGCTTTCACCTGAATCTAAGTGAAGTCCTCGGTGCCTGGCCCTTCTCAGGCTCCCCTCCCCCCCCACCCCTAGGCAAAACAGCAGAGTGACAAACAGGATCCAGGGAAGCTTCTCGGTTCCCACGCTGCTCTACCATCTGCTTTCTGCCTTTTCCTCCCTGCTCTTTTTCTTTGGGGTAGCTCCAGGTCTCCCCCTCCGCTCTGGGGGCAGGAGGGATACAGGGTCAGCGGGGAGGGGAAAGACGGACGCGGACTCAAGAGTTACAAATCCTCCTTTATTGGGAGGGAGGCTGAGAAACAATAATTTATCGTATGGGGAGCCCCCAGAAGCCTTCTCCCCATGAATCTTTGGGGGCTGTGGGGAGGGGCAGTGGGGCTCCAGGAGCTTCCTGAGAGGGCCGTGTGTTGGGTGGGGAGGCGACACATTCAGTCCCAGGCACGCCGAACATCCACTCAGGAAGGGAGGCGCCAGACAGACCCCCATCTCCAAGGAGGGGGGCGCGGGAAGGCACAACGGCGGGGAAGGTTTGGCAGAGTGGTTGAGTGTCAGGGGTCGACAAAGGACACCATGATGTAGCGAGTGCCCCGAGTAGTGGGCAGCCCCTCGTGGTAGTGGGTGAGGCGGCCGGGGTGCAGGAGCCCCCAGCCCTTCCGCGGGGACGAGACTATGCAGTCATAGCGCAAGAAGCGACAGCCACCTCCCTGGAGGAACAGGGGAACGGAAGTGGACAGTGAGCAGACAGGGGGCTGGGGGGCTGGCCGCCACGGTGGGGAGAGAGGCAGGCATGGGGTTTTGGGGTGTCGGCACACAAGGGAGGCACGGGGGGGGGGGGGGGGGGCGGCGAGGCACACAGCCTGGAAGAGGTCCAGGAGATGGCGCCTTCAAAGTAACTAGAAACATGAACACGACGTGCCATCGGGCAGGGCGGGCGACTGAAGGGTGTGTAGGGGTCGTCAGGGGGCAGGAGAGCAAAGTCCCGGGGGCTCAAGTGTGTGCACGTGTGCACGCGTGCACGTGTGGAGGGGCCCTGCTGGTGCCCTGACGCGGGAGGGCGCCTGGGGCTCACCTCATAATCCAGGCCCTTGTGGTTGAGGGCCACGTTGAGAGTGAAGGTAGATGAGTCGTGATGGGGCCGCAGAGCAGGCTGCTCGTCTGGCCGGTAGCGGACCACGAAGTTCATCACTGCCCGGGTCTGTGGGGACGTGACAGAAGACACTGGAGGGATGGCTGTGAGGTCCCGGGGGCCTTCTGAGGAGGGTGGTAGGCGGAGGGCCACGGGGGTCTCACCGCTAACTCCCCCTGGCTGCCCTCCTGCGGAAGCCCTTTCCACAAGGCTCCGGATGCTACAGGCGCTGAAATGGCGCCATGTGGAGACTTCCAGCCAGGACTGGGGTGTGGGAAGGTAGAGGCAGGGGTAGCAGGGGCGGCGGCCCACCTTGGTGTGGTAGCCTGGGAACAGGCTCTCTGTCATGGGTCCCACGTACGTCCTCAGCAGCTGCAGCCACTGGTCCTCATAGCCCACCTGCTTCATGTGGATGTCCACGGTGGGCACATTCTCGTAGCCTCCGGCCAGCCTCGAGTCCTGTGAGCGGTGGGCACTGAGCCCCAACAGGGCCGCGCCAGCTTCCCCCTCCTCTCGCTCTCAGGCCTGAAAGCTTGTGTGACCCGGGTCTGGCAGCCTCGACCACTTAGCCTGACCCTCACTCCTCCTGGCCCTGAAGATGTCACCTCTCCTGTGAAGCCCCTCGGTCCCCCCATGTCCGGGCCAAGGCCCCTCCTGTGACTCCCACAGCCTCTGGGCTGCCTGTCACAGCCTTCAGGAGCTGGGCTATTGTTACTGACTCTAGCAGGTGAGGTGCTGGAGGGCAGGGCTCGACCAGCACAGCTCAATGTGACACACCGCCTAGGTCAGTAGCTGGTGCCTGGGACCTGCGTGCCCCAGGAAGGAGTTCCTGAACGAATGCTCACGCACACACATGCAATTGTGCCCCCTGTGGGTACCCCCCCGGGGTCCCCTTCTCTGCTCCCACTCTCTTGATTCCATTCCCCTCCATCACAGCCGCACCTCCCTCGCCCGGTGGCCTCCGCCTCCTCCCCTGGCCCGGCCCCTCTCACCTCATGCCGGCCTCCTGACCACTGGCCGTAATGCTCCATTTCCTCCACCAGCTCGTCGCACATCTGGTCAGACAGCAGCGGGAACCAGTACACGTCTGGGCACGGCTGAGGATGGGCAGAGGAAGAACAACAGGGCTGGGGGATGCTTGCAGACCTCTCTGGAGGAGACAGGCAGCCAACCCAGGGGAGAGAAAGCAGGGAGCAGAAAGGGAAGCCGGGAGATGGGAGAAGCTGGAGGAACGGGGATCTGAGCATGGGGATGGGCCAGGAAAGGCAGGGCCGGAGAAGGTGGGAGCGGTGCAGGGGACCCGGCACAGAAGGCAGGAAGGTGCCAGAACCCCGGGTTTGGGGCTTCTTTACAAAACTGTCATTTCACCCATAACACCAATAGGCCCAAGAGACAAGAAAGGATCACTCTGATTAGTGGCAGGGCGGGGAGCCGAAGGCCTATCTGTTCGGCCTTCGCCTTTATCTGTCTGAGGGAAGTCAGTTTGGGAACCACTAATCCAGGCAGCGGACTCAGGGGCGGTGCCCACCAGGGCGGTCAGGGGTCCTGCTCGGGGCTCACCTGCTCCACAAGTCCCTCCCCTTCAAGGGCCCGGCTGTAGTTCTCATGAATGTACTGCTCCTTCCAGTCCTGGGGGAGGAGGGGGAGGGGTGAGCACCTTGATGTGTGCCCTCTTCACTCCCTCCGGTCCCACCCAGGAAGCTCCAGCGCCTCTCCCCAGAGACTTCCGCCTCTCCCCAGGCAGGAGCAGAGCCTGGGAGCGGGGACATGCGTGCGTGCGCCCTCCTATAGTGAAGGGCATGTCCCGTTCTCTGAGCAAGACGTCAGGCACTCACCAGGGGGTTGTCGAAGATCTGCCAGAGGTCAGGGTGCAGGTGGTCGGTGTCATACTGGGAAGTGGCCAGGAGGCGGCCAAATTCGTGCTGATTGCTGAGGTGGAGGAAGATGCCCTGGCGGGGGTGGGGGAGGGGTGTGAGGAGACACGGGTGGCTGCTTCCCAGCACCCTGGCTTTGGGCGCCCAGGCCCCACTCACCTTGTCCCGCAGGCTCTTACAGAAGGCCATGTCTGGGTCAGTGTCACTGCCCGAGAACACCTCCCTCTGGGGCAGCTCTGTCCTCAGGGTCTCACCGCGGATCACGTATGCCTGGGCTATATAGGGCACATTCCACACGCCCCTGGAGGCACCCACACCGGCGTCAGCTAGGTGGGTGACCCTCCCCCAAGGCTGCCCAATTCAACCCAGGAGCCCCTTCCCTCAGGGCACCCCCACTCTCCAAGCCAGAAGGTCCACCGGCTTCCCTGTCACAACACCTCAGGCTGGCTGCACTGTCAGCCCTGCCCCGCAGCTGTGGCCCTTGCGACTGGCGGGGCCTCGGGGCGGGGGGAGGGGGGTGGCGGCGGCGCGCAGGCGTCTGCGGGCCTGGCCTGGAGGAGAGGGGCTGCGGCCCCCCGCAGGACTCACACTCGCTTCCGCTGCACCAGCTCCACGTAGTCCTCCGAGCGGGCATAGTACTCGTCGGGGCTCAGGGCTCCCCAGAAGTTGGACCACAGCTTCCCAAGGCGGGACAGCATGGGCGCTATCACCTTCCTGTGGACAGGTGGAGGTGAGGGCCGGGCAGAGGTGAGCCCTGGGCCCCGGGAAGGAGGCGGGGACTCCCCCGAGACTATCTGGGGACCCTCTGGCTGAGCCGGGCAAGTGACCTGTTCTCTTCGATGAGGATGCGCAGGGTCTGCTGGTTGGTGATGACAGCGTCAGCATCCAGGCTGAAGTAGAAGTCGCACTCCGGGTCCTGCCGACAAGTGTCCCTGGAGGTGAGAGCTCAATGAACAGAGGAGCTAAAACAGGAGCAGGCGGGGGGAGGAAGGGACTGTGTGGCAGGTAGGATAACACCCCCTCCCCGCCCCCCCACAGAGGAGGGGAAGAAGAAAGCGGGTAGAAGCACCAGGGGGACGGGAGGAAGACTACGGGGGTGGCGGGTGGTGTGCTTGCTTCCCCCGGACCCTGAGGTTCTCCTGGCTGGGGGGTGTCCCCGTGGAGGCTGACCCAGGCTGCACGGCACATGGAGAGGGAAGGGGGTGGGGGCAGTGGCTGGCAGCACCCCTCGGCCCTCACCCGTCCTCCCCGCCCAGTGCTCACTCACATGGCCATGTCCCTGGCCTCGCCTGGCGTCAGGGCCTCCTCTGGCCCCACCAGCTTCACGCCTGAGAAGTGGTCCTGGAGCTGCGGCCAGGAGTCTGCAATGTGGGGCTCATGGTACACCTCCTGGAGACGGGGGCGGGGGAGAGGGAGGGGGGTGGAGAGGGCAGAAAATATGGTGCCCGAGGCACAGGAGGGGGAAGGTGGTGAGCAGAAAGGGTGTAGGAAGGAGTCTGGGTGGGTGGCAGTTCCAATCGGGGCAGGGGCAGAGTGCCTCGGGAGGGTGCACAAGGGAGAGGCTGCTGGGGTGTCTCACACTGTTATGCAGGAAGAGGGTGACCCTGTCGGGGGGGTAGTCCAGGAGGAACAGCCGCTGCAGGAAGCGGGGCAGGAACGGGGTAGGTTGTTGTACAAACACAGCCAGAAGCACCCGGGGGGGAGGCTGGAAGATACGACACGATGGGGCTCAGAGGACAGCCCAGGCCCCCAAACTGGTGTGTCCTCCGCCACCCTGCCAGGTTGGAAGTCCCCAGGAGCTCTGGCCCGTGTGCTGCTGCCCAGCATGCTCTCCCTGCACCCTCTGCCTCAATGCCTGGTCCTGCCCACGCCGCCCCCCCCCCGGCCGCCCCTCCAGCACCCCTCCTCACCTGCCCCCCCGGGAGTGTCCTCCGGTCCCGGCCGCAGAACCCACAGCCTCCCTGGGGAGTCCAGCCATTAGGGACATAGTTTCCCAGGTAATTCAGCTGGAGCTGTTGGGAGAGGCAGTGAGAGGAGGAAGCAAAGGAGTCCAGCAGCAGAGGTGAGGAGGGTCAGGTGGACCGGCAGGGGACAGGGCAGGGAGGGGAGAGATGGACACTTCGAACCTCTCCTGGCAGGCACCTCTGCAGCTGGGGCTGGGGAGGACTGGCTGCTTGGAAGGGCTGGAGGTACACAGGGGCGGGGGCCAGGTCTGACTGGGGCAGGGGTGAGGGGGCTGAGGGTATAAACCATTGGAGCACCTTAGTGGGACCATTCCCATGGACCACGACGGGAAGCGTGTCATAGGCCACATTCCGGATGCGCACACGATTCCGATCGAACTTTAAAACCACCTCATCTGGGGAAGAAAAGCCCAGCTTTAGACTCTTTTCCTCTCAAAGCTGCCAAGCAACAGATGCTTCTAAAGATGGAGGGGGGCGGGGAACCCATGCTTCTCTAGAGGATGAAGGACTGTGGCTCCAGGGGGGGCGGGGAGCAGCCAGTGTCTCTCTCCTGAGGGTACTGACCAGACTCCGGCCACCCTGGGGAGCTCCACCCTACTACCCGGGTGACCTGGGCAAGTCACCAGTCCCTCAGGGAGGCATTTTTCCTCCCCCCCCCCCCCCACCAGGTGATAACCATAGGCCCTCCCTTTGTAGGATTGTTGTGTTAAATAAAATCACAGAAGTAGAGCCCTTTCTCCTCACCTAAAGCCCCATTGAGGTTCTGAAAGATCCGGGATTTATGATCCAGATTGAGGCTGAGTTTCTCCTGGATGGGATGAGATGGGGTGGGCCATCATTTCCCACTCTTTCTACAGCCTCCCTAAAGCCCTATCCCCCTCCTCTGCCCTTCAGCCCGCATGGGCTGCAAGTGACCCCCTCCGCCGCTGCTCCCTACCCTAAGCCCCGGGTCCAGGTAGAGTCGCGTATAGAACAGCTGGTCATCATCGTCATCCTTGTACTTCCACTGGCGGACGACTTGGTGGACGGTGGGGGCAAAGCCAATGAATCCTGTGGGGGTGGGTGGGTGCTGACTCCAAGACTCTCGGGGTCGCAGGGACCCGTCCCCACTCCCTCTCTAGCCCTCGCGCCCCTGGAATGCTCCATGCCCCATCACTCTTGCCCCCCCGCCCCCCGCCTTGGGCACTCTGCCACTCACCACCAGAGTTGAGGAAGCGCTTCCCCGTGCCCACCTCAGGGTACTGCTCTGCCAGCCCCCACTCGGGCCAGCAGAAGCCCTCCGCAGAGAAGAGCAGGCGGCTGCCACTCTGGACGAACTTCTTCAGCAGCTCCGAGGGGCTGCCAGCCAGAATCACGTCGTAGCTGGGCGAGAAAGAGGGGGCGTGAACGGGACGCGCCACGAGGAACCTCGGGCTCCTCCCCCCCTCCCCCTGCTCCCCATCCGCAACCCCTTTACCTGTCCACAAACATGATGACCATATCCTCCCGGTCTGCGTATTTCCCCATCTCTTTCTTCAGCCACCTGACCTTCTGTCCTCCACCAACCGTTCGGGCCACATCACCCCCTCGCCACTCCTCTCCCAGGCCCAGGGTCTGTCGGGGAGACCCGCCATCAGTCGGCGGGATGGGCCCTCCCCACCAGGCTCACCGTGGGGCCCCAGGCATCCAGCCCTCAGCCCACTCCTCCCGCCCCTCCTCTCCTCCCGCCCCTCCTCTCCTCACCCGCACTGTGTAGTTGAAGAACTCCGCGGACCGCAGGAAACGCCGGTATCCTTCCGTCTCGGCTGTGGCCACCGTGATCACCAGCAGCTTTTCTGTCACCAGCCGGGAATTGGCGCTCGGGACCCACTCAACAACCCAGCTCACCGCCCCCCCCGCGCTCCGCTCCCCGCAGACCCCCTTGCCCTCCCTCCGACTCTGCTCCTGTCCTCTTTTGTTTCCGATTCTCTCTTAAACTCTTCCCAACCAGGGGAACTTTGGTCCCAGTGGAGAGCTGGACGGGAGTAACACCAAGGAATTCGGGGTCAGTTCACGTGGGAGGCTGGAAATCCCAGCCCAGGGTGGGGAGGGGCCGCGTGATTCGCCCTGTGGAGGGCGCACGGCCACCCCCTCCAGGCCGCGACCCCTTCCCCGGCCCCGCGGGCAGGCACGCAAACCCCGCACCCAGTCGGCGCTCCCGGGGCTCTCACCTGGGTTGACCGGGTCGCTGCCCCGGGAACGGTCGGAGGCCGAGGTCGCAGGCGGCGGCGGCAGCAGCAGCAGGAGCCCCAGCAGGAGCCGGAGTCCCGGGCCGGACGAGGCCATGGCGGGGAGCGGGCGGAGACTGCACACAGGCCCGCAGGGCTCTGGGGCTCGTGCGCCTGGATCCCAACTCCGGGGAGGGGCCCTGGGAAGAGGGACCGGGGCTGCCCCGCGGCCAGCCGCGAGGAGGAGCAGGGATAGGGCGCCGCCCTGGAAAAAAGGCGTAGCCCGAGGCTACTGAAAACTCGAGAAGCGGGCGCCGCAGACAAGGCGAGGATTGTCCCCGGGCGTCAGCGCGCGGGCTGCGCGGAGCCAGCGGAGGGGGCGCCCGGCCGGGAAGCGGGGGAGGGGCGGGGGCTCGGGCCAGCGATCCGGAGCCGAGGACTTTGGTGAGGGCCAGCCCGGCGCAGCGCCTCCTGACACACGAGGAAACTGAAACCCGGAGAGGGGAAGTGACCCCCTGCAGGTCGGGCGGGATGCGGAGGCGGGTCTTTGCCACAGCCCTGCCGGGAGCTGCGGGACGGAAGGCTGGGAGAGCGCGGCGGTGGGGGCGCGCGGAGCGGGGACGAGTGGAGGAGCGGGCGGCAAGGAGAGAGAAGGTCGAGGAGTCTGCGGCCCCAGGGGCGCTGGGGGTTGAGGTTTCGGCAGAGGGTCTCCGGGGGCCTCTCGGATTGCCCACTCAAGCCTGCCCACTTTGGTAGTCCAGCCCATCATCTCTACGTCCCCCGGGAGAAACTCCAGGGGTTGCTTTTGTGATGATGGCATCTTCAGAAGCACTAAAGGAAAATGACATTTCTCAAAAGACCACTGGCACCACCTCTTTAAAGCGATCCATTTCGGGGGTCCCACAAAATACACAACTACACTCAGGCCGGAAGTGGTTTTGCCCCTATAAAACATGGCCGAAAGCTTTCTCGTCTCCTGGGCAACACCACGTAAAATGCGGACGCATAGGAATTCCATTGGGATTACTCTGCGCGCGCGCTGCCGGAAGTGGTGTCACCCCCCTTCCGCAGCGGGTTGCTTAGCGCGCGTGCGCAGTAGGCTCTTCCGTCAGCTGTGTTGTGGAAATGGTGGAGAAGAAAACTTCGGGTATGTGAGCCCCGGAGGTTGGCCCCCTACCTCCTCCCAGACCCGACCCTGGCCTAGGGGGCTCTCACCCAGTTATTAGTCTTAAATCCCTTCCCCCGCCCTCGGGTCCTGGCGTCGGGGTAGCCCCTCAGACCATCCATTCATTTTGTATTGATGCCCGCTCCATGCCTGCGCTGGGGTTGGAGAGAGGAAAAAGGTCCCCATCATCCAGAAGCTGGCTCTCTGGGAGGGGGACAGACACGCAGACCTGCCGTTGCATTTCAGAGTGATACGTGCGACGGCAGAGGGGTGCATAGCTCCTGGGCGCGGGGAGGAGTGGCACCTAACTTGGCTTCTGGGACCGAGGGGACAGGGAAGGCTTGGAGGGAGAAAAAAATGCTCTGATTGGGTCTTGAAAGTCGAGTCACGGTTTCGCTCAGTGCAGGTGCGCCGAGGCTCATTCCCGGCAGCGTGAACCGCGCGTGCAAAGGCAGGAAAGCGAGAAAAAGCAAGTCGCTTAGGAAGCCACGTTCACAGTTCGGGGCTTGTGGAGGAACAGTAAGAGAGTCTGGAGGACTGGGGAGGGGTGCACTTGAAAAGCATTCTGTACACCGCTGGAGAGTGTCAGTTCTGTGGAGAACCACCAACGGCTCTTTTAAGGCAAGGGCACAGCCGAGACAGATACATCTTTTAGAAAGGCAGTTCTGGCTTCAGTACGGAGCAGCACTGTACGGTGGAACTTTCTAGAATGGTAGGAACGGTCTTAATCAGCACTGTTTAGCATGGCAGGCTTTAGCCACATGTGGCTTTTGAGCACGTGAAATGTGGCTAGTGCCACCGAGGAACTGAATTTTACATCTTATTTAATCTTACTTAATCTACGTCGAATTTGAATGACCACCTTCGAGCAGTGGCAACCTTATTGTACAGCACAGGTGTAGAGGCTGGAAGGCCAGTTAGGGAAGGTTGGAGTAGTTTAGTCCTGGTAAGAAGAGATGTGGGTGGAACACTCAGCCAGATTGACTTTAATCAATCCAATCATGTCAGTCCTTTCTTAAAACCACTCTTTGCTGGATCTCCGTTTTTCTCACTGTAAATCCTCAAATCCAAATTCCTTTAGATGCTTAAAGGTAAGACTTTTAATGGTCTGCCTGACTTTATATCCACAGTCTTCCCCCACCCCCCGGCATACTTTATATAGCAGCCCTACTGAGCTTTTTATAATTTATTGAAGGCACCATGGTCTCCCATCCAAGCTTTCTGTCATGCTGGTACAAAGGCCTGACACACCCTTCCCTCTCCCCCAACCAAGCTAACTTCTATTCCTCAGTCAGAACTCAACCTAGACTTTCCTCTGGAAAATCTTCTGACTACACCAAGGCCAAGTTAGGTGTTTCTGGCCTGTGCTCTGTAGCACTTTGTACTTCCTTGTGCGAGCATATACTATGCGGTACTCTGCATGGCTATTCGATCATTTGTATTCCCCACCTGACTGTAAGCTCATGTATTCCCAGGGCCTAGCGCACCGCTGGGCACTTGGAGGGGAGGCAGTATGCAGGGATCCAGAGCTGGGCAGTTCTGGATCAGAATTCTGACCCACCACTTACTAGCTATGTGAGCTTTGGACATGCTTCTTAGCCTTTGAACTTCATTAAGCTGGGGATGATAATGATACTTCTCTCATAAGGTTGATAAAGGGTTAAAGCTCTTACACAAAGAGCTTAGTGTAGATGCTATTATTAGGATTAGAGGCACTCAGTAAATATTTGTTGACTGAATAAAGAGATATTTTGTGTAGAACTATCAGACCCTGATAAAGAGAGCTAAAGAGGGAGCTTTAAAATAACTCCTGGGTTTCTTGCTTAGGATGTCTGTGTAGATGGTTCCATTTACTTAAAGAGTGTACGGAGGAGAAGCAGACTTGGATGGGAAGATTTTAAATTTTGAGCTACAGCGTCAGTGGGGCCATCTCTGGCTCCTCTTCTAAGCCTCTCATGTGGCCTACTCTCTCCCTGCTAAGAAGAGGGCTGTCCCCATCTCTTTCTCAATCTTTTTACTCTTCCTGGGATTTCAACCCCAAACTTGGGGCTCTAACTCTCACCCAAAAGTGAATGACACCAAAAGTGGTGCTGTCAATTCTCAACTTTCTCCTGAGCCCCACAGCTGTTGGCTGTTCATTCAGCTGCAGGAAATCACCTGTTGACTTCACCGTTTTAAACCTCTCTCTTATTACCATTCCAGTTCACTGGGTCTGTTAATTCTGCACAAAATATCTCTTTATTAAAACGCATATTCAGGGGCGCCTGGGTGGCTCAGTTGTTAAGTGTCTGCCTTCAGCTCAGGTCATGATCCCAGCGTTCTGGGATCAAGCCCTGCATCCGGCTCCCTGCTCCACGGGAAGCCTGCTTCTCCTCTCCCACTCTCCCTGCCCACTGCCCGTGCTTGCGTTCCCTCTCTCGTTGTGTCTCTCTCTCTCTGTCAAATAAATAAATATAATCTTTTAAAAAAACGCATATTCATTGAGTGTCTATAACCATAAGGAAAGCCTGAAGTCATGTCAAGGAAGCAAATGAGGGCATTCTTTCCGCCCAAGGGAGATAATCGGTACAGTCTCAAGGTGTCTTAAAAGGAGGATTGTAGAAACACACACTGGATTTGGCCCTATGAGGTCACCGGGGTCCTGAATGTGAATTGTTTCCACTGAATGGGAGTCAGTTTGCTGGGGGTTGAGGAGTGGATGGGAGATGAAGAAATGAAACATCCCATGGATCATTCTCTCAAAGATGAGTCACTGTGTGATGTTGGGTTGACATGTGAGAGTTTGGCAGGTTTTTCCAGTGAGAGGAAAATACCTGTGGGGGAAGAGGGGTTGAAGATGCAGGAGGGAGGGAAGGACTCGAGTTGGAGGTGAAGGGTCGGGTTTAGCAGTGGGACTTGGTGTGTGGGGGGTGCATCCACTTGGAACAGAGGGAAGGTGGGTGCCCATACATTTATATGTGAGGGTGGGCTGAAAGATGAGCTTCTCTACATGTGGCCCGTGTCCTTTGTGGCAGGAAATGGGGTTGCTGAGGATGAAGGCGGGATGCATTAAAGTCCCAGTGGAGGCGGGGGGCCCAGAGTGTATTGTGGCCCCCGTCTGCATGGTTGTGTGATTTCTGCCAGCAGTGAGAGGTCTCCAGGAGGCGTTTCGTTGGTTGGGTCTGGGGATTGGGAGGAAAGGCTGAGGCCACCCTAGCTTCTCTCCTGTGCCCCCATCATTCTGGCTCTGCCC
Source organism: Callorhinus ursinus (assembly GCF_003265705.2). Taxonomy (NCBI): domain Eukaryota; kingdom Metazoa; phylum Chordata; class Mammalia; order Carnivora; family Otariidae; genus Callorhinus; species Callorhinus ursinus. The sequence goes on from NW_027397117.1 coordinate 1,064,064, forward strand.
CATCCAGTTCGCTCCCAGGACCCTGGACAGCGGCGGGTGCTAGACCGGGCGGCCCGACAGCGCCGCATCAACAGGCAGCTCGAGGCCTTGGAGAACGACAACTTCCAGGACGACCCCCATGCAGGACTCCCCCAGCTCGGCAAAAGGCTGCCTCAGTTTGATGATGATGCGGACACCGGTGAGGCGGTGAGGCGGGTGGAGGAGGAGGAAGGGTGGGAGGAAGTGGGAGGGTCTGCCTGGCTCAGGACTGTAGAAGGACATCGGGCTGGGGGGTGGGTAGGTGACAGGGGAGCTCTTCTGCTCTGCCCGGGACTGGCTCCTGCGGCAGTGAGCCAGCCGCTCTCCCCTCTCTGCCTCTGCTTCCTCTAGCAGATGGAGAATACAGAACATGGAGGAGCTGAGCTCCCAGAGCCCTTCCAGCTCTGACACAAAGCCTTAGGGGAGCATGAGATGTGTGTAGGTGCTGGTTGGAGAAGCGAGGGGAGGGACACACATGGGAAGGAGAGGCTGACTCGGAACCCAGGGGAGCACGTGGGCAGGAAGCGGAGTCATGGGTGTCGGGAATGAGGGTGCAGAAAAAGAGGGGGTTTTTCTTGGCACGTGCCAGGTAACTGCAGTTGACCTTTGAACGGCACGGGTTTGAACTCTGCAGGTCCGCTTGTACATGGGCTTTTTTATAGTCCTGTCCTGTAAATGTCTTTTCTCTCCCTTACGATTTTCTTTTACTTTTTCTTTTTTTTTAAAGATTTTATCTGACAGCGAGAGAGGGAACACAAGCAGGGGGAGTGGGAGAGGGAGAAGCAGGCTCCCCGCGGAGCAGGGAGCCTGACGTGGGGCTCGATCCCAGGACCCTGGGACCATGACCTGAGCCGAAGGCAGACGCCTAACTACCGAGCCACCCAGGCGCCCCTAACCTTATGATTTTCTTAATATTTTGTTTTCTCCAGCTTCGTTGTAAGAATACAGTGTATAATACATATAACATATACAATTTGTGCTTATTGTTTATTATTTATTGTTATCAGTAAGGCTTCTGGCCAACAGTAGACTATTTGGAGTTGTTTTGGGGGCAGCTGAAAATTACAGATTTCTAACTGTGTGGAGGAGGTTGGCACCCCTAACCCCCTCGTCGTTCAAGGGGTAAACTCTAATTGCCCTTCCTCTGTAGGAAAGAAAAAGAAGAAAACTCGAGGCGATCATTTTAAACTTCGCTTCCGAAAGAACTTTCAGGCCTTGCTGGAGGAGCAGGTGAGTGGGGGAGGGGCTGGCCCAGGGGCTGGGAGGGCCCTGCAGGGAAGAAATGAGCCCATAGAGGTCCTGGTCCTGGGCGGGTGTTTGCTACATGGGTGGGCAAGGAGTTGTGGACCCTTCCCCTTGTCTCGGCAGAACCTGAGTGTGGCCGAGGGCCCCAACTACCTGACAGCCTGTGCAGGACCCCCGTCTCGGCCCCAGCGCCCCTTCTGTGCCGTCTGCGGCTTCCCCTCCCCCTATACGTGTGTCAGCTGCGGTGCCCGATACTGCACCGTGCGCTGTCTGGGGACCCACCAGGAGACCAGGTGAGCTCGGAACAGCCCCTCCTCTCCCCTGCCCCCAAGGCCCCAGACCCTCTCCTCATCCTGGGCTTCCTCTGCCTGCAGGTGCTTGAAGTGGACTGTGTGAGCCTGGGCATCCCCGGAGGAGAGGGCCTTCCGTGCACCACCCCAGCCTCGGAGAGGGCTTGGCCAAAGGGAGAGGTGCTCTTCTGGACCTAGAGAGGAGCCGTTCGCTAGTTCAGCAGAGCTGTGTCCAGCCTGCCAGGGAAGAGCAGTCTTACTCCCAGGGACTGTGTGCAGGGAAGTGGGCTGGGCCCTCAGCGTGCTGTTGTAATAAAAGGTTTCATGCCAGGAAGAACCTGTTTGGTCACAGGTCTCCTGTCCTACTCACTGCTCTGCGGCTTTTCCTTCTACCTGTCAGTCACCCCTCCCATGGTCTGCCTGTCTGACCGTGGAAGATTTTATCCCATTCTCCTGCAATGCCCGTCTCTGCATTTGTTGGCTGCCGCTTGTTGTCATTTTTTGGTGATTTATTGAGTGCGTTTGCTTTTGCTTTTTGTTTCTCTAGTTCTTCTGAGTATCACTTGAGTGCTGCCAGGACTGGGTGACAGGCAAGTAGAGTGAGCTTTGGGGACGGGGGCAGAATGATACTGTGGAAGGAGCCAGCCCTGGCTTCGTCCTCTGGTCTTTTTTTTTTTTTTTTTAAGATTTATTTGTTTATTTGCGAGAGCGAGAATGAGAAAGAGAGAGCACATGAGACGGGGGAGGGTCAGAGGGAGAAGCAGGCTCCTCGCTGAGCCGGGAGCCCGATGCGGGACTCGATCCCGGGACTCCGGGATCATGACCTGAGCCGAAGGCAGTCGCTTAACCAACTGAGCCACCCAGGTGCCCCGTCCTCTGGTCTTTAACCCAATGGAGAGAGCGACCCTTGTCCTTGGTGCCGCCGGTCTGAGGAGCAGTTGTCCCAAGGAGGCTGTTGTTACCAGGGACTGCAGCATGTGAAATTATTAGTATCAGAGAAAACCCAGAAATTTCTGGGAAGCGTGGGGGAATTGACGATATCGAGGCCTCTGTTCTTGGTGGCCCTGGATGCTGTAATTCATTCATTCATTCATTCATTTATTTATTTATTTATTTATTTGAGCGAGAGAGAGAGAGAGAATGAGCATGGGAAGGGGCAGAGGGAGAAGCAGACTCCCTGCTGAGCTTAGAGCCCGACATAGGGCTCGATCTCAGGACCCTGAGATCATGACTTAGTGGAAGTCAGACACTTAACCGACTGAACCACCCAGGGGGCTCCGGATGCTGTAATTCTTATATGGTATTAAAGTTTCTTACACCCATGCCTCCTCTAAGTGGACTGCAAGCTATGAGCTCATAAAGCTCCTTGGAGTTGCTGTCTTAAGGCCCTGTACCCCTCTTGAACATAGCAAAGCAGATGCTTAGGACATATTTGTTGTACTTGTTGAACAAATGACCTCAATAAGGTATTAAAATGGGATCCAGCAAATTCCATGTTAGGCACCTGCATAGGCGCTTCTCTCCCCTTTTGGGGCTTTATAACAGCTGGCCCAAACGTTCCCAGTGTCTTCCTTGCCCTTTCTCTGGAGACTTGAGGTTGGGTCAGTGGTGTTGGGGACAGCTCCAAGTCTGATGGTGAGGACACAGTTTGCGGACAGTCCCAAATTGGTGGTTTTAAAAGACAGCTGTACATTTTCTGACTGTCCTTTCATCAAAAGGTAGGGTCTTTGTCCCCTTCTCCCGGGATTGGGGCAGAATTATGACTGCTTCAACCAGTACAGGGTGGCAGAATTGAGACCATGTGACATTCAAGGATGGGTAGTAAAAGGCAGGGAAGCTTCTGCCTTGTCAACTAGGAAAATTGTTCTTCTGGATCCCTCCGTCACCATATGAGAAATCCAGCCATCCTGAAGCTGCTGTGCTACGAGGCACCCAGACTGCACGGGGAAGCCACACGCAGGTGCCCCCGCTGCCAGATCCAGCCGAGTCAAGCCTTCACGCCACCCCAGCCCAGGCTTCCCTCATGGGAGTGAAGACCCCTCCAGATGATTCCGGGCACCAGGCATCAAATCACCCTCAGCTCAGCTGTTCTGAGGCTTCCTGGCCGTGTCCTCAACATCACAGAGCAGACATAAGCCATCTCTGCTACACCCCAGATGCCTGACCTACAGCATCCATGTGTATAATCAAATGGTTTATGCCACTGAGTCTTGGGATGGTTGTTACGCAGCAGTAGTAACTGGGACACCAGGAGTCCAGTTTGCTGGCTTCTGACTTCTGGCCTAAATTTATTATCCTTCCCATGAAGGGAAACTTTTCCAGGTCCTAAACTTTCAGTTTTCCTCTCCATCAAGAAGTACATGCAAGCAAGAAAACAAACAAACAAAACAAAACAAAAAAAACAAAAAAAAAGGAAGGAAAGAAGGGAGGGGAATAAAAGACTATGTCTTGGCTGAGAAACGCCATCAGCACTTCGCTGTGATCACCCGCATTGGACTTCCTGTCCAATTTGCACTGAGCACGATCTCTTTGGTTTATTTCCTAAATCCGCTGGCTTTGTTCCATATTTTGCTGTTATAAAAAGAATCACCTAGATTCTGCCTGGTGTAAGATTTGCCTCCTCGGTGACACACTCAGGCTTGCCAGCTGACCTTGATAGGACAGAGCCAGACCCACGGGCTCCTCATTGCTCTGACACCAGGGGGCTCCAGGAGTCCTCTGTTGACATTCTCTAGGAAGGGTCTCTGGACCCCCACTTAAAACAAGGAAAGCCTTGAACAGTTTTCGCCAGCTTCCTAGGTGCTGGGGAGATTGGTCTCTACCCTGGGAGACACCCGGGTCTCTGGGAAATCAACAGGGTGCCAAGAGTGTGTAGAGGGTGGCCCCGGTGTCCAGTGAGGGAGCAGCACAGCCTCCTGGGCGCACGGGGAGGCAGAAGAGGTTGATTCTAGAGCCTGGGGGCTCACTCCTACAGCCCTCAATGAGAGTTGAATTTAGTTGACTGAATTAGTTTGGAAAGGCCAGGACCCTGCTGTCTTCAGTCTTGGGCAAATCTTGGTCTTACTGGTCTTACTGGCCCTACTGTTTCTGAACTGCATGGCTCGGACAGGTCACTTACAGGTCACTCTTTCTTACAGCCACCGCCCTGATAGTGGGAGGATTAAACGGGATGGGGCACCCAGCCCAGTGCCTGGCATTTGGAAAGTTCTCAGTCAGTGGTAGCCGTTGACATGACTGCCTAAGACCTCCAGCAGTTTGTTGTCGAGCCTTGTGACAGCCTGTTCCTCCAAAGACTGGACATTCCTCGCAGTAGCCCTAGCCCCTAACACGGCAACCTGCCGTTTACATTTCTCTCGGCTCCTAGCTTGTGAGTTCTCTGAGGGCAGGAGCCGTGTCTTGGTGCCACACTAGCTTATAAAAAGAAGGAAATAAGTATTGTTTAAAAGGGTAAGTGTGTTGATGGGTCCTAATAGCCGAATGACTGTGCAGGAGGGACGGAAGATGTCAAAACTTAACCCAGTGCCCGTGTTAAGGCGAGTACTTAGATGCTCAAGTGTGGAGGCTGGCTCGGGTTAGCTTTCCTGAGAGCGGGGAAGGGGTGAGAAGAGGCAGGCTGGGCTCTGGGAAAGGAGGTAGCAGCTGTGGGGCGGGGGGCAGAGTGGAAGTTGGGGTCCAGAAGTGCCCTGGGTGGTGTCAGGAGATGTAATTGTAATTGTGATTTTGTTCTTGTTCACAGCAGTGGGGGGGGGGGGGGCATGCAGCATACAGGCATCCCTGAGGAACTCTGATGGCCTCTCAGAGTTGTAAGACCCTTCTTAAGGGGTGGGTCTCATTTTTGAGAGAGAAACCCACTATGGGTTTGCTAACAAAGCAAACCCCATGGGCCAATCCTTGGCACAGTAGATGGGTAGACCGCAACACTAGCACCCATGCTCTCGTGCAGTCCCTCCCACGTTGACTCTCCACTTGGCCACGTAACTGGCTTGGCCAGCAGGACATCCATAAACTTTATGGGAGCAGAGAGTGAGGGGGAAAAGACTTCAGCAAACTTCTTGAGCAGGAACCCCCTTAACAGCTTCTGGGGAGACCCGCGGGACGCCCCCGTGCCAGTGTGCTCCTAAGGCCAGTGAGCCGCCCCAGTTTGCTAGGAGAGCACAGTTGTACGGAGGAAGAGGAGGGACCAGGCACAGAAAGGTGGGCTAGGGCAGTGTATCGAGGCCTTAATGGTCCTGGGCTTTTCTCCTGAGGCACCAGGGACCTGCTAAGGCAGCACAACGCTTGACGCTCCACGAGAGGAATGTGGACAGGATTCGGAAGACGGATGAGAAGCTCGATTGGGGGACCCCTATCCTGAGCAGGAGACAATGAGGGCCTGACCTGGCGAAGGCAGTGAAAGGAGCGAGGTAAGTGGACGTGAAGAACACTGAGGAGGGGGAATCCACGGGATCTGGGGCAGGTGGCGGAGGGGAAGTGAAGGGAGAGCCTGAGATGATCGACATTGTGGAGCTGTGTGACTCAGGGGTCGACTGTGCTGGTCACAGGAATGACAGGAACCGGCTGGGGGGAGAGCGATGAAGTTGGTGAATTTGCCAGCCTGGGGAAAACACACAGGGGGTGCGTGTACTTCTGAGGCTCGGGAGAGAGGGCCCAGTTAGAATGCAGATGTGGGTGTCTCTCCATCCCCGGGGGACTGTCAGTACAGGGGAGTGGGTAGGATGAAAGGGAAAGGAGAAGGGGTAAGATCAGAACCCAGGCCACCCCCAGTGACTAACCCGGTCATCAGGTCAGCACTGCCGAGGCTGGGTACCGGGTTAGGGCCCTTGTCGCTCTCCTTTCATTGGATGCCAGGCCTCTCTTATGGCTTCATGTTCCTGTCTCCCACTGGGCCTGTTCCAAGCCAGCCCACAACCCAGTCAGTGCTCTGAGTTGGACACCATTGAGTCACACACACACGCACACACACATGCACACACACACACACACACACCCCACCGGTATGCAAGCCTCTGGGAAGAGCTGTTCAGAGACTTTTCTGGAAGTCGTTGACTCTTTCCCCAGAAAAATCTGCCTGCAGGAGAGCTGGTTGATTTGACACACAATTTCAAAGGGCTGTCAATTTGTGATGTCCACTCTTAGGCACAGCTGAAGGAACTCTGCTCACGGTCAGCTGTCTCCTTGAGAAAGTTCGAGCGTCAAGAAAGACTTGTTAGCTCAGGCTGGCCGGGGAGATATCTCTGCCCCTTTCAGTTTCCCAGAGGTGGGTCTTCCCGTACGCACTCCTTGATGACTCTTGTCAGTAATTATGAGTGCCACACTCTTGAAATCACTTGCAACCCCTCCTCTTTTTTTCGGAAGACAGTCCAAAGGTGATAAAAGAGAGGGACAGACGACAGCCTGGGGTCCAAAAACTGAGATGGCCCTGGGGGCCAACCCCAGCCACCCGTTGCTTGGCCAGCCACTTCATGACACCCTCCATCCCTGAACAGTTTATAGTACAAATTTATTTATGCACGTATTTATACAGAATACAAACGGTCGGGGACGCCTACGCCCCCTTAACCAACCAGCGCCCAGACCGAGAAGGTCCTGCCCCAGGAGTCCGAGGTGAGTTCTCAGGAGGCGGTTTCTCGACCAGACGGAGGAGGCGGGGCCGGAGGCGCGGTCAGAGCTGGGCGTAGCTTCCGACCACGGGGCGGAGTCGGGGCGTGGCCTGCACCCCGGGGTTGGAAGACCGCTCTCCGCCCGGGGCACTGGGAGGGGAATGGGGGTCCACTGGCGTCCTACACGTAAGCGTTCTTCCCATACTTGCCAAAGGTGCTGTCGCCTTCGTCCGAGGCCGCGGGGCGCAGGTGGTCAGTGAGGCCGGGGGACCGCACCGCGGAGGCCTCGTAGGGGAGCCTGGTTCAGAGAGGCCTGGGTCAGCGGAGGGGAGCCCCCCATCCCGCCGCCGCCGCCGCCGCCGCCGCCGCAGCACGCCGCCCTTACCTGGGAGCCGGGGCCGCGTCGGGAGAGCGGCAGCAGCCGGAGCCGAGGCAGAGGCCGCCCAGGATGGCGAGCAGGGAGGCGCTCCAGCCCAGGTAGAGGGCGGGGCCCAGCTCGTACCTGGGAACAGGAACCGGGCGGGGCAGCGCTAGCTCGGCCGGCCGAGTCCCACCCACAGCCCCCCAGGGCGGGGCTCCCACACTCACTTGGTCCCTGCATACACGGGGTCGAAAAATTCCTGGGTGATGTTGAAGGCGTACCAGGAGATGGCCACCATCCCGCAGAAACCTGGGGATGGAGAGGAGGGTCACGCTCGAGCCCCAGGCCCGGCAGAGGGGCAGGAGGAGGGGGTGGCGCAAGTCCACGAGCAAGTTGCACTCCCTCCCTAGCTCCTGACCTTTCTGCCTCCTAGGATCCCAAGCGCAGCCCCTCTTTCATGTCTAAGTCTCCCACGTTCTGCCCTTGGCCCGTTCTTTATCGCGACCCGCCCCGCATCTTGATCACCTAGCTGCCTCACTCGGAATCTGCCCCAGTCAAATCCTACCCGTCCTGGGAAATCCAGCTGCCCCAGCAACGGTCGGGCGCAGCCTGCCCTTAACGCCCGTTTCTTCGGCCTCCCAAAGCCCCCAGAGCCTGTGACATGCCTTTGGCACTCAGTGCAGTGAAGGCCTGAGGCCAGGGAGACCCCTGGACTACAGGACCAGCCTCACCCCTCTCTGGGGGCTCCTCCAGTTAAGTCACCGGAGTTTTCTGAGCCTGTTTCCACATCTAGAGAAGAGGGCAAGACCCACCCTACCTCACAGACTGAAAAGAGATGGCCTGTCGCCTGGTGTTGTTAGTGTGTGCAGTGGGTTTGCATGTGTCCCCCTGACTCTGGTCTTCCTGGCCGGGCTGTAAGCTCTGCGGGGGCGGGGGGGGGGAGACGCTCACTCACCTTTGGGGTCCCTCTCACACCTGGCTCATGCCTGGCTCCTAGTGCGGGCTCAAGAAACATTGCTGATGGACTGATTTGTAGCTGAGGGATTTGGGTGAGCATGAGGCTGGGTGAGCCGGGGGAGAGGAATTGCTGAGCAAGGAGGGCGCGTGTCAGTGCAATGGGGAAGGTGAGACACACACTGGTCGTGAAGAGCTGGAGAGGACAGGGAACCCCGGGTCCACTGCCACCACTCTCAACCCCCGACCACAACGCAGGGCACACCCACCACCTTCCCGCAATTACCAGCCAATATGTGTAGGGCCCCCGCAGTGGCCGCCAGCTTGGCCTTCCGGGAGAGGTCCATGCTCCCAATGTTTACGCAGCGCAGCCCCACCATGCCTAGGAAGAGGCCCAGGAAGCCCAGGAAGATGGCGGTGATCATGAGCGCCCGGCAGGCCTGGATGTACCCTGGGGAGGTGGGGCGCAGCCATGGGTCCCTCAGCTGGCCCCTTCCCCCTCCACGACCGAGCCAGCCCCTTACAGCCAGCCCCTGCTCGGGTCTCAGCCCATAAAGACCCTCAAGTCCTCTCCTTCCCCGTCAGGCCCTATTCAACTGAAGGGTCCACACGGTCTCCTTCCCAGGAGCTCACCTCAGCCCCAAGGAGTCTTAGCGTCTGCTCCCCGTCCCCCACCTGGCCTCGGTGCGCTCCGAGACAGGCTCGCTCCTGGCACTACTGACACCGGCCAGTTAGTGCTCTGTTCTGGGGGCCGCCCTGTGCATTGTGGGATGTTCGGCGGCATCGCTGGCCTCTACTCATTAGATGTCAGTAGCAATCCGTCCCAAGAGGAGCAATCAACATGTCTAGACACTATCAAATGATCCCTGAGGGACAAAATCACCCCCAGATGAGAACCACTGGTCTGTTAGGTCCCCACCACGCTCTGTTGTGAATTACAGAAATTGCACTGGAGCACTCCAGCCCCTTCCCCGCCGTCTGCTTCTCTCTAGGCCCCACCTGGTGCCTGGCACAGCCCTAATCGTCCGGAACTGAGCTTTCTCCCGAAGCGACCGGTAGGGGGCAGCGGCGGCCTACAGGTCACTGGGCGAGGGCCTTTTCCGCCGGGGAAAGTGGGACACCTGGGCCAGGACCCATCCAAGCCCGTCTAGCTCAGGTGTGTTTCGTGCCTCAGTTTCCCCTTTCTCAAAGCCGAAGGAAACGGCCCCCTTCCTTCCTGGTCCCCCCGCCCCCCTTCTCTGTGATGGTTGCCAAGCACTCCGAGGACCTTGCTCCCCTTTCCCTGGGCGGGGCAGTGCCTCTGGTGCTGAAGGCAAGGCTGGGTCTCTGCCAGGAGGGTGTGGCGTGGCCCGGGGTTGGCGGGTAGGGAGGAGGGACAAAGTTCTCACTCCCAGCCACGCCCTCTGGAGTTCCCACCCTCTCCCCTGCCCCATATCCTCCACGCACGCATTCATCCACGCTTCTCTACCTGGGACTTGCCTGGCCCTGGGTCCCCAGGTGGCCGTGGTAGAACAAGGGGGAGATTACTGGTGGGCCCCGAGGGAGCACGGGCTGGGCGGGATTAAGTGACAGGACCCACCCCCCCCCCAGGACCCGCCAGCCTGGGTTCCAGCCCCCCTACCACCTGCGGGATTCTGGGCAGGTTAAGGCCCGTCCTTGGGGCTGCTTCCCAGCTTTGGTACCATGAGGCCACTAACAGGCTCCACGGAGACAGCGCTGAGAGGGAACAGCTGAAGAGCCTAGAAACCACGTCTGGGGCCCAGATGACCCCCAGCACTGGGCAGTGGCCCCCTGCCCTTGCCCGCCAGCATGCTCTTGCCCCCCTGTCAGCAGTTCCAAGCAGGGCCCTTCTCGGGCGGACGGGCTCACAGCAAAGGCCCCTCCTCAAGCCACGGCGTGGTTGGGGTGGGGGAGGTGGGAATGGCCACGGCTGCTGCGTCGGCTGCCTCCAACCTCTCTTCAGGCCACCCAGCATTCTGGGCTTCTGGCTCAGAGGGTACTCAGCTTTTATAGGGAGCTTTGCGGGTTGGGGGGGGCACCTGCCTTGCACACAGTAAGTCCTGGGGAGAGGGATGAAAGCATGAAGCCCCTACTGCTGTCTCAGAAGATTCTGGGAATGGTGGGGGCACGGAGACCCACCCAGATCCCCTAATTTCTCAGAGAATCTTTGGCATTCCTGGGGGATTTCGTGGAGCCCTGTTCCAAACCCAGCGCTGGCTTCAGTTCTGCCCACTACCCTGCACCTGCAGTAGGGGACCCGAAAGAGCACGATGGCTCCAAGGAGGGCGTGGGGGCAACACTGAATAGGGCACCTGATCCTCCCCTCTTGGTCTCTGGCATGGGGCCGACTGAAGGGACACTCCCCTGGGAAGTCCCGGGGGGCTACTCATAGGGTGAACAGGAAGCAGGAAGACGCGACAGCCACCAGGGAGAACCTTCCTGGGCCAAAAGAGCTGTAGTTCCAGCCCGCAAAGAACTTCAAAAAATACACTGCCCGAGAACGCCGAGCACACGCACGCGCACGCGCGTGCGCACATACATCCCCTACCTGCTTCCAGACCCTCAGAGCTTCAGGGAGACTCCCTTTCAAAGGGTCCTTTAGAACTCGCCATGGCAGTGGGACTGATGCCCCAGCGGGAGCCGGAGGCTCTTACGTGTCTCAACCCCAAGAACCCAAGACGGGGCACCCTCCTCACCCCACAAACCCCAGCCCTCCCATGCCAGAGCTAAGATGCTGAAATTGGCTGTGTGCATACATATGCTAACATACCACGCTAACATTCTGTGTGCTTTATCCCCAACACACAGCCATCCCATGAGCCAGGGCTATTATTACCCTGAGCCTACAGATGGGGTCAATGAAGCGCACGTATCACCTGCCTGGGGCACAGAGCTAGTAAACAGAGCCCAGCAGGCAGACCCTGGTGCCTGCAGTTGTAACCACTAGGGGTGTCACATTAGGGCAGGGGGACACGTGGAATGAGGTCTCTACCGCCGTTCCAGAAAGGGCGCTGCCCCCACCCCCCAGCTTGATCCAGGCCTCCCTTGACAGTCTGGCACCCAAGGCCCGACCACGGGCAGCACCCACCCTCTCCGGGGGTCTCTCCCTCCTCCAGCCTCCTGCCACCCTCTGCCCCCTGGAGCTCTCCCCATCCCATACCAGAGAGGGCCAGCAAGGACGGGAACTCCCGGCAGTTGTAGACTCCCATGGAGTCGGTGGCACAGCTAAACCAGAGGTTCTCGAAGATGGTATTGGTGGTGATGACGCTCCCGTGCACGGTGGACACTCGCCAGTAGCTATGTGGCAGGGTCACCCCCAGCATCAGCAGCCCCAGCGCTGCCATGAAGAAACCGAAGGTCTCCACGGCCACTGACATGGTGGGATGCAGGGCCCCGAGGGGCACTGGGGGCCCCAGAGAAGGGGAGGGGCTGAGCCCCACAAGAACTTGAGGGGCTTTGCCTAAGTTGGGGCGTAAAGGCAGGCTGGGGAGAGAGAAAGGGGGGCCAGCTGCAGTGTGGACCTCACGTCTGTCTCCCGGTTTCTGTCGTCAGCCCTCTCTCTGGGTCTCAGCTTCCCGGAAGGTCCGGGCAGAGGAATGAGCCTAGAGCACCGGGCAGCTGTTGACGAAGAGATGGAGGGAATAAAAGAAACCGGCCAAAAGTCCACCCCCTCCCCCAGCCTCTGGGCTCCCCGCCCCAGGAGGGGGGCGGAGAGGACTTATGGGAGTGACGAACAAACGGATACAGCCAAGGAGGGGCCCCCATGGGAGGCAGTGGGAGCCAAGGGGAAGCGTCTCTGACTCAGCCTTCATCGGGGGCCAGAGAATGGAAGACGACGACAAGGAGAGACAAGGTAACCGAGAGAGTGCCCACAGACAGACCTTTGGCGTGGCAGGGTCCGGGGAGCAGACCCACTCTCCTGGATGTCGGTGAGAACAACTTAAGAGACGCAAAAGACCTAGGATTTGGGCCAAATCTTCCAAGGAAAATTCAGGTTGAATAAGGGAACAGGGTATTTGGGAGAAACCCACTGCTCTGGAGTCCAACCAACCCGGATTCAAACCAGACCCAGTATTTACCAGAGCGACGCAGGCATGAAGTTTGAGCCCCATGAGCTTGTTTCCGTTTCTGTGAACTAGAACTAGCTTCCTCACCTCATGGGTTGTATTAAGACCCGTGACCCCAGATCAAAAGCTCCCCGCGAGTGTGAACTGCTCCCTCCTTGATGACCACCCTGGGTCTGGACACCACAGGCTGGGGTGAGGCCACCAGTTGCTTTCCTCCAAACTGCAACTTCCTAAACTTGAATTTCCCCCCTTGTCGCATTAATCTTTGATTCTCAGCACCAAGCTTGATCTTGCGGCCAAGGGCCACTGAGGGGGATAAATTACACGCCCAGAATGTGATCCTGTGGCTAATCAGCCATCAGAACTGTCACCAGCTCTATTAATTATGGATTAGAAACCTCCAGGTCCCCACCCCAAGCCGACGGCAAGCACCTGTCCCAGTGTGGATGGTACCATTTCCTGCCCCTAGGCCACAGCCAGGCCAGCTCTGGTTCTCCTCCTGCAAATGCAGCAGGGGCTCAGGCTCCAGGGGACAGGGGCTGGACGCTACCCCCAGGCAGTCTCACAGGATATCACTGAGCCAAGTGTATCCCCCCACTACCCCCCCCACCCCGTGTCAGGCTCCCTTGCGCTCCCCTCAGGGGCCTCCTCCCCAATCCCCCCAAGCCAGGCTGGCTTGGCTGTGGAACGAGAGGTATGCAGTGAAGCAAGACAGGCCCATGCTGAGCCTGGCACCGGGCGGGTGTGGGGCAAAGCAGGCTGGGTGGGGACTGCGTCCTGACCTTCCATCTCTGAGCTGACAACCGGGATGTCCTGGGTTTGTAACTCTTCTCAAGAACTCTTGCCAAATGCCCATTCCTGCCCCCGGGCAGCGGCCCCTCCTCTAAGGACGGGGTGGGCGGGGTGGTGGTGGTGGTGTGTGTGCCGGAAGACAACGGGAGGGAAGGGTGGAGGTTTTAGAGGAAACTGAGTGGGGGGGCCCCCCTGGTGTGGAAAACTCCACGTGCTGAGAGGCAGCTGTGTGGGTCGGAGGAGACAGGAGACATAAATCCTGTTCTGTCCCCTCAGCTCTGCCCTTCCCGCCTCCAGTCACTGCTTTCTCCCGGGATTCTTGTGCCACGCAAAGGCCTTGTCCCCGTCCCCCGTCCTGCCTACCACTGCTCAAGCACACAGCTTTGGGGGAGGAGGAGGAAGGAAGGGCGTGGGGTCTGGGCAGCTTGGCAGACAAAGGCAAACCCCACACCAGCCACGGGGGGTAGGAGTAAGAAGGTGAGCAGGAAAGGACCACGGGTGACCCCCACCTTGGGGCCCAATGGAGCCCGCCCCTTCCTCCACACGGACACAGCAGTTCCCAAGCCAAGGCCCAGTTTTATTTACACTCATCCCGGAGCACATGGTTTGGGGCTACTGGACACGTCTCTGGGGAAAGGAGGCTGAACGCCAGAGGGCAGTGATGGGGTGTAGAAGAAAGAGCAAGGATGGATGGGTCCCCCCTCTTCGAGTGTCCTCCATAGGCTCCCACGTATCCCTGGGCAGAGGCGGAGGTGCAGTCTCATTCAGGATTTGGACTTGGACACAGCAAGTCCGATGAGTCCAGCCAGACCTGCCACGCCCAGGGCCATGCCTCCAACAATGGCCATGCCCACTAGTCCATCTGGGAAAGGGAAGAGGGAGACCGTCAGGAGCCCAGCCCCGACAGGGACCCTGCCCACCACCTTCTTTCTCCCTGCCCGATGCTCCTCAAAAGATGTGCCTCTTCCCCTGGAGTCATGAGGTGAGGGACTCCAGGGCTTGGAGAAAGAAGGCTTCTGAGGGACTGAGCGGGAAGTGCTTGGGTGCGGAGGGAGGGGGTCATTTAAAGGGAGACCACAGAGAGCCCAGCCCAGGCCCGGGGGGCGGGGGGGAAGAAGAGGACTTAACCAAGAGCCGAGAGGCGCCCGGGGACGGCTGGGGCCCAGGACAGTGGGGAGTGGAGACGGTCAGAGAGGAAGAGTTCACCTTTCTTCATGGCCTTGTCAATGAGTCGTTCCAGTTCCTTGGCCTGGTTGTTCTGGGGCTCAGTCTGCAGCAGGCCCCGCACATACTTTAATGCCTTCTCATATTCCTGCACTCGGGGAAAACATCCCACACACCCACACCCACACACCCATACACACACACACACACACACACACACACACACACACACACACCCTCCCTCAGTATTCTGTCACTCCTCCTGCCCATCAGAGGGCCTTCCCTTCACTGGCCCTGGGGGATCCTCCCTCTGCCTCCACCACCCCTCCTCCTCCCTGACTCCAGCCCCACCCAATGGAGTAGAGTCCACAAACCACCCCATCTGTGTGGGGGTGATAAGCTGGAGGAGATAACAACGCAAGGCTTGGGGCTGCACCCCAACCTGAGGTCACCTTGCTCCCCACACCCTCGGCAGCTGGAATCTCTCTCACATTCCCTCAGCCTGCTATATCCTTGCACCTCTGTCCCCAACACCACCCTCCTTGGCCTTCCTGAGGCCCAGGGCTGTCCCGTGGCAGAGACACGAGAGGGTGCTGTGGCACCGCTGCCTTACCTTGAGCCGGTAGTTCCCCACAGCCAGGTAGAAGACATAATCCCGCTGCTCCTCTTTGCTCCCTTTGGGCAGCAGCTCTGGGGAGGGTGGAGGAAAGAGGGTGAAAACCGCTTCTCTTCTTTCCTGGTGCTTGTGTCCCAGAGACCCCGTCCATTCTCTGAACCCCTGTATGATCCTGGGAGAAAGTCACTGTCCTGTGCTTCCCTTCCAGCTCCGGCCACTCGTGGCTTCCCTGTCAGACCTCCGGGGCACCACGGACCCAGGCTGCCAGACACCCGGTGATCAACACCCTGGTCTCCATACTGCAGTCAGCTCCGGCTCATCTAAGTGAACCGACAGGAAATCAAGGCGCTGGAGAAGCCAAAGACAGCTCTCCTCACTTCTAGCACCTGCTGCGCGTTCTCACTGCGGTCACTTGCTGCCCAGACTAGTGTTCAAGTGAGTGTGCCCTCCCTCCCCCTTAAAAAAAAAAAAATCGGCTCGAAGCTCATCTTCTGTGAGCCATCCCCTGAGTGACATGACCTGATTCTTTCTTAATTCAGTGACTTCCCAGAGGCTTATGTGCTCGGTTGTATGCTATGCAGAATTTGGTAGTTTCGTGGGTGTTTATCAATCTTCCCAAGTGTCTGTTCTGTCTCCTCAACTAGAACTGGCAATGCTTAGAGACCCCATCTACGGCTGTGCCCAGCTGTAGCGGAAACCCGAAAAATCTGAATGAGCCAAATGGGCAAATGCAGGGTGAAGTTATTTGCATTAGAAAAGATTCTTATTTTTATAGATTTACAATGGCCGTCCTTCGCTAGTACGCTTTTGCGTACACATGATTACTGGACCAAGAGAAAGGGTCCAGGAGGCAGAGAAATTTAAAGGTCAGGTATTGTGGCCTCTGACAAATGGTGACCCATCCAAAACCAATAGGAATAGGATTCCAATCAAAGCAGCGGCCATCTGCTCCCAGGTTTGGGGGCCTGTCTTCTGTACTTCTTCCACACCATCCGCATGGAAGGTTTTCAACAGCTGCTGAATAAGCAACACGGTGGGGCCAAAGAGCAAGGGTCTAGAACACACAGGACAGGAGCTTCTGGTCCTAATTCGGCCACGAATTCATTAGCTGTGTGACCCCAGACGAGTCACTCTCCTCATGGTCAGGCTGCCAGATTGCCAGAGTCCTGCGGGGACTGCCGTGCTCTGACTCTGGCTGGCTGAACAAGGATGAGGTGGTAATTAGCCAAAAGCACCCTGGGAGAAGCCAGGCTAAGGGGCAGCCCTTTGTCGCAGCTCTTTACAGGGACATAACTGCGAGGTGACTATTACAGGCTCCCGTGTTGAAAAAGGATCCCAGCACTTAAAAGATTATTAAAAAAAAAAAAAAGGAAAGAAAAAATAAGAAAAAGGATTCCCAGTCTGGGGATGGAGGGAGTGAACGAGGCTATGGCAGTAGAGGGCAGATCCGGCTGGCAGCTGGGAAGGGGAGAGCGGGGTAGCCTAGCACCTCACCCTCCAGCAGGGCGATGCCTTTCCGGATGTCATCGTTGTACTTGCTTCGCACCAGGCACCAGGCATACTCAAACTGCGTGCTCTTGGACACGGAGCCTGCTGCCTTCTCAGACTGAAACTTCTTTTCAAACTTCTGCCATAGGAGAGGAGAGGAGTCATTTAGAAATGAAGGGGCCCGCCATACTCTAGCAGGACCTGCGTGTCCAATTCCCAGTTACACCTCAACTGCCCCAGTCTCTGCCACATTTCCCTCGCGGCTCTTGGCGTCTGGCACCCCAGGTTCCGCTAGCTTCATCCCTGGGACCCAGACCCAGGGATTCTGCTTCTTAGCGACGGGCTGTCTCCTTGGACGGTAACCCCCGTCCGCTTCCCTCCCCCTAGTGGTACCGAGCGGAGATGCCGCCTCGTGGCGGCTCCAGGCACTGCTCCCGAGGCAGCTGACCCCGAGTGGCTAAACAGTAAACACGCTGTCAGAACTGCTCAACAACCACCCACGCAGTCCCTCTTCGGTGGCTGCTTCCCCCAACCAGCCCCACCCTGTCGGGCCTGGACCTTTTCTTATCTGCAAATTGGGAATAAAAACAGTCCTCACAGTGCGCACAGTAGCCCACAGAGCTACAAAGATTGAGATATGGCCTGCAATACACTTAGCACCGTTCCGGATTCTGTGAGTAATATATGAAAGAATCTTTATGGTAGTTGCTATATCCCCCCCCTCACTGAAGGAACACTAACAAAAAGGGAAAAAAAAAGGTGTCCGCACCCTGACCTCCTAACTCCTGCACGCGCCCAGAACCTGTCAGTTTTTCCACGCCAGACTGCAGGCCCCGGGTCTGGGGCGTGGCGGCCCAGAAAACTACAATTCCCATTAGGCTACCGGACAAAGTAGAACCTCTGGGCAGGGGCCGGACGCTGCAGAGGATGCCGGGAGCCGTAGTTCCGCTTCCCTAGGCAAAACTGATGCTGGGTGGAGGGTCTGGCCCCAACCGGACTCTCCTCGGGACCCGCCCGTCCGAATATTCCCTTTCCCTCCCTCGAGGCCAGGCCTCACCCGCAGGTCTTCCACAGACACCAGCTCGTTCAGTACGGCCTCCATGGCCGCCGCCCCTGCAATCCTCACACCTAGGTCGCTACTGTGCCACCGTCTCCATGGCCTACGGGCAGGGCTGGAGAGCCACTTCCGTCGTCCGGCGGAAGCGGGCCCCTTCCCCATAGCAGAGCCAATCACCTTACGCAGCTGATGCCGAGCCCGCCCCTCTCCGCCGGTGGCGCCCCGCCCCTTCCCCCCTGCGCCGCCAGCGCACACATTGGGGCTCTAATGCGCACGCTCCGAAAGGTCCCTCTCTCACCAACCACCTGCGGACCTCTTTACAGTACAATTTGATGTCCCGTGTTCGTCCTCGCGAGTGCCCCGCGTGTGCCTTCCTCCACCGAGGCTAACTTAACAGAGTTTGGGCCTATGTCTTGGTGATTAGCCCTTGGGCTGAAAAACTGAAGAAAGAGGGTGGTGGAGGACCCGGCATGATCTTAAAATTGAGGGGGGGGACCAGTCTAAACCTACCTCCTCTCTGGCCCCACCCCCTCTAAGTCTAGGAAACCGGAGGCTACATTACCTTTCGGTGCCTGTAACAAAATCATAACTGGTACCAAGGTTTTTAGGGCCTCTGCTGACTTACAAGAGGATTGACAACAGGACCTCTTAACCATACACCCAGAGACTGGGGTACATACGAATAGGGGATACTGTGGAAATCTTTAAATGGGAATTTAAAGAAAAGCTGTTACCCCATTACTTGCAAAGAGGGTCCAATCTTTTAATGCTTAGATAAAGCCTCCTCTGTGCCTGAGGGGGAAGATCCGCCGTGGGTCGTGGGCAGCGAGGAGCAGTCAAAACATGGGAGACGTAAATGTTCAGTCCTCTGGCACCTGGGCTGTGCAGTGATGGGACTGGGTAGGTAGTGACTTTCAAATTCTCTTCACCTTGACCCACAGTGCTCCAGTGCACATTACAATGTAAGTTCCATGAGGGTAGAACCTGGATCTTGTGTCTCTTTGCATCCCCTGCACCTGGCACAAGATCAATGTCCAATAAATATTTGTTGAATAGACATGAAATAAAGCGAACAATAGTAAAGAGGGCAGTGCAAATGCAGGGATTATCATCCAAAAACCTTTCATGTTTGCAAAGCCCCTTTTTGATTTTTTTTAATTCTCAGAATAGCCTTGTGAGTCAGGTAGGCAAGAGATAGTCTTCTCTACTTAGCTCCAACAGCTGAAATGACTTTGATAGGGGGAGTCTGTTAAAGAATAAAGAGGAGCGGATAGGACAAGTTCCTAAGTACATTCTAGCTATTCATCTTGAAACAATTCAGGCCTAAATTTGTAATTTTTTGCTGGTTTACAATAGAGGACTTCCCATAAGCAGCAGGATGAACTAGGGAGGAACGACTCAGGTTAATTTAAAGGCCAGAAGGCAAAGCAATCCTGGGAAACCATTTGTTTCAAGTACAGCAGGAAAATTTAAAACGAAGGTAGTACAGAGGGAAATTAAAAATGAAACCCCGCAAACTACCACCAGTGCTGCTGAAATTGTAATACTGGTTTCACCGTCTTAGCTAGCAGCCAGTATTTTTAATTCACGCCATTTGTCGGTTTGTAATTATACACTTGTGTGATAACTTGATGAATGCCACCCTCTCATACGAGACTGGAAGCTACATGAGAGCAGGGTCTGTGCTATATTGCTCATATTATGCCCCTAGAGCCCAGCTCAGGACCTACCACCAGTAGATACTCATATAATTTATAAGTGTTGCCTAAAGAGATATTGTTGTTGCTATTATTAACTTTTTGGAAAGCAGTGAGGGAAAATGAGTTAAGAGCTAAAAGACGTAATATTATCTGACTAGTAATCTCCTGTGGAAGTATTCAACAAAAGCAAAAAAAAAAAAAAAAGGAAAAGCAAGACATGAGGACATTCATTCCTGCATTATCTGTGGAGGTAAACAAACAACAAAAGCGCCAGGGAATGGTTTTATTAAATGATGATACATGAATATAATGAAATAACAAACAACCTTAAAGTCACAGTCATATGGATTCTTTGCATGTGGATTGTAATATTCAAAACAAAACAAAAAAGCAGGCACTTCTCAAATTTGGTTCTGTAAATGGGCAGAAAGGAAACTGACATTTTTGGTTGTTGGGACTAAGAACTAGAACTGCCACTTGTTAGCACATTCTGGGCCCTGGGCCCCTCCCTTGACTACACGGTTAGTTGCAAGCCTGCTCTGGTCTTTTGCCCTACAGCACCTTGTTGGTGGGCAGCCCGGGAGAAGAGCTCAGCAAACACCCCCTAAACAGGGTTCCACTATTCGTGTTCTAGTCTTCGGCGATGCTCACCTCTACCTCCCACTTTCATTTGCTATCCAATCAGGAAGTCCTATCCACTGCAAACTGACTCATTCAGCCACCCAACAAACATTAGTTCTGGGCCTACTGTGTGCCAGGCGCTCTTCGGAGTGCTGAGCAAGCGAAATGAACTAAACAGACACAGTCCTTCTCTCATGCAAGTTACCTCAATGGAAGAGACAAGACTGCTAACGAATAAGTGAATGTCAGGCCACCCCTGTCTCCATTCTGTCACCATACTTCATACATACGTCAGATTTTTT
The DNA here is from genome assembly GCF_003265705.2 of Callorhinus ursinus. NCBI lineage: Eukaryota > Metazoa > Chordata > Mammalia > Carnivora > Otariidae > Callorhinus > Callorhinus ursinus. Next base: position 1,084,339 of record NW_027397117.1, read on the forward strand.
CCCCCTCTTCCAAACCCAGCCTGGCTGCCAGTTGTATTGTAAAGGTGCAAATCGGAGCGCCAGTGTCCTGCTTAAAAATACCGTCTGGGCTACGCAGAACATTGTTTAAACGTCTTCTCACGCCCACGAAGCCCTTCAGGGTCGCCTCTGCTTACCTTCCCAGCTTCATCTTCAGGCACCCTCAATCCTGCACGGCGAGACGTTTTCCTGGCAGCCGCCTCTCTTCCACCCGGAATGCTCTCCATTCACCAAACACCGGAGCCCTGGGGCCGTTCCCCCTCCGGGACAGACTCCTTCGATCCGGCCCCCGCGCCTCCAGCTCCTCGGCGCTACCGAGTTGATCACCCAGTCCTGCAGTCCTTGACGTGGACAGGGACTGGGTCTCATTCATCTCTCTGCCAAAGGCCAGGAGTCCAAGCATCGTTTGCGGCGCGAATCAAAGAGTAACGACGGGAGCTGTACAGAAGACTCTAAGAACTGCGGAGACGTCTGCACTTCCGGGTGCCGGTTACGTTGGCACCGGAGGAAGCGAGGGGTCGGGGCGCGGGGGGGGGGGTCTCCTCCCGGGCTGCTCTAGGAAGAGGGCTCGGTGGTCCGGAGGACCCGGGGAGCCGCTGGCGCGGAGCGGGGGAGGAGAGCGCCGCGTGGGTGTCGCGCGGCAGCCACCTCCTCGGGGAGGCGGGGCCGAGCGGAAACCGGGGCGGGGCGCGGGGAGCGGTCAGGGCGCGACTTGGAGGCGGAGCGGGCGGCGCCGAGGCCTGGGAGTCTCCAACTTCATCTCCCCGCTCCTCCTCCCCGCCTCTGTAACTCTAGGGTGAGGGAAGTGCTCCCTGGTCACTCTTGCCCCAGAGAAGCTCACTGTAAATTAAAATTTAAAATTACGCGTTGTCCCCTTTAGAGTCTGTCTCGGTACAAAAGTGGGTGATGGGTACACACAAACAAGATGCACACGAATCACCCGGAATCGTTAAAAATGCAGAGTCTGATTCAGTAGGGCTAGGGTGAAGCCGGAGAGGTTTCATTTCTAAGAAGCTCCCAGAGGATGCTGATGCTGTCTGTGCGTTCTCTAAGACGCTTTCAGGAGCAAAGGTGTGAAAGTGCAGTCCCAGAACCGGCAGCATAGGCAGCCCCTGGGAATTGTTCGGAAGTGCAGATTACTGGACCCCCACTCCTAAACCTGCTGAATCAGAAAGTCTGCGGAGTGGGGGGGGGGATGCAGGCAGAACGTGTTTCTACAAGCCCAATGGGTAATTCTGATGCACGCTGGAATTTGGGAACCAGTGGATAATGGAAAAGTCAAAACAGCCCGGACTGTCTATAGATTTGTGATCATGGTCAGTTTGCCTTAATCTAGCTAAACTTCAGCTGAAAAATCAGGATAAAAATACTAATGCCTTCCTAGTGAATCTCTTATAATGAGGGAAATGTGAGATGATGAAAGTAAAGAACTTGGCGCACCTAATAAACATTCTAGAAAAGTTAAGCTGTCATTACCATTCAAATGGATTGCCAAAGGGCAGTTCGAGAAGGGGTAACTCCCCTGGCCTGAGGTGAGTGCTAGGAAAGTCTTCAGGGAAGAAACGTGAGTTGACATTTGAACCAGAATCTTGAAGAATAGGAATGCCAGGTGAAGGTGAGAAAAGGCATTCCAGGAACAGGGAGCACCCTAGGTAGTCTCAAGAAAGGGCCAGGGGCGGGAGGGAAAGTGTTGTGGGAGGATAGAGGACAGGTGGCTGCAGAATAAATCATAGAGACCCTGCAAGCCACGCAGTGATGCTTACACTTCATTTTTTAGGCAGAGAAAATGCCTTTAAAAGAAGGGCAGGGGGCGCCTGGATGGCTCAGTTGGTTAAGCAACTGCCTTCGGCTCAGGTCATGATCCTGGAGTCCCGGGATCGAGTCCCGCATCGGGCTCCCTGCTCAGCAGGGAGTCTGCTTTACCCTCTTACTCTCCCCCCTCTCATGCTCTCTCTCTTCCATTCTCTCTCTCTCAAATAAATAAATAAAATCTTTAAAAAAAAAAAAAAGAAGAAGGGCAGGATCTGCTGTATGTATCATAACTGCAAATCTTGTGACTGAGGCGTGGAGGCTGTTCCGAGGGGCAGAGAGGCCGGTGTAAAAGACATGGTGATAGGTCAGGCTAGAATCAGCAAAGATTTAGGCTAAGACACTGGCCCTGAACGTAACGGGAAAATAATAGGAGGAGGAAAGTTTTCTCTGATAAAATGGACAGAACTTGGTGGCCAAAATGGATATGGAAAATGAGGGAGCGAGAGGACTCCATGACTGCATCCAGGTTTCCAGCTCGGTGTAAGGGTGAACCATTCTGGGGCGTCCGGGTGGCTCAGTCGTTAAGCGTCTGCCTTCGGCTCAGGTCGTGATCCCTGGGCCCTGGGATCGAGCCCCACATCCAGCTCCCTGTGCAGTGGAGAGCCTGCCTCTCCCTCTCCCTCTGCCTGCTGCTCTGCCTACTTGTGCATTCTCTTTCTCTGTCAAATAAATAAAATCTTAAAAAAAAAAAAAGGTGGGGGTGAACCATTCTCTAAATACGTAGAAGGAAGAGCAGGTAGATAGAGATTGTACAAATAGAAGCCAGAACTCCAGGGACCAGAAAACCTTTCAGAAGTAGGCAGAAGAAAAAAGAGACAAGGAGCATGAGAAATGGACCTAGGAGCTGCTAAAAGGAAGTCCAGGAAGGCTGGTGTCCTGAGAGCCAAGAGAGATTTCAGTCGATACCAGTGGGCAATTATTTTGAAAGTTGCAAAGACATTAAATAGGACAAGGACCGAAAATAGACCACTAGATTCAACACAGGTTGGTTATTTGTGGTGAGCTTAGAGAGAGTAATTTCACTAGTGAAATAAGGATGGGAAGAGATTTTTTTGAAGGATGAGGCATAGGCAGGGGCAGGGGGAGTAAGCATATGGAAAATAACTTTAAACTATTTTTCTGGTCCACCAAAGTGGAAAAGACAGGGCTTCAATGGTAGTGACCCCAACAATATTACCTCTCAATGATGGTGATTATCTGCAAAATCATTCGTTTGGGGTGATGAATAATTTCATTTATTTGAGGTACCTCTTGCAAATGACTGAATTTTGGAGAGCAGTGACACAGACAAAGAGGATTGTTTTTATTTCTGTTTTTCAAACAACAGATGAACCTTAAATTAAACTATTTAGGTGTGATTTTCCTGCTTGTCTATTCTGGGAACAACATCACCTTTGCCATTTGCCACTTTGGTTTTAGAATCTGGCAAAGAGAAGAAGGACAAATCACAAAGGGGCAAGAGAATTTCCCAGGTCAGTGAGTTTTCATTCATTTCATTCAGCACTGAATTCAAGCTGCCAAAAGAAGAACCAGAGCGGGGCGCCTGGGTGGCTCAGTCGTTAAGCGTCTGCCTTCAGCTCAGGTCATGATCCCAGGGTCCTGGGATCGAGCCCTGCATCGGGCTCCCTGCTCGCTGGGAAGCCTGCTTCTCCCTCTCCCACTCCCCCTGCTTGTGTTCCCTCTCTGTCAAATAAATAAATAAAATCTTAAAAAAAAAAAAAAAGAAGAACCAGAGCATCTTTCACCCCAACCTTATACATTGCCCTGGTCTAGCTCTGAGCTACTGGATTACTGACTTTAGGAATTCTTTCAGGACTCAGTGACCTTTCAGAATGTGGCTGTATACATCACCAACGATGAACGGAGTTGCTTGGACCAGGGTCAGGGCCCCTTTTTCCAGAATGTCATGCTGAAGAACTACAGGAACATGGGTTTACTGGGTAAAGATTCTGCCATATAGACAGGAAGTTTTTGAAGGTTTTTTGTTGTTGTTTTTGCTTTTTGGTTTTTGGGTTTTTTGAGAGAGAGAACGAGAGCACACAAGCAGGGGAAAGAGCAGGGGGAGAGGGAGAAAGAGAATCTTGGGTGTGGAGCCCGACACGGGGCTCGATCTCACAACCCTGAGATCATGAAATCAAGAGTCAGATGCCTAACTGACTGAGCCACCCTGGTGCCCCAGCTTTTCAGTTTTTGTTGTAATTAACATTCGTTGCTTCAACAACCACAGCTCTTAATTTAGCTATGATTTGCTTAAGTTCCATTTTGTTGATGTCAGTTGAGGAGATAATGGAGCATGTACTGGGCTGCAAAGGAAAAGGGGAGGTTGTGAGTGACCAAAAATTTGCCCCAACAAGTAATGTTTTCATTAATTGAGTAGATTTGGAGAGGAGCAGGTCAGTCTGCCTAAGGATCTGCTGACTAACAATCAAGCCAAACAGTAACATATTGACCTTTTAATTTTAGTCCAATGTAAAATATTTATTTTGCGATAGAGTTTGTAAATGATTTGTTGTTTTTGTTGTTGTTATGATTTTTTGGCTTTGCTGTGTTTTTAGATGTCTTTGTATTTTGGTGGCTGCTGTTTGTTTTGTTTTGTTTTTAAAGATTTTATTTATTTGACAGAGAGAGACACAGCGAGAGAGGGAACACAAGCAGGGGAAGTGGGAGAGGGAGAAGCAGGCTTCCCGCTGGTCAGGGAGCCCGATGCGGGGCTTGATCCCAGGACCTGAGCCAAAGGCAGATGCTTAACGACTGAGCCACCCAGGCGCCCCTCTTTGTTTTGTTTTATTTTTTTACTTTGTTAAAGATTTCACGCATAGAACTGAGAAAAAAAAAACCTTGGCTATTCAAATGTAGGCAAAACTAAAAACGATTCCTAAAAGCATAATTAATTCCATATATCCTATATGAAATACATTTAGTCTAATAAGTGCCTCCTTAAAATATAAATTTAAGGTGGAAATACACTTAATGAATTGGCTGAAAACCCCATGAAACACTCAAAACTAGGGGAAAGAGAAAAAAATGCATGTAAAAACATAAACATTCTCAAATGAGGAGGAATCATTTTATTTAAGACAAATGATGGGAGAAAGCTTCTTGACATTGCCTTGGCAATGATTTTTTGGATATGACACCAAAAGCACAAGCAACAAAACAAAAATAAACAAGTGGGCCAACATCAAACCAAAAGGCTTTTGAGCCACAAAAGAAACAATCCACAAAATGAAAAGGCAATTGATGGAATGGGAAAGAAAATATTTGCAAATCATGTATCTGAGAAGGGGTTAATCTCCAAAATATATAAAGAACTCTTATAACTCAAGAGCAAAAACACAAGTGATTCGATTTAAAAATGGCCAAGGACCTGAATAGACATTTTTCTAAAGAAGACATGCAAATGGCCAATAGGTACACGAAAAGGTGCTCGGCATCGCTAATCATCAGGGAAATGAAAATCGAAACCACAAGATCTCGCCTTGCACCTGTTAAAATGGCTATTATTCAAAACACAAGCAATAACAAGTGCCAGCCAAGATGTGGAGGAAAGGGAGCCCCTGTGCACTGTTGGTGGAATGTAACGTGGGGCAGCAGCTATGGAAAAAGTATGAAAATTCCTCAAAATATTAAAAATAGAACTACCAGATTACCTGGCAATCCCACTTCTGGGTATATATCCAAAGGAAATGAAATCACTACCTCGAAGACATATCTGCAGCCCCATGTGCTTGTAGCATTATTTCCAACAGCCACGACATGGAAATGACCTAAGCGTCCCTCGATGGATGAGTAGATAAAATGTAATACACACACACAATGGAATATTAATTATTCAGCCTTAAAAAGAAGGAAATCCTGCCATCTGGGGACAACATGGATGGAACTTGAGGGCATTATGCTAAGTGAAATAAGCAGACAAAGGAAATGTTGTATGATTTCACTTATATGTGGGATCTAAAAAAGCAGAATTCATAGAAACAGCAGAATGGTGGTTGCCAGGGCGGGAGGTAGGGGACATGGGGAAATGTTGGTCAAAGGGTACAAACTTCCGGGTATAAGATGAATAAATTCTGGGAATCTACTGTAAAATATGCTGACTATAGTTCACAACACAGTGTGATATGCTTAAAGTTACTCAAAGAGGAAAGCTTAAGTGCTCTCACCACATATACACACAAATTGGTAATTATGTGAGGTGATGGACATATTAACTAACCTCACTGTGATCATTTCACAATATATACTTGTCCTGAATCATCATGTTGTACACCTTAAGCTTACAAGATGGTGTATGTCGATTATATCTCCATAAAGCTGGGGAAAATAAGATGTTAGATGATTGATTATAAGTAGATGTATTAATAGATTGATTAAACCATTGGCTTTAAGTGAATTATCTTTAGGCAACTGATTTTAAGCTAATTGGCCTAGAATTACTTAGATTGTGTTGCATTTCAGTAGATTTAGTTACTTAATAGATTAAGAGAGATCGAATCATTGACCATTTAATTATGTAAATTGATCAGAAGTCACAAACACCAATGCTTTTAGAATCTATTGGTAATAAGATTGCATCGAGGGGCGCCTGGGTGGCTAAATCAGTTAAGCGTCAGGTCATGATCTCAGGATCCTGGGACTGAGCCCTGTTTTGGGCTCCCTGATCAATGGGGAGCTTGCTTCTCCCTTTCCTTCTGTTCCACACCCCCAGCTCATGCTCTCTCTCTCTCAAATAAATAGATAAAATCTTAAAAAAAAAAAAAAGATTGCATTGAGATAACTTTCTAGGCCCAAGATGGAGCCCTTCCTGCTCATGCTGTTCCTGAAGCACATTGAAACTTATATAGCTTCTACGTCCCTGTAAATGCTCAGGAACACAGTCGATGCAATCAGCCAATCCCCAAATGCCACGCCAACTCACCCCAAGCCAGGCTGACTAGATGGCCCCAGCCAATCAAATATTTTCTTTCTCTTCCTCATTCTTTACTCTTTATCTTATCAAAGCTTTCTGTCATCCACTCCATTTTGCAGTTTACGTCTTCAAGCGTTAAATTATCACCTCAATTGTCTCCTTTAATTATTTTTTAACAATTGTTCATCCGTAGGGTCGCGGTTAATAAGGGAGGAGCAGGGCAGCTCATGGGGTTCTGGAGGGCACGTGGGCAGCCTCTGTGTTTGGCACTCAAATTTTAGGCTAACACCATGGTAAGCCCAACAAAACAGGTCTAAGGCCAGGTTGGTCTGTTGAATTTGACCTCTGCTCCTTGTGAATTGGTTTTATACATGCTAATTATCCCTAATTTACTGAGAAGTACAGTCTCTCTTTGTGGATTTCTCCTCTGACAGCGATTTAATTTTAAAATCTTAAGTAATTCCTTAATTTAAATAAGAAACCTATCGGGGTGGGTGGCCGGATTCGACCGTGGCAGGTGGGCAGAAGCAACCCTTAGTTTAGAGGCCAGACATTTTCTTTCCCCGACTCTCTGAAATATAAGGACAATTACTTTTTAAAAAACATCTGAGTGTGTGGTGTGTGCAATTCTATCACCATTTGGGAGATGACTGATCTCTGTGGCAGACTCTTTTTTGGACCATCTGCCCAGTTCATCATTATGTCTTTTCTTTGGATGGCCCACCGTTTTTGGGTGAGGAGGAGCCAACCACACTCTGTCTTGGGACTTAACCGTAGTTAGTCTTGGGACAAGCCTCTGCCTGTGGCTGGGCCTGAAGTATATATAAACTCAGCAACTGCGGGGAGCCCTTATTCTGCTCTGTGAACAGAGCAACAGAGAAGCTGACAGAGACCATCTCTCTACAAAGAGACAAGAATGAAATGGATTTTCAGAGAAAAGCAGGGACTAGAGAACCTGAGGACCTAACAAGAAAGATCCTGAGGTGCCTTCGTGGGCTGGTGTCTTTTTGGATTCTGGTTTTAGTCCCTCCTGAAGGCAACTACAATCTTCTGGGTAGATTCTGGGAAAAGGTTCATACTCCTTTTTTCTTAAGCTAACTCACGTTGGTATCTATTATTTGCTACACATATATAATGTAGGGAGGTAGTGGAGTTTCTTTCTGATCCCCACAGTGGAAAATTACAAAATAAAGCCTAGCACTGAGCCTGACAGCTGACTTGGAATGTTCTCAGCTAGACCCCAGATACAGAGCTGGCTGGTACCAATCACAGGTTTTCACATTTTTAGGCAATGTTATGAATTCCCAGGGTAACCAAATAAGCTCTATTATGGATTATAGTCATACCACTTAGCTAAGCAGTTTTAAAACCTTTTTGTTTTGAAGCATAACATACGCACGCAAAAGTGCACACAGAAAAATGTACAGCTCAATGATTTTATAGAATGAACCACTATGTAACCACCACCCAGTCGAGAAATAGGACATTGCCAATCTTCCAAACACCCCCCTCCCCAACTTGGACTCACTACCAAAATTATAACCCCCTACTTCTCTTTCTTTTTTTAAAAAAAGATTTTATTTATTTATTTGACAGACAGAAATAGAGCAAGAAAGGGAACACAAGCAGGGCGAGTGGGAGAGGGAGAAGCAGGTTTCCTGCTGAGCAGGGAGCCTGATGCGGGGCTCAATCCCAGGACCCTGGGATCATGACCTGAGCCGAAGGCAGATGCTTAACGACTGAGTCCCCCAGGTGCCCCTAACCCCCTACTTCTCTAATAGTGACCAATATCCTGATTTTTATGGCCACATCCCCCATTCCCCACCCCCCATCTAAGCATGCATCTGTAATGCTACAGTTTACTTTTGTCTGGTTTTCTTTGAAATCTCTACTTTTCAGTGTCTGGCTTCTCTCACCGAATGTCATGTTTGTGAGATTCGTCCATGTTGACATATATAACTTCAGTTTGTTCATTTTTCATTGCTGCAGATTTTTCCATTGTATGGATGTACCGAAGCAACTATACGTTGCACAAGTGCACTTAAATAGAATGCAAAACCAGACAAAAGGCATCTCTATTTTAGAAATTCTGTTAGTGGTCCTTCTTTGTGGGGGCAGGTGGAGATTGGAAAGGACAGTGATGGGGCTTCTGGGATGCTGTTCTAGTCTCTGTTGGGGGTGCCCATGTTCAACTGAGCTGTGGTAAATGAATTCAGTAAAGTCACAGGATACAAAATTAATATGCAGAAATCTGTTGCATTTCCATATGCTAATAATGAAGTAGGAGAAAGGCAAATTAAGAAAACAATCCCACCAAAAAGAATAAAATACCTAGAAATAAACTTACCCAAGGAGGTGAAAGACATGTACTCCAAAAACTATAAAGTATGGATGAAAGAAACTGAAGAAGGAATAAACAAACGGAAAGATATTCCATGCTCATGGATTGGAAGAAACATTTTTTTTAAAGATTTTATTTATTTATTTGACAGACAGGTAGAGCCAGAGAGCACAAGTGGAGGGAATGGCAGAGGGAGAGGGAGAAGCAGACTCCCCACTGAGCAGGGAACCCAATGAGGGACTCGATCCCAGGACCCCGGGATCATGACCTGAGCTGAAGGCAGACACTTTTTTTTTTAATTTTATTATGTTATGTTAGTCACCATACAATACATCATTAATTTTTGATGTGGTGATCCACGACCCATTGTTTTCGTATAACACCCAGCGCTCCATGCAGTACGTGCCCTCCTTAATACCCATCACCAGGCTAACCCATCCCCCCTCCCCTCTAAAACCCTGTTTGTTTCTCAGAGTCCACAGTCTCTTATGGTTCATCTCTCCCTCCGATCTTCCCCCCCTCATTTTCCCTTCCTTCTCCTAATGTCCTCCACGCTGTTCCTTATGTTCCACAAATAAGTGAAACCATATGATAATTGACGTTCTCTGCTTGACTTACTTCACTTAGCATAATCTCCTCCAGTCCCATCCATGTGGATGTGAAAGTTGGGTATTCATCCCTTCTGATGGCTGAGTAATATTCCATTGTATATATGGACCACATCTTCTTTATCCATTTGTCTGTTGAAGGGCATCTCGGCTCTTTCCACAGTTTGGCTATTGTGGACATTGCTGCTATGAACATTGGGGTGCATATGGCCCTTCTTTTCACTACATCTGTGTCTTTGGGGTAAATACCCAGTAGTGCAATTGCTGGGTCATAGGGTAGCTCTATTTTTAATTTTTTTTTAAAGATTTTATTTATTTATTTGAGAGAGAGAGAGAATGAGAGATAGAGAGCACGAGAGGGAAGAGGGTCAGAGGGAGAAGCAGACTCCCCGCTGAGCAGGGAGCCCGATGTGAGACTCGATCCCGGGACTCCAGGACCATGGCCCGAGCCGAAGGCAGTCGCCCAACCAACTGAGCCACCCAGGTGCCCTATTTTTAAATTTTTGAGGCACCTCCACACTGTTTTCCAAAGTGCCTGTACCAACTTGCATTCCCACCAGCCATGTAAGAGGGTTCCCCTTTCTCCACAACCTCTCCAACATTTGTTGTTTCTTTCCCTGTCCATTTTTGCCATTCTAACTGGTGTAAGGTGGTATCTCAATGTGGTTTTGATCTGAATTTCCCTGATGGCTAATGATGATGAACATTTTTTCATGTGTTTGTTAGCCATTTGTGTGTCTTCTTCAGAGAAGTGTTGAAGGCAGACACTTAACCATCTGAGCCACCCAGGCGCCCCAAGAAGCAACATGGTTAAAATGTCCATATGATCCAAAGCAACCTAGAGATTTAATGCAACCTGAATCAAAATACAAAGAGCATTTTTTCACAGAACTAGAATAATACTGAAATTTGGATGGAACCACAAAAGCCCGTGAATAGCTAAAACAATCTTGAGAAAGAAGAACAAAGCTGGAGGTTTCACAGTCCCAGATTTCAAAGCTGCAGTAACAAAAACAGTATAGTAGTGGCATAAAAATAGACATGTAGGTCAATGTAATAGAATAGGGAGCCCAAAAATAAACCCATACTTATCTGGCCAATTAATCCTTGACAAAGGAGGCAAGAGTATGCAATGGGGAAAAGACAGTCTCTTGAACAAATGGTGCTGGGAAAACTGGACAGCTACATGCAGGAAAATGAAACTGGATCACTTTCTTACACCATAAACAAAAATAAACTCAAAATGGATTTAAGACCTATATGTGAGACCTGAAGCCATAAAATTCCTAGAAGAAAACATAGGCAGTAATTTCTTTGACATTGGCTGTAGAAAACATTTTTCTAGAGATGTCTCCTCTGGCAAGGGAAACAAAAGCAAGAATCAACTATTGAGACTACACCAAAACAAAAAGCTTTCACACAGTGAAGGACATCATCAACAAAAGGGCAAGGTAACCTGCTGAATGGGAGAAGATATTTGCAAATAAAATATCCAATAAAGGATTAATGTCCAAAATATATAAAGAACTCATACAACTCAACACCAATGAAACAATCTGATTAAAATGGACAGAGGACCTGAATAGACATTTTTCTAAAGAAGACACACCCATGGCTAACCTATATGAAAAGATACTCAACATCCCTCATCATCAGGGAAATGCAAATCAAAACCATGAGATATCTCCTGACACTTGTCAGATGGCTAGAATAAAAAAATATAAGAAACGCAAGTGTTGGGGAGGATGTGGAGAAAAAGGAACCCTTATGCACCATTGGTGGGAGCGCACAGTGGGGCAGCCACTGCGCAAAACAGTATGGAGGTTCCTAAAAAAATTAAAGATAGAGATACTATATGATCCAGTAATTCCACTACTGAGTATTTACCCAAAGAAAATGAAAACACTAATTCAAAAAGATAGATGCATCCCTATGTTAATTGCAGCATTATTTATAATAGCCAAGATATGGAAACAGCCCAAGTGTCCATCAGTAGATGAATGGATAAAGAAAATGTCTTATATATACACAATGGAATATTAATCATAGAAAGAATGAGATCTTGCCATTTGCAACAACATGGATGGACCTAGACGGTGATGATGTTAAGTGAAACAAGTCAGACAAAGACAAATACATATGATTTCACTCATATGTGGAATTTAAGAAACAAAACAAACAAACAAAGACACTTAAATACAGAGAACAATCTGGTGGTTGCCAGAGGGGAGGTGGGTGGGAGGATGGGTGAAATAGAAGGGAATTAAGAAGTACAAACTTCCAATTACAAAAATAAATAAATCATGGAGGAGAAGAGTATAGCATAGGGAATGTGGTCAATGAGATGGCAATAACGTTTGGTGACAGATGGTGACTACTCTTACTGCGATGAGCACTGAATAACGTATAGGATTGTGGAATCACTATATTGTACGCCTGAAACTAATGTAACACTGTATGTTAATTATACTTCAATTTAAAAAATTAATTGAGCTGTAAAGTTATGATCTGTGCACCTTGCCAGATGTATAATTCACTACGATATAATGTTAAAAAAAATAAAAAGCTGATGGACATCCCAGCCAACAATGGCTCTGGAATTGGGGGACATCCCCAGGAGAAAGGCAGCCCTCCCAACCAGGCTCCCAAGGCAGAACCTCTGTCCTTTCTTGGAATTGGGGCTGGTAATTCTTCACTCTTTTGTTAGCTCTCTGGTGCCGTCAAGTGGATGTTTTTTATATTCTGACTGGTTTTTTTAGTCTCCTCAGGAGGAGAGATGGGCTGAATCACCTAGCCTACTTTTACCAGAAGCAGAAGTTATCATAGTAATTCTCTCTGGGTTCTGAATTAAATTGAAATCCTGGATAACGGTAGAGTCACATCTGTTAAATTTTTTAAAAAATCTTCATGTTATCGGTGATTGTTACCCAGTGTTATTTCTGAGAAGAAAATGTCTCTTATTGATCAAATATTTATGTTGTTAAAATCAGATTTTGTTTATGAATTTACTTAATTATGTTAATCCTGAAGGGACCTATTTTTCTACTGAAGTACAAAACTTCCAAAATTTTCCATCTGAACATTTTCCTAATCTGGTCAACTATCTTACTTAAAAGCAGTGAGACTTATCCTATAAATATAAACCAACCATCAACACAAACCAATAATAAAATATACCTGTCTTGGCTATGGCAACAATAGGAGCTTCCTTAAGCTTTACATTACATTTTAAGCTTTAAAAATCTCCATGGAAAGTGCTTTTCCTTTTTCTCAGCATTTTAATTTGGATATACTTACTTGAGAACTAATGGGTTAATTGTCCTTGTAGTTCAGATTATTTTATCTACCTTCTTTTTGTACATTTTTAAAAAAGATTTTATTTATTCATTTGGCGGCGGGATGAGTTGGGGGGAGGGGCAGAGGGAGAGGGAGAAGCAGGACTCCCTGCTGAGCAGGGAGCCCTATGCGGGGCTTGATCCCAGAACCAAGATCATGACCTGAGCCAAAGGTAGATGCCACCCAGGTACCCCTATTTTATCTACCTTCTTAAAGGAACTTCCTGAGAAGCATCATCTCTGAGTCCTCTTTGGTCAACTCCTGGTCACCCTTCTGGTCATTTCCTTTTCTGCTCCAAAAATTTCAAGAGCTAAGACCGACCTTGGATGGCCCCAGCTGCATTTTTCCATTACAAAACACATCTTCCCACTTCCTTTGCCAACATTAGGAGTTCCAGTTAACAATCTGCTCTGATCTCCCAGCTAGAGCCAGAATAGGAGCACAAAGGGGACATGAGAGGGTCCATCACAGGTAAGTGAAGGGAACAGGACACAGCAGATGGGAAAGAAATAAGAAATAATTGTAAGTCCTAAGGACTTGGTTGTTGGGCTTGCTAATAAGGGGTAGACAGGTCTTCTCAGTGATGTTCTCCTTCCCACATGTCTACTAAAATGAAGCATCATGGTGGTGGCTATATAATTTATTATCCAAAAGGGACATGTTTGAGGGTGAGACAGGGATGGTATCAATCGTTGCATGAGAACAGTAAGAGTAGACTGAGACATCTTGGCAAACTGGCTATCTGGTCACCCTAGTCATATAGGACTAGCTTGGGAAGGGCTCCTTACGTCATGACCCCTTTGCTGAACCCTACATCACAATTTCACACAGATGCTGCTGTTAGCTTCACTATTTAGACTTGATTTCAGCTGGCACGGAGCCTCAGGGTTTTACCCGAGTTCTAGAACAGTGGTTTTCAAATCTGAGATGCATCAGAATCACCTGGAGAGCTTATTAAAACAGAGTCCTAGACCATACCTCAAGTTTCTGATTCCATAGGTCTGGGGTAGGGTCCAAGAATCTGTATTTCTAAATAAGTTCCAAGTGGTGCTGATGCATCTGGGGACCGGTTCTTGTTGTTGTTGTTGTTGTTGTTTATTGTTGTTTTGGTTTGGTTTTTTTGTTTTTTGGGGGTTTGGTTTTTTTTTTTTTTTTTTTTTTTTTGGTTCTCAAGGCTCTAGAGCATTTTCCATGCAACTCAGTGTTGCTCCATGTTCTGACTGAACCCTAACTGGTGTATACCAATCTGATTTGAAGGAGACTGTTACTGCAGAATCCTGATTTATAGCAGATAATTGTGAAAATTGCTGGACTTTTACATCCTCCACAAATGAGGCCTTCTGATTTTTGCAGGATGTTGATGTGGAGATACTTTACACCATGTGAAACACCGGAAGGTACACCATCCATAGGATCTCATTAACAGGGCCCTTTATGACCATCCCAAGGCTTTGTTGGTCTATTTCCAAACTCACTGCTGCTGAAATGCCTTTTCTTTCTTTCTTTAAGATTTTATTTATTTATTTATTTATTTATTTATTTATTTATTTATTGACAAAGAGAAAGAGAGAGACAGAGAGAGAGAATGTGAGTGTGGGAAGGGGCAGAGGGGGTGGGAGAGAGAGGGGGAAGAATCTCAAGCAGACTCTGTGCTCAATGAGCCAAAACCAAGAGTCGGACACTTAACCGACTGAGCCACCCAGGCATCCCTGAAATGCCTTTTCTGTATAGTTTGCCAGGATTATCTGAACAGCAAGGACATCATGGCACCTTATGGGATTGAAAATGTTTTCAACATTTGAATCACTGAGCCCACATTTCTATTCTCTTGAACTTGACCAGCAATAGCCACCAGGCCACAGGGCTGTAGGGAAAATAAAAGGAGCTTCACCTTTTTTTGGTGCAGCATTTACATTTGGGGGAAGAAGGGGGCCCATAGTTTTGATCAGATCTTTAAAGTCATAAATACAGGAAAGCAAGGACCTTTCTAAGTCATGGGGTGGGACCCCATGAAACATTGAGAGAACATGAGGGCCGATCTAAAGAATCTGTTTGAATGAGATGGGGGGTCCGGTGGCAGAAATCTGGCTAATATCACTACACCATGTTCGTGGTTGAGCCCTTCAGGCTGCTCACCCCCATGGCCTCCATCTTTGCGTTGCTATGGAGTATATGAGATGGGTAATAACTGGGTTATTTAGGCATAAGGTCTAAATTTAATGAAATAAACTGTATTTTAAGCAAGAATTAGGAGGATTCCAGTGTGACAAAGGCTGCATGTTTGTGTTATATTGAACTTCTAGAATTTTATAGCAGAAGGGACAGGAAGGTGTCTGATTCACCCACTCATGTTTCACGTGAAAAAACAGGATTAGGGAGGTGAAGTGACTTTCTCAAAATCCCTAGGTCTCCTGGCTCTCAGTCCACGGCAGTTTTTCTATGCACCATTGTCTCTTCCAATACGTGGTAGAGCAACTTTTTAATTTTTATTTTTTTTAAAGATTTTATTTATTTATTCATGAGCGACAGAGGTGGGGAGAGAGAGAGAGAAGCAGAGGGAGAAGCAGGCTCCCAAGGAGCAGGGACCCCGATGCGGGACTCGATCCCAGGGTCCTGGGATCGAGCCCCACGTCAGGCTCCCTGCTCAGTGGGAAGCCTGCTTCTCCTTCTCCCACTCCCCCTGCTTGTGTTCCCTCTCTTGCTGTGTCTCTGTCAAATAAATAAAATCTTAAAAAAAAAAAAAGGAATTCTGATGCAAAATCATCTGTTTCTGGTAAAAAGGCAGGTAGCTCCGTAGTTCAGAACAACATTTGCGTGAGTTGGATTGCTTAAAATGTTCCAGGCTAAAAAACATCCCCTCCCACCACTTCAGATGCTAAGAAGGATGTTCCAGAAGGCCAGCTGTGACTAAGCGCTGAATAGAGGCAGCTTCCTTTGAAACATGAGGTCATATCAAGCTGGGCAAATCTAAGAGCTCAAGAAGGCACCGAACCTTCCTGAATGTCAAAATGGTTCAGCTATTTTTAAAACGTTGAGATTTTATTGATTTGACAGCCGAGATGGGATGAAAGGGGTAGAAAAAGCCTGAAGAAACGTGTAACTTAGCTAACTTTTTCTGTACCCGGAAGGTTTTTGTTCCATGGCAATTGTCTGAGACTGGACTGTGGCCCCGTCCCACTTTGTGTGTCATCTTCAGTATCTCAGAATGGCTGTCCTTGGAGATGGGGTCTTTATCGAGATAATAAAGTTAAAATGAGGCCATCAAGGTAGCCCATAATCCAATATGATTGGGGCCCTTAGAAGAAGAAATTAGGACACACACACACACAGGGAAGACCCTTCGGGGACACAGGGAGAAGTAGTCCATCTACATAAGCCAACCCTGTCAACTTGATCTTGGACTTCCAGAGAGTCCAGCAAACAGAGAAAACAAATCTCTGTTTTTGAAGCTACCCAGTTTGTGGTGTTTTGTTATAGCAGCCCTAGCAAGCTAATACAACATGCAAATGTCATTTTGCATGAGAAGACTCATTTCTTTTTATACTTCTGTGGAGACGTTCTTCACAAAGTCTTGGTGAGTGCACGATACGCTTCTCCCTTGGTTCAGTTTCGCTATTCCAGAGCTTTCTGGATCTGATCCCCACCCCCCCACCACCACCACAAGCCTTGTGTATCCCGGGCCTCTCTGCTTCTGCTGTTCACCATGAGTGCGGAATGCAGAGATGGTTTTTCAGATACTGGCGCTTAACTCCAAGAGGCACTAAGACAAAGGTCTTTGTCCATCTCCTGTGATCACTGAGGCTCTGAACAGTGCTCTGCTGGCCCCTTGCCATTCCGAAAACCCATTTCAGTGTTTTGCTGCAGGGAGCTGAGAAGCTGCCTCCCTCGCTGAGGCTGGAGGGGCTGGAGAGAGGGGCGCAGACCCAGGCTTCAGAAGCCTGTGGGGTGGTAGGTCTGGTGCTCAGTGAGGGGCAAGACTGGAGACCTGTGAGCCCCTATCACACCTTCCTCCCTGCTCTGGCCAGGCTGGGGTGTCTATTCTTGAGCACTGACCATATGCCAGCCTGGAGATGAATTCTCCCTTCATCCTTACGGTGACCTTCCATCGTGGCTATTATTATACCCATTTTAGAGATAAGGATATGAGCTCAGATGCGAACACTGAGGCACAAAGAGGTGACATAACTTCTCCAAGTTTACACACGCTAGCAAGTAGCAGAGCCAGAAATTCCACACAGCAAATCTTTATTCAGGACCCACCCCACGTCTGCCGCTGTGTTAAGTGTGGGAACTGCAAGGGTAAGGAAAAACCCAGAACCTTCGCAACATAAACCGGCTGTCTGGTGAGGGAAAACGGCGCAGAGGGACAATTATTACCCTATGATGGGCAAAGTGTTCTTTATTCAGTCATGCCTGTGATCAGGGCACAGAAGGGAGGGGTTGCCAATGCAAGACTGCGAAGTTCCTTAAAGTTTTTTTTTTTTTTAAGATTTTATTTATTTATTTGAGAGAGAGAGAGAGAGCACGAGGGGGAAGAGGGTCAGAGGGAGAAGCAGACCCCCTGCTGAGCAGGGAGCCCGATGCGGGACTCGATCCCGGGACTCCAGGATCGTGACCTGAGCCGAAGGCAGTCGCCCAACTGACTGAGCCACCCAGGCGCCCATTCCTTAAAGTTTTGAAGGGGTGATCGCAGAGCTGAGTTTGGAAAGCTGGCCAGGCCTAGGAAGGGAGCAAGCACAGTTTACTGCAAAGGCTAAGAACGGGACCCTGGAGTTGTGCTCCCGGGTTGGATCCAGGTCCAGTACTAAGAGCGGAATGACCTTGAGCAAATGTCTCAACTTCTGTCAGCCTCAGTTTTGTCATCTACAAAATGGAAATAACCACCTCATTTTATTTTGAGGATCAAATGAGATCATGCACATTGCCTGAAAAAAAAAGTACATGCTCAATAAATCATAAAGGATTTCCAAAGAAATTAAACCAAAGGACTCATTATATAAAGAGGGGAAAGGCAGGGATGAGGCAAAAGAGGCAGCAGGGTCCAGGTGATGGGGGGCCATTCCAGGACCCAGGAGATCATGACCTGAGCAGAAATCCAGAGTCATATGCTCAACTGACTGAGCCGCCCAGGAGCCCCTCCTCAGCCTCTTCTGCCCCCAGTTTTCAAAGCTCACATCACACTCACTCACAAACAGCTGTTTCTTCTTTAGAACAAGGACTTCCTTGAGATGTCAGGGACTAAAGTTCACATTCCTAAGCCCAGTGCCCAATCCATGTAGACACTCCAAAATAATTTGTTTCATGAAAGAAGACATAGTCAGTGCTTCTCGATGCTAATACCAACAATACAGAAGGACAAAGCCTGTGATGGTGCAGTGTGCACAGTGTTTGGGGAAGCCTTCTTAGGTTTCTTAGACGATACAGGGAACTTTTCACAGAGGTCCTGTTTGGGCTGAGTCTTGAAGGAAAAGCACATCAGGTGGAGAAGGGAGTTTTTTTTAAGGCTGAATAATATTCCTGTGTGTGTGTGTGTGTCTCACATCTTCTTTATCCATTCACCCATCAGTGGACACTGACAGGTGTCACACTAACAGGTGTGAGGTGATGTCTCCCTGTGGTTTTGGTTTGCATTTCCCTGATGATGGATGATGTTGAGCACCTTTTCATTGTATGTCCTGTTGGTATTCAGGTCATTTGCCATTTCTCATTGGATTATTTGGGGTTTTTTTGCTATTGAGTTTTAGGAGTTCCCTATATATTTTGGAGATTAACCCCTTACCAGAAATGTGATTTGCAAATCTTTTCTCCCATTCCATAGGCTGCCTTTTCATTTTGTTGATGGTTTCCTTCATCATGGTGCAGAAGCTTTTTAGTTGGATGTAGTAGTACTTGTTTATGTGTTTGCTTTTGTGTTGCCTTTGTGTTTGGTGTATAAACGAACTCTGCAGGGAGCTGCGGTGAAACTGAGTTGCATTTCTGTTCACCCTCCTCACGGCTGGAGAAGGACAGCACTGTAAGTCCAAGGGATATCACCCCCTACCCCCAACACACATGCTCAGGGTAAGGTGACACCAGATGTAAATCTATGTTCTTTTGGCACAAGGTGCACGATTCCTCTGAGACAGTAAACCAAGCCCAGGCATCCTGAGGAATAGTAGACTCAATTTACACCTCAGAGGTGGTACAAGACAGCTCAAGTAGGAATTTAGCTGAGAGCCATTCTGGTTTTGATGGTGGCCCAGGCATCTGCAGATGGAAACATAGAAGAGATCTAATTTGTTTTAGCCACCTAATGGATGATTAAGTGCTATGTCTTCATTTGCATTTCTCTAATGCCTAAGGATGTTGAACATTTTATAACCTCTGGTGAAGCGTCTGTTCATGTATTTTGCCCATTTCCTAATTGGATTATCTGGGGGGTTTTGTTTGCTTGTCTGTTTACTACTGAGTTCTTCATATTTTCTAGATAAGTCCTTCGTCAGATACACGGTTTACAAATATTTTGTCCCAGTCCCAATTTTCATCCTCTTAATGGGGTCTTTGGCAGAGCAAAAATTTTAATTTTGATAAAGGTTAAATTTAGCAATTTTTTTTTCTTTTATGGAACCTGCTTTCCGTGTCACGTCTGAGAACTGTTTGTCTAGACCAGGGTTTCTCAAAACTCAATTTTCTCAGTTTTGAGAATGTGAGCTAAAAGCGGACACACAACAGCTCTGTGTCACCCATTTCTCACTTATCTGTTTCCATGGTGATGACCCCTGGGGCAGACTCTCAGAACTCTTAGAATTCTTGGCACAGCTGCAGGGGGAGATGTTATTCTAGATGCCCAAAGCAGCGGGTTGAGAAGAGCCAGGCTGTCAGGGTGTTTAAAGCAAACTAAGGAGGGGGCGCCTGGCTGGTTCAGTCAGAAGAGCATGAGACTCTTGATCTCGGGGTTGTAAGTTCGAGCCCCACATTGGGTGTGGAGATTACTTAAAAAAAAAAAAAGGTAAACATAAAGATTCATGATGCTCATGAATGGCTGAGGTGCTGGTGCCTGGTTGGGGGCCATGCTTGCTCACATGGCAGGTGTGTAAGTAGCTCTGTTTGAGAACTTTGGATGCTAAGACTCAAGTGGTCTTTCCTGGACCAGGACATCTTGGATATGCTCCTGCTGTTTGCACATGGAGAAGGTGTGTCTGTGCTATCCCCACAGAGAGATTAAGAAAGCATGCATTTGACCTCTCCAGCCTTTGCTTATAAACATCTTTTTTCCTGCTGTTCCTGCATTCTATTCTTCACTCTACTAAATCTTAACCTTGAGTATAACTTTATGTGGGGTCCTGTGAGTCTTTCCAGTGAATCATCAAACTAGTTGTGGGACAGGGGGTTGTTTTTTTAAAACGAAGAATTCAGTTTTTCAAATTGTTACAAGACTTCAAAAATCATCTATTTCATATTGAGTGAGTCTGGGTAGTTTGTAGTTTTCAAGGAATTGGTCCTTTTCATCCAAGTTGTTGCAGTCATACGGGTAGAGTGATTTAGTGTTCCCTTATTCTCCTTTTAAGGTCTTTGGAGTTTGTGGGAATGGCCCATATTTTATTCTTTGTGGCTTTTTCTTTTGTTTTCAGAGCATCTTTATGGAAATTGTCTGATGTGACTTCTAACTATGACCCTGTGCGGCAGGCAGGGCAGGTGTATTTATGGGCATTTGGCTGCCAGAGAAACATACCTGCTCAGAGATGCCTGTTTTAGAACCACATGGACAGAAGATCGCAGAGCTGATATCAGAGCCCAGGGCTCTTGACTCCAAGCTTCTCCGCTGGTAATAAGGTCCCAACTATCCCTCCCACATAGTTCTGTTGCCTTCCATACCTACCTCTCGGCTCTTTCTGGTGTTTTTACTCTCTACCTAACCTTCGGGTGTCATGCTTTTCCTTGAGTGAATCCTATCTTACAGATTTTCCCCTTAGTGTACTCCTGGCCTTCTCACACTTGGCCTCTCTCCTTTCTCTAGGCCTTAACTTTGCCAGATCGTACTTCCTCTTCTTGCGGACCCCCAACATACCAAGGTCTAACCCAGTGGTTTCCAGCAAGGAGCAATTTTGTCCCCCAAGGGATATTTGGCAAGGTCTAGAGACATCTTTGTCACAACTGGTGAGATGCTACTGGCATCTAGTGGGAAGAGGCCAGAGATGTGGCTAAATATCCTGCCAATGTCAAGACAGTCCCGCCCAGAACAAAGAATTATCTGGTCCAAGTGTCAGTAGTGCTGAGGTGAGAAACCCTGCTCTCATCCCATGCCTGGGGAGGCCTCGTCCGACTCCTGACTGGCTCTCTGTATGTGCCCCAGGCCACCAAGGCTTAAGGCTTTCAATTTCTGGTGGATGACTTGCCAATCCGTGGCTTTGTCAGTTACATGGAGGCAGAGTGGCTTCCTGCCACACAGCCACAAGATAGGACTCTAGACCCCTTTGGATTTCCACATCGAATCCATGGAGATGGAATTATTTTGCCGATGTCTCGGTGTTGGGTGTCAAGCCCCACAGCCCCACTGGGTTACGGCCTCATCCACACAGAGTGTGCTGGTCCGAGACTTCAGTGGAATGTTGGGAGTGGCAGGTGTTGTGGGGATGATGGTGGTGACTTCTCTCCCCAAGCACTGGAAATCTACTGGTTGCCCATCATCAACTCACTGGTGGGTCTTGTGGTTGTCTTTCACATGTGTGTGTTTTGGAATGACCTGGCTGGGTACAACTTGGATGAGGAGGTGACCTCTGGAGGTTCCGGTGATGGTTTTGACCAGGGTGACAATGGCTGGAAAATCATCCATACAGATGTCCTCTGCTTCCCTCCATACCATGGTTTGCTCTGTGCTGTGCTCAGCATGGGTGCCCAGTTCCTGGCCCCTGGCACTGGTGAGATGATAAGAATCAGGGATTTCTCTCAAGGGGTGGAAATAAGTAGTTAGCTTGTTCAGAAAACGTTTACAGATCTTCTCTTCTTTCCAAGGTGAGGGGCAGACCTAAGGAGTGGGGTGGCTCTAGTAAAGATGAGTATATTCTATTGTAGGTTTTCTGGACAAAAGAATTGGGGAGATTGCTCTGTTGCAGGCCCTGGGTCTGGGAGAAAGGGGACTCATTCCTCTAAAACATACTAGAAGAGGGATAGGTGAGCCCTAACACAGGCTTCTTGGTGCTACTCTACAGACATCATTATCATGGCACTGCTGGGCATGTTCAGTGGGTATCATCATGGGGTCATTAACTCAGTGCCATCTTGTTGTATGCCCCGACCTGCTGCATCTCTGGACACATGTCCAGCCACTTCTATTGGCAGATCGGAGTTGAATGGTGGATGTGGAATGTCATTCTCACCACTAGCCTCTTCTCTGGAGGCGACTTCCCTTTCCCCGGTGGGCCAGCCTAGACTTAGGAACTTACAACACATCATGGTACCTGTAATAGAGCCAGAGTGAGGTTTACTGCCCGGACCCTCACACGCCTGCTTCCTTGTCCTAGATCTGCCAGTTCTTGGTCATGCAATGGTTTCTTCTTGATATTGATAATTTGTGTCTTCCTTGTCTTTTCTTTATTGGCCTTGCTAGAGGCTTATCCATTTCAGTGATCTTTCAAAGAACAGCTTTCTGTTTAATTGCCTTTGTTTTTATGTCTTTTATTTTATTGATTTTGGTATTTTTCCTACCTTCTGTGTTACTTGGGTTTATTTTGCTTTTCTTTTTCTAGTTTCTCATGGTAGTACCTTACATTATTGATTTGAGCCCCTAACATGAACATTTAGTGCTGTGAATTTCCCTCTCAGACTCTTTTGGCTATGTCCCACAAATTTTGATATGCTGCCTTTTCATTCAATTCAATGTGACCTATTCCTTTGAGGCTTCCTCTTTGACACATGGATTATTGTCTGTGTGTGTCCATGTGTTTGGAGAATGTCCTGCTATCTTTCCATTACTGATTTCTAGTCTGATTCCACTGTGGTCAAAGTTCACATTCTGTATGATTTCAATTCTTTTGAATTTGCTGAAATTTGTTTTCAGGAAATAGTCTACCTTGGTGAATGCGTCATGCGCACTTGAAAAGAATGAGTATTCTGCTGTTCTTGGGTGAAGTAGTTCTATAAATATCGATTAGGTCCTGTTGGATGACAGTGCTGTTCTATATCCTCGACGATTTTCTGACTAGTAATTCTGCCTACTGTTGAGACAGTGGTGTTAAAAGTCCTCAACTATAGGGTGCCTGGGTGGCTCAGGTGGTTAAGCGACTGCCTTCCGCTCAGGTCATGATCCTGGAGTCCCGGGATCGAGTCCCGCATTGGGCTCCCTGCTCAGCGGTGAGTCTGCTTCTCCCTCAGACCCTCCCCCCTCTCATGCTCACTCTCTCTCATTCTCTCTCTCAAATAAATAAAATCTTTTTTAAAAAAAAGTCCTCAACTATAATTGTGGATTGGTCTGTTTCTCTTTTCAGTTCTACCAATTTTGCTTCATGTATATTAGAATTCTGTTGTTTAGTCCATATATATTTAGGACTGCTATGCCTTCTTGGTGGACAGATCTTTTTATCAGGATGTAATGTCCCAGAGGCTGCTGGGAAGATGGTGGAGGAGGACGACCCTGGGCTCACCTCTTGCTGCGTGGCCACCTAGAGAGCACCCACGTCGGCATAAATAACCCAGAAAGCAACCTGAAAGCTGGCAGAACAGACTCTCTGCAGCCTGGCAGAGACAAGAGGCCACAGTGAAGCAGATCCACTCCCCTCTGATCGCTTTTGGCAAGAGCCCATCAAAGCAGTGCCACAAGCCTGGCAGTGTGTACACAGCCCAGACAAGGATCAGCACCACTCTAAAGTAAGTCCTGCTCCAGGGAGAGGAGAAGATAAGCACACACCAGTCTGACTGTGACCCTGGCAGTGGGCTGGGGGCAGGTAGTTGGTCTGACTGCAGGCCCCACCCACCAACAAAAGCTTCTCAGGGGACAACACAGGGAAAGTGCCTGCAGTTTGGTGCTACTTCATCTCTGGCAAACGCCTGGTCTGACTCAACTCAAGCCCAAGGCAGCCCCAGACCGGCCCACTAACACCACGGGCACCAGATTCTGCCCACAACAGGCAGAGAGCCATCGCAGGCCACACTGAAGGCAAACACATCCCAGCCACAATGGTAGGACACCCCTGTAGCAACACACGTATAGGAGACACCCCCTGAAGCACCATTTTCTGGTGACAAGGAGACCTTGCGCTATAAGACCTCTTCTTCATAAAGCCATTACTTTCAAGTGGGGGAGACAAAGCTGACTTTCCTAACACAGAAAAACAGACACAGCAATAGACAGAATGAGGAGACAGAGGAATATGTCCCAAATGAAAGAGTGGAACAAAATCAGAGCAGGAGACCTAAACGAAATGGATAAGTAATATGTCTGATAGAGAATTTAAAGTAATGCTCATAAAGATACTCACTGGACTTAAGAGTGCAGAACCTCTATGAGACCCTCCACCAAGAGATAGGATACATAAAAAAGAACCAATTAGAGCTATTGGACTCACTAAAAGGAAATAAAAATAGACCACCTGGAATAAATAGCAAAGAGGAAGTAGAAGAATGGATCAGCCACCTGGAGGACAGAGTAATGGAAAGTAATCAAGCTGAGCAGATGAGAGGGGAAAAAAAGACACAGAATGAGAACAGACCCAGGGAACTCAGCGACACTGTCAAGCATAACAGTCACATGATAGGGATCCCAGAAGCAGAAGAGTGAGAAAAGGGGGCAGAAGATTTGTCTGAAGAAATAATAGCTAAAAACTTCCTGAATCTGGGGAAGGAAAGAGAAATCCAGATCCAGGAGGTACAGAGAGCCCCCGACACAACCAACCCAAAGAGGTCTGCACCAAGATACAAAGTAAATAAGATGGCCAAAAGTAGTGAAGAGAATTTTAAAAGCAGCAAGAGAAAGGAAAGCAGTGACATACAAGGGAAACCCCATACAGCTATCAGTGGGTTTTTCAGCAGAAACTCTGCAGGCCAGAAGGGAACGGCATGATAAATTCCAACTGCTAAAAGGAAAAAAAATCTATGGCCAAGAATACTCTATCCAGCAAGGCTTTCATTTAGAATAGAAGGAGAGAGAGTTTCCCAGAAAAACAAAAGTTAAAAGCAAAACCAGCCGCGTCCCTGTCACACATGATGCCATCGGCCTGTGGTTCCCAAATTCACAGTCCAGTCGCCCTCCTGCCTCAGTCATCATGCACGGCCTGCCACCTGCTCAATGCCAAGTCAACACGCCTTCACCTCAGATTGCCAAGGGTTCAAACTGGCACTCTTCCCCTCAAATTCCATCCCCTGTGCTCAAGTTTGTGCACAAAAGTGGGCATAATTATAACAGCAGAATGAAGCAACCCAAACAGTGACACTATTTCTGTGGAATATAGAACGGATAAAAGGAGTGTGCTAGGCTGAGAACGTCTCTAACAAGCACATCAAAGAACAATACATACAGCATGATTCTGGTTAGTAAAAAAACAAACAAACCCGGGAAGAATAAAACAAGATGAAATCAGAGAGGGAGACAAACCATAAGAGACGCTTAAGCATAGCAAAGAGGCTGGGGTTGCTGGAGGGGAGGTGGGTAGGGGGATGGGGTAACTGGGCGATGGGCATGAAGGAGGGCATGTGATGGAATGAGCACTAGGTGTTCTATGCAACTGATGAATCACTGAACTATATTTCTGAAACTAATAATACACTGTATGTTAATTAATTGAATTTAAATAAAAGGACTCCCCCCAAAAACAAGGATGCAATGTCCTTCTTAATCCTTGGCAATTTTCATTGCTGTAAAGTTTACTTCATCTGGATATTAACGTAGCCACTCCTGCTTCCCACTGACTAATGTTTGAATGGTGTATCTTTCTCTATCCTTTTACTTTCAGTCTACATATATCTTTATATTTGAAGTGAATTTCTTATATACCGTATATAGTTGGATCATGTTTTTAAATCCACTCTACCAATCCTTGGGCTTTTTTTTTTTTTTTCAAGTGAGCAAATGGCCACCAGGAACTCCACCCTTTGATTCTCCCAGTTTGGCAATTCCAGAGCACAGAACATGCCTCTCTCCTGGTAGCTCCAGCAGCCTTCCCAATGAAGCCTCTCATTGCCCTGGCCCTATTCTTTGTTCTTAACTAGTGGATTTATACCATTTACATCTAATGTAATTTTGGCATGTTAGGGTTTAAGCCTGCCATTTATTATATGTTTTCTGGCTTTCATTCCTCTGTTTTCTTTTTCATACTTTTCTCTGGTTGCCTGAACATTTTTTATAATTCCATTTTCATTTATCTATCCTGGTTTTGAATGCATCTCTGTAGTATAAGTGCTTGATATAAACTTTTGATTGCTGTGGCATCCACTTCAAATTCATCCATCTTGAATTAACATACTGCTGACTGGACGGCCCCGGTGCCAGCAAAACAACTAGTAAGGAACGAGGCCACCCCCACCCATGAAGTTCCTCTTACAAAGAGCCCCAAGTAACCTAGATTAACTGACCACTTGATTGATCTCATTTCTCCCTTCCCGTGCCCTAATTCCTCCTCTTATGCCATAAATTTGCTAATAAAGAGTGTACCTGTGAAACTCTAGGTACCCCACCCTCAGTCCCTAATAAAGGCAGAGCCCTAGGTCCTTTCTCTCTCTCTCTTGACCCAGAACTTCATGTGTGGCCCTGGGGTGTGTAATAAACCATGTTTTTCAAAGTTCCCCAATGGTTTTGCTGAGGTGCATCCTGAAATCACAGTAGAACCACAAGGGCTGGTCCAGCCACAGCACTGGCCCTGGTGCTGGTGGAAGGGGGGACATCTGTGGGGCTCAGGCATTCCTAATCAAGAACATCACTATCAGTGGGCTGGGACTGACACAACAAAGTCTTTGTATAGTTTTTTTTTTCTTTTTCTTTTCCCCAGTGGTTGCCCTAGGTGTTTTACATGTGTAACTTACTCCAACAACCTACTGGTATCAATATTTTTAACCATATTATCTCCATTTAGGTCTCTGTACCCACGCACCCCCATTTAAAATTGCCTTACGTATTTCTTTTCCATACAATGAATGCCATGTCAGGCAATGTTATGGTTTTTGCTTTAGCTATTAGACATAATTTCAAAAACTCAAGAGGATAGTCTAATATGTTTGCCCATAATTTTACCATTATCATTGTTCTTTCTTAATTCCTGATGTTCCCTCCACCCTCCAGAGTCTTCCTCTATTCGTATTAGACATTATGTCCAGGGTTTGAGCTGCACTTTAGTGGGAAGAAGAGAGAGAACTGCATCCATGCCATCTTGTCTGTAACCGCCATCAACCTCTTCTAATACTTTGATATTTTTAGCCTATTTTTATTTTATTTACTTAAAAATTTTATTTATTTATTTGACAGAGAGAGACAGCGAGAGAGGGAACACAAGCAGGGGGAGTGGGAGAGGGAGAAGCAGGCCTCCCGCTGAGCAGGGAGCCCAATGCAGGGCTCGATCCCAGGACCCTGGGACCATGACCTGAGCCGAAGGCAGACGCTTAGCGACTGAGCCACCCAGGCGCCCCTTTAGCCTATTTTTAAATAAAACTTTTATTTCAGGATAGTTTAGTTCTACAGAAAAGTTGCAAAGATAGTGTAGAGTTCCCATATATCCCAGTTTCCCCCATTAATACACCTTATGGTATCTTTGTTATAACTAACGAACCAATATTAATATATTATTAAATAAAGTTCACCCTTGATCTAATTTCCTTAATTTTTACCTAATGTCTTTTTCAAAATGTTCCAAGATCCCATCCAGGATACAGCATCCCGTTTAGCTGTCATTTCTTCTCAGGCTCCTCTTGGATGTGACAGCTTTCTCAGACTTCCCTTGTTTTTGATGACCCTGAGAGTTTGGAGGAGTCAGGCATTTTGCACAAGGTCCTCAATTGGGATTTTCTGATGTTTTCACTGCATTAGACTGGAGTAACGGGTTTTGGGGACAAAGACCACAATGGTGGTAAAGGGCCATCGTCATCACATCATATCGAGGGTACAGACATCAACAAGCCTGATCACTGTTGACGCTGACCTTCATTGCCTGGCTGGGATGGGAACTGTTGGGCTTCTCCCGTGTAAAGCAGCTACTTATCACCCCCCATTCCATGTTGTACTCTTTGGAAGGAAGTCACTATGTGCAGCCAATACAGTTTCTTTTTCTTTTATTTTACACTTATAATCATTTACCACAAATTCTGACTTATTGGAGGAATTAATCTTCCCTGGACCCATATTTTCCCAAACATTTCATTGTTTATTACACCAATATGAAGCATTTATGTGGCAAAGCAAAGATCAAAGGCATGATTCCAGAGACTATTTCTCTTAATACTTCCATGCACTCAAAACTAATGTCCTAATGAGGCCTTTCAATACTATCATAACCATTTCTAGGAAAAACCTAAAAATCCTATGCAGCTGTAAGGGGAATGGAATTCTTCTGAATGCTTGTTTTGTTTCAGGGAAATTTATCAGAAGAAACAATGAGTTTCATTTTCTCTGGAAAGTTTACCTTAAAAAGAAACTTGGATCTTACACATCATTTCCTCATGAATCTCCTAAATTCCCCAAAGGGAAGCACATTTGTGAATGCCGTATTTGTCCTTTTGACACAGATATGTGTCAGGCAGGCAGAATGGTTTGTGCTTTGTATAGACTCTACAGCACACGGAGGCCTGTGAAATTATTATCTTGAGTCCCCATATGCCTACGCCATAGGACTTGAAGCATCATGTTGTCCTTTTATATTGCTAAAGACCATCCTAAGTTTTATGTTTTTGCTTTTATGATGTATTTGTCAGAACCGGAACTTGTTTGATGTTGAGTTTCTGGATATGAGTAATTATCATGAGAAAATATGACTCCTGCTTACCAAATGGCTCCAAGAATACACTGCAGAGGAAAGGGGGAGATTGCTCAAACTAAGGATATTGTTAGAATGTTCTCTGTATGCAGGAGGCTCTGTACAGTCTGACATCATGGAAATCTCTAAGTGACTACCGCCAACCCCCACTTATCCACCTTAGTGTCACGTGAATTCTGGAAAAGAATAATGAGGCAGTAGCCTTATCAGATAGGAAAACAACTTATAAAGAAAAAGAGTCAAAATAATTATGTATCAGACAAGGTACAGAAATAGAAATTCAAGAAAAAGACCCACATTCAAATGGGAACTGAACCCATAATCACAGCAGCATTTCACAATGGCTGGGAAAAGGGAGCTATTCCCCAGACGGTGCTGAGAGGTGATGGGGGAGGGGACTATCCCGGACCTTCACCCCCAGGCCTTACCTCAAGGTAAATTCCATGGGGACCCAAGGTTTTAACATAAAACAATGAAACTATGAAGTACCAGCAGGTGGAAAGGATTAACGTTTTAACAGCTCCGGAGTGGGAAAAGCATGAATATGCAACATTCAGAAGCCATACAATAAAAATGGGGTAATTTGTTTGGCTTAAAAACCCCACAAACTCAAGAGACATTTGGAAGGATGGCCGCGAGGCATCTGACACGTGAAGGGACAATACCTTCAATGAATGCAGAACTTTTGCAAAACGATCAAAGAGAAAGGTGAACAAAATTAAAACGTAAGAGGCAATGAACACAGGGAAAGATGCCTAGCCTAACCTTGAGTCACTTTTCATTGCCTAGGCTAAACAAAGTGAAAATTCCAGAGGTGAGAAGTTCATGGCCACAGGGAAGGGGCACCCTCCTTCACAGCTCCCAGGATGGCTGCTGCGCCTTCGGGCGGTACCTCCCAGATCCGTGAGAAGAAGGGGGGCAGGCAGGGAAAAGGCAAAAGGTTCCTGCTCTGGAGTCCCCCACTTTAATGAGTTCTCGTGGACGCCCAGTTCTGCTTACATCTCATTTGCTGGCTGCACGCGGCACTATGGGGAACTTACTCATTTTTAACTTTGCCTCCTAGAAAGCGCACAAATCCTAAGCATCCCACTTAGGGATCTTCACAGAGTGAACGCATCAATTTGACCAGCATCCAGATCAAGGAACAGAGTGGGAACAGCCTCCTTGCAAGACCCCATGTGCTCCCTGCCGGTCACTAGGGAAGGTAATTTTAATGGGTACATTCTCAGTGTGACCACAAGAGGGTTTGTTAAGAAAAGGAATATAAGTAATCAGCCATCTGTCACAGCCATCATTTTCTAGATTCACCCAAAGGCACGCTGACTCTTAAGTCTTCTCCCCAAATTTTATATTCTTCGCCCAAGACATGTTCTGGTTCTCTGAGAGAGAATGGCTGGGATTTACACTTGCTGGGATTTTATATTGTGAGGCTGGGACCCAGAGCAAGCGGGCCCTGAGCAGGAACTTTCTGCAGCAGTAGACTCATAGGTGAATGCAGTGAGGAGGTCCCTATCAGAGGATGAGCTGGCCCCCAAGCATGGAGAGAGATGTGACTAGGGAGACATCCCAGAGAACCATCAGGGACCCCATCCCATGAATGCGATGAAGATGGGGATAATGTGCAATTCTGTCTGTATCTTTTAGAAGTGAGAAGACCACAAAATATACGTGGCCAAATCTTAGAAGTCAGAATTTATTCAGGATTACAGTATTCGTATTGGAGAGAGATCTCGCATTACAAATACAGGCGACTTTTGCTGGGGCTCCCATCCTCCTGAACACTGAAACATTCGTCTTAGAGAAAGCCCGATCTGTGGAGGCCTCTGCAAGCATTCCAGCACCTTCACAAGCCACAGGAACTCTACAAATGCAATAAATGTGAGGGCTTTCGGGAAAGCAGAGCTCATTCAACATCAGAGAATTCACACTGGAGAAAAACCACATGCACCTAATGGATGTGAAAATGCTTTTAGACAGTGCTCACAGCTAATTAGACTTCTGGGATTTCAGGGCAGGGAGGAGCTCTGTAAGCACAATGGATGAGGAAGAACCTACAATCCCAGTTCCAGACTCAGACAATGTCAGCTAATTTAGTTGGGACTTGAGCTGGTCATATGTAATGAATATGGAGAACTGTCTACGGGAAGCATGGAGCTGATTGAACCTGAGATCATTCATCCTAGAGAGAAGCCTGTGAGCCTAATTGGTGTGGAAAATCATGTGGGGACAGTGTAGCCCTCTCTCATCATTGGAGAGTTCACGGGAAAGACACTCTCGTGTTGTACAGACTGTGGGAGAGCGTTTAATCCATAATCAGGCAAAATCATACTGGAGAAAAAACCCTGATTACCAAGAAGGAGGAAAAGCCTTCAAGTTCTTTTCCTTACTGGATTTCAGAGAAACCTTCATGGTGTACGGGCCAACTGTGGGGGTGGGGGGAATTCACGGCATATTAAGCATCACGGTGAAGCATTAATCACATCAAAGTAGGAGGTTACCCTTTTTGCTTCCTCCATCCCAAAGCTTTCATTCTTTTCTCTGATGAGGTCAGGAATTTTTTGTGTGTGTCTTTAATGACTAATCTTCCTAATAGTATCATTGCTTTTATAAGTTTAGCTTGTACCTCTACTAGGTGTTCAGTACTTCTACTGAGTGAGTGAAGTAACACAGTGGGCAAATGTCGGGGTTGACCTGGTTTTGGCCTTTGGGGGCAGGACTCCTAAGATAGGCAGGGTGCATAAGGGCTATGCCCAGAGGGGTGAGGCTTAGTGGCAGAGTCTGCTGGTAACTCAACCGTGTTTGGGTCCCATTCATTTGATGACCTTCTACCGGCCACGTGTTTCTACTACTGATGATGTGGGGATGGGAAATGGGTTGGTGAGACTTTTCTCAAGTTCTGAACACAATGAAATAATCGTAGGATGCCAATTTATCTTTGTTGTGTACCTGAAACTAGAAATCAAAAGAGGAAGGCCTAGAGTGCTCGAGTTCAACGTCTCATTGCACGAGGGAAGGGAGGACCACACATTTTCTTGTGTTGTGCTGAAGAAGCACCCCGTCCCCACTGCTTGATCAAAGCTGGGGCAGAAGACAGCTTAATTTAGCCCTTATCAACAGATGGCTTTCCTGCCTCCCAAGCGAACCAGGATGATCCCCAGACCCTAGTCTGGGATTCGAAGCTTCCATAAGGCATCCTTGCCTCCCACTATCTTTACTCTCCAGCTGAGGTAGAAGAGATTCAGATCTTGTGCATTTCTGGCTCCTGGCTTTGCTGAGAAGACAGGAAGAAAGGGTGGAGAGAGAGGGAGAGATGGAGAAGAGATACAGAATGAAGCACGTGGGAGCGCCCGCACACAGGCAATGGCCACAATTCACGCCCTGTTCCTAAGAGGATCTAAACTGTCAGGAAGGCTGGCTGGAGGGTTAACGAAAAGGCCTCGTTTTCCACCAGTTTAATTCTAGTTGCCGTAAACTCCTCCCAGCCAGTACTTGGCACTTCTGAAATCTTGCTGTGGACCCTGGCCTCCCGCAGAAGTGATCTGACCCACCCACCATTTGTCCATTCCAGCTTGCTGCTCCTTCCATGTGCTTTCCATGGCTTTCTGGCCCATGCTTAGGCTCTCCTCCTTGCCCCTCACTGCACTTGTTTGTCCCAAAATTCATCATTGAGCCCCATTTTAGAAGACTCATGCTCATGTATCTAGAACTTTCCTGAATCTATCTTTCCTCATTTGCGTCCAACAGGCCCTGGGGGTTGGGACTAAGTGCTGGAATTGCTCTGCAGGCTGTGAGAAATCTTGACTTGTATTTCCTACCACGTAAGTTAAGATTTCCACTGTCTAAATTTGCGGTGATTTCCCATTTGGATCTAAACCAAGAGCATGGGGCTCTAAGGAGTTGATGACGGACAGACAGGTTCAGAGCAGTGCTATACTGGCTAAGAATGTCTTAGGCTTCCAATAGCCGAAATCTGCTTAGAAAATAAAGACATTTAATTAATGCATCAATAAGACTGGAAGTAGGTGGTTCCAGGATAGGTATAGTGGCTCAACGATGTCATCTAGGACCCAGGCTCTTTTTGTCCGTCTCCTGGGCCAACTTTGGTATGTTGGCTTCTTGGTCTTGTTGCCTCATGGTCCCAAGATGGCTGCTACAGCTCTAAGTATCACATCCTCAGACATCCATGTCCAAAGCAGGAAGAAGGGCCAGGCCTCTTCACCATCCTTCCTTTAATCAAAAAGCAAAATTCTTCCCAGAAGGTCCTCCAGCCCATTTCCTCCTAATTTTTATTGGCAGAACGAAGTCACACGGCCCCCTCTAAGCCAACTGACAGCCAAGGGAATAAGGAACAAGTTTGTTGCAGTGACTCACATGGGCCAGGCGGGCCCAGGAGCTCTGGGACACTAGGGCACCTCTGGGACTGGCTCCACCCCCGGCCTTTCACGGGTCCCAGCTCTGCTCTGGCCGTCCGCTCCTTTCTCCCCTTGCCAACAACAGGCTCATGGTTCCCTCCACTTGGAGGTCTCTCCATGTCATGGCTTGTTTTTCTTCTATCTCCACGTTCCTTCTTCAGTCTCATTCAGGCCAGCACATCGGTCCATCCAGGCTCTACTTGCCCTCATGCTATCCTGTCACACACACACTGTGCCGATACAGTCTGATTTTTTGGTTCGAGTTTCCCCGAAGGGGAATCCAACTGGTCTGACTGGCTTTCCTGATATTTTTGAGCCAGCCAGGTGATTTCAAAAGTCACTGGTCAGCTTCCACTGGATCCTGGCCCAACGCGCGGGGTCATGTAATACAGTGGGGGCCAAATGTGGCAGCTCCCCACAGATAGGGCTCAGGGCAGGACAGGTACCGTGGCACAAGGAAGAGCATGGATGGTGGCTTTGCGGAGCCCGGAACAACAATGTAAGGAGATGAAGTTACTCTATGAAGAGAGACCGTTAAGGGAGAACATGGAAGCACCAGACGCACGAGTGAAAAAGCCATTTTGGACATTTCCACTCCATTTCAGTGGATGCCACGTGAAAAAGAGGGGAGGGATCCTGCTGGCAGATAGAACCAAGGCCCCTGCACTACGGCCAGTCAGACCACCTTAGCCAAATCCAGCCATTTGGGCCTCTTGGGTCAAGGCCCAGACACAGTGGAGCAGAAAGAAATTGTTCCCGCCCTGCTCTGCCTGATGACCTGACTCACAGAATGGAGAGCAGAAATCACAGATTCTTGCGTCTGCCATGCCTCAAGACTCTCCCCAAATTCCCACAGCAGAAGTTCCAGTGACTGCTAGGAGTGCGGGGGATGTCGCTTGTGAACCACAGGGATGGTTGGGAGGTTCAGCCCCTACTCGACCTGGCCTCTCTGAAACCACTGAGCGGCTCTGACAGGCCGAGGAGGGGGCTGTGGAAGCAAGACCATTTCAAGGTGGCTGCGCGATTGAGACGCAGCATGGACTGGGATTCGGGTGACGCAAGGAAAATTCCCGCAAGGTGAGAAGTAGCGCCTTAAAGCCCGAGGGATGGGCAGGCCTGGACGTGGAGCCTGCTCCTCCCCTTACTCGCTGCCCGCCCTTGGGCAAGTTATTTAACCTCTCTAAACCTTATTTTCTTCATTCGAACACGAAGACAGGAACATGCTACTTCCCGGGGCTCCTGGGGATTCAGCGGGGCCCTGCGCGGGAAGCCCTTGGCCGTGCGGGCACTATAGGCAGGCTGTGCTGGTTCGAGCCTCACGCATGCCCCGAGCAGCCTCAGAGGCCCCCCGTGAGAATGGCCGCTCAGCAAGCATCCAAGAGCCTGGCGTAGGTGCTCTGGATGGGGGGCTGTGGGGACGGGGGGGTGCCTTTACATACCATGAAGCCCTTTACAGCTTTCCTTCTAGACCTGGCTTCTCGAGCAATTCTCTAGAAGCCTTTGGAGCTGCTTCTTAGGAAGAGCCTCGGCCCGCTCCCTATGAGTGCGGAGCTGAGAGCCACCTGCCCCTCCAGCTCCCTGCTCGCTCCCCCTACAGCCTTCACTTGATCATCTATTTCGACCTCCTCTACCTGTTTGCATTAATTTCTGTTCAGTCGGGTCTCCGGGTGGTCATTAGGGGAATAATGTGAGGGACCATTTTGGAGACCCACTGTAAATGACACTCCAGCTACCAACAGCCAAACCCAGAGCGCCGACACCTGGTAGTCAGTGGTGTTCCTGCCCAGAGACAACTGCGTGGGCACCAAAGCCCCCGGTAAGCACACAAAGAGGTGGCCGGCAAGAGCCCTCCCTTTCCCTCTCTCCTTAACTCTTGGTGACCGGCTCACATGTCCACCAGTTTCAAGGTTCAGCTGTTTGGAAGCAGCCCCCGGCTCCTAGGAGATGTGGTTCTACGGGCAGTGCGAGCCCTCCGGACCAGCTCCTACTATCTGGCCTAGAACATTTTTAACTCACTAGCTTTAAAAGAAAGCAGCAGAGGGGCAGCTGGGTGGCTCAGCTGGTTAAGCGACTGCCTTCAGCTCAGGTCATGATCTCAGGGTCCTGGGATCGAGCCCCGCATCGGGCTCCCTGCTCAGCAGGAAGCCTGCTTCTCCCTCTGACCCTCCCTCTGCTTGTGTTCCCTCTCTTGCTGTCTCTCTCTCTCTGTCAATTAAATAAATAAATAAATACAATCTTAAAAAAAAAAAAGCAAGCAAGCAAGCAGCAGAGAGCTCCAAGGCTCTATAAAACCCTGGATGTATACACAGGATTTGTCCCCTTCCCCCGCACCTCCCCGCAAGACAGGGATTCTGCAGCTTACGAAACACACAAGGGGGCACTGTGTGCATTTTGTGCTTAGGACCCAGGACTTCACCATATACCAAAGGGAAGACGCACTCATTGGGGGGTGGGGGGACACTTGAGGACAGTCACTAACATCTGAACTCGCTCCCTCCATGAACTCCCTGGCTGCTGGTAACTACAGGAGCACTCCCCTACTCCACGCCAGGTGAAGGCTTTCTACGTGCCAGGTGCTAAGCCAGGCACTGTGGATAGAGATGCTTCAGACAGAGGCCGTGCCCTCAAAGAGCTGCAGGTTCGTGCTGAGGGTGGTCCCTACGCCAGCCAGAGTTAACCAGGACACTGCATGGACAGCTCTGCGACAAGACTGATCGCTTGCTTGCTCCCCCGCCTCCCCCTCCCCGAAGTCACTCCCACGATTGGCGCCATGCACGGCTGGCAGCAGGGAGAATCTGGCTGGCCTGCCTGGTGTGGGCGGGTGTCGGGGGCAAGGAGTGGCAACGAGGACAAGATCACCTTCCTCCTGCATGACCTGGAACAGTGCGGCAGCAACTGTCCCCTGAGAAGGCAGGCCACGGCTTCGGTCACGGGCACATCTCCGCCCACGACTGCGCTGAACCATAAATCTGTCGGCTTCAACCGCAGTGGCCACAGCCACACCCGGTCTCCAACCCAAGTCCCGCTGTGCTCAGACATGCCATGGAGAACACCAAGGAGCGGATGTGGCTCTTCCTCAAAGAGCTTCCTTTAAGTCTGTTGGAGAAGAAGGCATAGAAAAGTCATGAAAACCTAGAGCATCGCGTGAGTGCGAAGGGCTTTGGTGGGCCGTGAACTCTCACAGGAACACGGATGGGGGCGTCCAACTGCAGGCCTACAGAGTCCCGGGAAGGCTTCAGGGAGGAGGTGAGTTTCAGGCCAGGCCAGGAGGGTGGGCAAATTCAGAGCCGTGGGGGGGGGGGGGGGCACTGCATTCCAGGGGGATGTGACCCAGGCACTGACCTCGGGCGCTCAGAACATAGCTCCCTCCCCCCCGCCCCCCCCCCCAGAAAGTAGTGCCTTGTCCCCTTGCTGTGCTATCACAGGAGGAGACAGCCAGGGGCTGGAATGTTGGTGCAGTCACAGAGCCTGGTTTTTGGAAATGGGGACTTGTGGACAGAGATGCTTCAGACACAGGCCGTGCCCTCAAAGAGCTGCGGGTTCGTGCTGAGGGTGGTCCCTACGTCAGCCAGAGTTAACCAGGACACTGCATGGACAGCTCCACGACAATACTGATCGCTTGCTTGCTCCCCTGCCTCCCCCTCCCCGAAGTCACTCCCAGGATTGGCGCCATGCACGGCTGGCATTTCCTACAATGTCATCACAGTGTGAGGCCAAGACCGAGGACAGCCCAAAAACACCACTGCTCAGCCTTCCTGCCAGGGCAGAACCACGGGGGCCACCCTGGGGGAGGGGAGCTGCTGCTGATATGCTGATAAAGGCATCACTTTGGGAAACCTCAGACTCTAAGCCCAAACCTCGGGCACAATTCTGGCAGGGTGTCAGAGAATTCGTACAGAGGAAATCTTTGAATATTATGAATAAGGGAAAATTTCCCTTCATTTCCTAATTCATCCTAGAGAGATTCAGTGAATGGCACTGATGTAGGAAAATCCTCGGGAGGAGGCGAGCAGCTCTTCGAGATGAGGTCACAGGAGAGGGGCACGGGACACATAAAACACAAGCCCTGGCAGCCCGACCTTCCGAGTGCCACGCAGGAGAAAGTGGCATCCTCAGTGGGCCGAGCCACGGACTCGCCCAAGAGCAGATAAGCCATTCACGAGCTAAATCTTTCAAATGGAATGAATCGAGGGTGATGATCATTTGAGGAGAAATCAGCCCTTATTCATCTCCCCAAGATCCTGACTGGGGAGAGGGCGGGGGCTCCTCGGGAATGAGGGAGCTCGTGGGGGCCCGAGGGGGGGCGCTGCACGGGCCTCTGAGCACACGGGACAGAAAACATTCCTATCGGAGAAAAACAACGATGAACGGAATCTAGAGAAGGATTTTGCTGGAACTTGGAAATTTTCGCACCAGCGGTGGAACAAGAGCCTGGCTGTAAGGAGTGCAGATGCCCTGTGGGACTGTTCGTTCAGGTGTCAGGGGAGCCCGTATGGTCCCTGTGGTCCACAGCGCTGAGCCGAAGAGAAGAACGGGGACATCGCCCTTCCTCCTTCCTCGTCGGTCTTCAGCAAAGTCTGATGTCACCTTTCCTGTCCCTTGCCTCGGCCTTGGGAGGGTACCTTCACATAGGCCCCGCCTGTGTGGGCTTGGGCTCCGGCGGGCAGGAGGCTGCCTGTCCACTAACCGGCTGGTGACCACTGACCCGTTCCACGCTGGCGACTGTGACTGGCTCATTCATCCGCTCATCCATTCAACAAGTGCCTTTTCCGCATCTCGTCTGCTCTGTCCCTGGCGCTATTGTTTGTGCGGGGCAAGGGGGGGGGGAGGTAAAGGACAGGGAAGGAGGAGCCGGCTGCAAGTGGCCTGGGGGACCGCGGGGAGACGAGAAGGGTCTCAGGAGCACAGCAGCACCTCCAGGTCCCACGGTCTCAGAGGGCGCTCGGGAGAGAGGGAGGAAGGAGTCTGTCCGCCATGCGTCAGGGGGGGCACATGATTCCTCTAAGCGACCCCACGAGCCGGGGGCCCGTTAGCTCCACTGTGTAAAGAAAATAAGCCAGCGCCCGAAGCGAGGTCTGTCTCACTCCTCGTGCCACGGTCATCCCACAGGGAACCAAATGGCCCTTCAGCACTGCTCCTCCTCGGGCTCCGTTTCCAGAAACACAGGGGACACTGAGAGGCAGCTGGTGAACTGGGGGGTAAGGGGGATGAAGGGGGAAGGGGCTGCCTTCTGCAGACTCTACTTCAGAGAACAGGGAAGGGCTCACTCACTCCTTCATCCAAGCCCCACGGAGCGCCAGGCGCTGGGGATGTGAGTCAGAATGACACGGTCCCTGCCCTCATGGAACTCCCATTCTAGAAGGAAGCAGACAACCCAGCATGCTGTGCGATTTGAAAGGGGAAGGATGGGCCCCGAGGAAGCACAGAGAATTACGTAACCCAGACTCACGGGGTTGAGAGTAACTTTGGGGAGGAAGTAACAGGTTGGCTAAGCCCCAAAGAGGAAGCCTCAGCCTGGCGTGTGGACAGGAACTTGCGGGAAGGTCTGCTGGTGATGGAGCAGAGTGAGAGGGCCCGAAAAACGGCCTGTCTAGTGTATGTGAGGAAACAGTGCAGGTGGGGAGGCACGCAGCTCACAATGGACCCTGAGAGCAATGGGAAACCGAGAAGAGGGTTAAGTGTGGGGAAGACCCGAGCAGGTTTATGGTTTATCCCTTCCCTGGGAAGAAGCCCAAGGCTGCCACAGCGAGGAGACAGCTGTCCAAGGATTCCTCAAGTTCAGGTACGTGTGGTGGAAGAGGGAGGCTGGGAGTTCTGTCTTTTTTCCCCTCGTGCACCAAGAAGGTCTCCAAGAGATGCAGTGAGCAGAAGGAGTAATAAAGTGAGGACTCACTACGGCTGCCTTGGATGGGAGCTGCCCATTCCAGACCCCGGCACGGGTGGCTTGGGGACACGTGCGTGAGCCAACACCTCCTTCTTGTGGCCACGAGGGGTATTGCCACTGTGTTCACAAGCATGTGGGGTCTTCTCTTGCTTCCCACCCAGAAAAGCAGGGCAGATGAAGTCCCAGCTGCAGGTGGCTGTGGACCCCAGGAGGTCTCCCTATATTTTTTTTTAGGAGAAATCTGAGTAATGGGGGAAATGTGTATATATGTTTAGAAACAGATGCTAGAGAGACAATGTTACTCATGATTCCAAAACAGATGACTAATTTTTTTTCATTTTGTTTTGACGTATTTTAAAATTCTCTGTTCTAAACATGTATTCCTTTTGTTAATAAAAGAATAAATGTATTATTTTTTTTTTCTGAAAGGGAGAAATGACACAAAAGTGGCACCAAGAGGGGACTAAAGTGGAGGCCTGGGGGCTCAGGTGACAGCCAAGTGGCTGGGTGATGAGCCACTACCCAGGCCAGCTCCCTGGGCCCTTCCACACCTGGGGAGCACAAACCCCGGCCAGCTGCAGGGCCATATGGGGGCCTGGGTTTGGGGGCGAGGCCTCCTGAAGGAGTCCACCCTGCCGTCTCTCTAGTTATGTCCCTCATGCCCTTTGGCTCACACCCCCTGGTCCCTCCTGCCTCGCTTTCTCTCATCTACATGCTGCCCTCCTGACCTGGTCACGCAGGGGCACATGACCACCAGCTTCTGGGTGATCTAGAGTCTATTCCCCACGCCCACATGGAGGATCCTCTCCTGCGCAGGCTGATGCTAAATGAGGGCTGGGTCTGCCCACAAACTGTGGCCACAGGTGCTACGTGTATGGGGTCTCTGTCTGCAAAAGTTTTCTGACTTGGAACGAGGCACTCACCTGGCCTGGAGTTCTGGTCACTTCTGTCACCGTCATGGCTGCTTCTTCCCTCTCCTGCTTGAAACTCTTCTCTTGCGCAGGGCAGCTGCTTGGCCTCCTGTCTGGAGGCTCCCTAATGCTGGTCTAAGATTCTGGAACATTCTCAGGTATCTCCCAGCTCTGGTGAAGAGTCACCCGTGGGATCTTCTTTCAGCAAGTTCCTGATCTGAGCGCCTCGTCCTTACTCCTGAGGTCACCGTCTGTAATCATACGTAGAAAATCCAAATGTTACCTGTTTGCTCTGGAAAGAAAAACCATGGAAATAAAATGCAAGCCTACCACCAGGGATGGATGAAATAAACCATGACATATAAAACAGCAATGAAAAATGAAGTTATAGAAAAGTAATTAATGATCACACTTTTTTTAAAAAAAGCAGGTCATGAGGGGCGCCTGGGTGGTGCACTCGGTTAGGCAGCTGACTCTTGGTTTTGGCTCAGGTCATGATCTCAGGGTCCTGGGATGGAGCCCCACGTTGGGCTCCATGCTCAGCAGGGAGCCTGCTGGAGACTGTCTCCCTCTCCCTTTGCCCCTGCCTCCGCTCACATGCTCTCTTTCTCACCCTCTAAATAAATCATTTTTTTTAAAAAAGCAGGTTATGAAATACAGTGAGATTATGAAGTACTTCATAAAGAGAGAATACCTCCAGGTTATTTTACAAACCTGGGAACAGGATGAGGAAAAGGCAGGGGACTGAAGTGGTGGGGATGGCGGGGGCGGGGGGAAACAGGAAGGGACTTCTGAGAAGGCTGGGAAGAACTTGGGCTCTCCTGGCCATGCAGCAAAAGGTGTGGGAGGCGGGCAGCTGAGGAAGCTGCCCAAGGGGCCAAGGTTAGTGACCTCCAAGGAGGTGCATCCTGGGGTCGAAGCTTGAGGTAAGTGCACAAAGGAGGGCCCAGGCAGAGGGGTGGGAACCTGGATTTGAGTGTGTGGTCCCGTGTTGGTCAAAGAGCTCTGATACATCATAATAATTAAAAAAAAAAACTTGTACATGTAGGCACTTTATAGTTTACAAAGCACTTTCTCCTCTTTGATGCTTACAGATGCACGCGGCGGAGCCAGGACCTGAATCCAGCTGGTTCCAGCCCTCACTGTGCTGGGCTATGCTGCCCAGCTGCCCTTTATGAGCATGGGCAGTGAGAGGCTATAAAAGCTTAGGACCAAGGAGGTCCTACACTTTACGACTGGAAGGGCCCAAACACTGAGCCATTAGAACAGATGCTGGTCTCATCTGGAGATCCAGAAGCCTCTTGTAAGACCAGGCAATAGCCATTAGATGCTGGACCCCAGGAA
Organism: Callorhinus ursinus; assembly: GCF_003265705.2. NCBI lineage: Eukaryota > Metazoa > Chordata > Mammalia > Carnivora > Otariidae > Callorhinus > Callorhinus ursinus. Next base: position 1,125,843 of record NW_027397117.1, read on the forward strand.
GGTCCTGAGGGTCCGAGGGGGGCGGGGAGAGTCGCTGGGGTGGCCGAGGAGGCTAAAAAGCAACCACACCAGAATTCAAATAGCCCAATCCTATGTCCAGTGTAATGAAGGACACCCAGCTGTGGCATGGGGACCAGTGGAAGACTGACATTCTCTGCTGTGCTCCAATAAATTCAGCACCTCTTTGAATTCTGGACATAAGTCTCATGCTAGTCTGATGATCACACCCGACTCCCAGCACAGGTCTGCAAGCTATCATGTTCAGTCTGCCTTTTCAACACAGGAGTGCCCAAGAAAAAGATCGAAGACCCCTGATATCCTCCCCAGAGGATGCTGCCTCTTGCCACTGGCGTGGAGGGTGTGGGTTCCCAAGATCCACGTGTGAACTGGGGATCAAGTGGCTGAAGCTGGTGATGTGTGGTGATTCCTGTGCTGGGGGGGGTGCTATCTCCCCCCCAGAAAACTTCCTGTCCTGGAGACAATTAAGAAAATTGGGAGCCCTAAAGGAAATAAAGGTAATTACTTGCTTTTCTTTTTTTTTTTTTTTAGATCAAAAAATGTTGGAGCTTGTAGGGTCCCGAGCCTCCTGGTCCTAGAACTCTATGAAGTGCCGATGGGCTAGCTCTCGGGTGGGAGGCTGATTACCTGGCAGCATGGTCCTCTGCCTCCAGCTTCAAGGTCAGAATTCTGTCCTGCTTTTGAAGGACCTGGGGGCACTGGGACACAGCCCCCCTCATTGCAGTGCTCTTTCTTGACAGGAGAAGTCCCCAAGGAGGCTCACTTGTGAGGCTTATGTTTCAGAGAAACTCTGAGCTGCTTCATATTTCAGAAACTTTCTGAAACACAGTAACACGAAATAAAACCCCTTGATTACGGTCCTTTTCAACACCACTAAAGAGTAAAATAGTACAACACCATCTCAGGTATCCCGTACCATTCTTGTCTCCCCGCAGCCGGTCACGCTGGGTATTTTTCCAGCGAATCTCAGACATCATTTCGACCATAAAACCTGCAGTATGTGTCTCTAAGACTCTTTTCCTTTTAAAAACAGAACCGCAACAGCCTTTTCACAACCAGAAGTTTTAAACAGTAACTCTGCCATATTGCCAATCAATGTTCACATCTACCAGATTTTTTAAAAACCACACAATTGATTCTTGGACTCATGATCCGAATGAAGTTTACAGGTTGTATCTGGCTGATAAGTCTCCTTATCTATAGGTCCACTTCCTCTTTAAAAAAATTTTGTTGATTTTTTTAAACTTGTAATTTTATATTTCAGCTGGCTGTCGTTAGAACGAAATGACACTTAACCGATGTCTGGGTGCCTGCTCTGTGTCAGGCAGGGCGCTCTGTGCTGGAAAGAAAGGCGTGAGCGGACAGACTAGGGTCTGGCCTCGCTTTGGGGCAAACCATGGACTCTCTCTGGGCTTCGGTCCCCCCCAATCTAGATGAAGAGACTGGACCAAGCGCTCCTTCGAGGCCACGCTCTGATGCGACTCTCAACGCTGTGACCGTCCCGCTGTGCGAGCCTCTGCAAAACGCCTGCCAGATACCTTCCCTGGAGCCCGGGCCCACACCCCGCCTTTCCGGGCGACCGCCCGTCTGCCGGGGATCCCGGGGGCCGAGGAAACGCGGAAGGAGCTCCCCCGGACGCCGCCAAGCTCCGACCCGACCGCGCTGGCGAGCGGTAACGGCCACCGCTCGGAACTCGGCGCACGGACCCGGCTCCCCAGCCAAATACAATTCCCAGAGGCCTCTGCGGCGAGCCGGTCACCACCATGGAGACCAGCCGGGCTCGTCGGCTCTGCAACGGTCGGTGGCCTGGGCCTGCGAGAAGCCGTGCGCGGAACAGTCCCCAAAGCTTTCCGACGGGCGGTCACGTGCCCCCACCACCCAGGCCTTGGTTCTGCGGCCCGAGGAGACGGAGTCCTTACACCGAACCAAGGCCATGGGAAGACGGAACTGCATTTCCCAGAAGGCCGCAGGCGCACTCCGCTTCCGGTCGCTCGGCCCTGAAACGGTAACACCAAGCTGTTGCCAAAGGAGTCAAGTGCTGGGTATTTGGGCTCCTGAAGCCCGTGAACAGAGGAGCGGGAGACAGAGAAGACGGACAGAGGAGGAAAGGAGGATGGGGAATTTGGTTACAAAGCAACATTAAAGAACGCATCCCTTCCTGTTTACCTTTTCCATGACGCTCAGGGCCAGCGTGGGCATCGCACAGCTCTCTGGGAAATGCAGGCGACGCTGCCCTAAGGCCTATGGGAAATGTAGTCACTGATTAACTGTCACTTCGTTGAGCACCTGCAATAAACCGAGCACGCTGAAAATAGGGGATTAAACTCCCCTTCTTCCTTCTTGTCCACTCAAACACAAATTTTACTTCCTAAATACTTACGGAACCTGTCCCATTTTCTTCATGCCAATCGCCGATGCTGTGTTTCAGACACTCTGGATTTCCTTGTCAACCTGCTCTCAGGCATGTTCCCCTTAAGCCGTCTCTCCACGGGGCCACCAAAGTAATCGTCCCTGCTCTGCTTAGGGCCTTTCAGCGGCTAACAGACTCACGTCCACGCTCCTTGCTGGTATATATTTGACCTAACTTACACTCTCGTGCTAGTCTTTCCATACGTAAGAACCATTCTTTTTAGATTCATCTCGTTTGCGATTGATACCTTAAAACTACTGTCACCATTTTTAAAAAATGCAAAGCACAACTTCCTGCTTTGAACAGTTGCACCGCCAAAAAGGATGATCAATTCCCAGTGCGGTTGTATTTGCAAAATATCCTTGAAAAGTACTTGAAGTAGATTCCTGTAAGTAGAAACCAAGTCATTCATACTCTGACAAAATTAGAATTCCTCTGAACAAAATATTTCATTGCGTCACATGGGTGACACACCTAGGTGTTTCCCAGGCCTTGTGAAGTCACACAAAAGAGAAAAGGATGGTTCTTGTATAAACTACCTATCACAAAACTCCAGTTAGACAATAATGTAAAATAAAGAAGTTATTTTTATTTTACATAGCACTTTGAATGTCTAAGATCTAAAATTATGCCCCATCCAAAGAGCTGCTTAAGTGTGGGGTAAATCTGCACTGAGACTTTCAAGAAAGGAGGCATACTTTTAAAAGCTATCAGAATGCTTAGATAGGAATGAACTGCAGAAAGATAGATGAGGTGTTGCTCACATCAAAGCACCACGAACTTTCCTTTTGAAGTGGGAATACTTGGCAGACATAACATTTCCATTGGCTTTTAACTTTGGTAGGAAGACTGGCCAGTATCATAAATGTAGAGAATTATTTAACTGATAAAGCAGTTTCAAAGTCACATCAAAAATATGTAATCTGTTCTTAACATTCAAAAGCAGAGAGTTTCTTCCCTCCTCACTAATTTAATCTCTTTGGGTTTGGTTTTTGAAAATGGGGATGCTTCATTTGTTGAAGGAAAGAATACATTTGTTGAGAAAGTATCAGCCAAGGCCAGGATATTCTCAACCATCAGGTGGGGAAGGCTGAGGTCAAGATCTAGAAAAGTCATAGTTCGGAGTAATTTTCTTGAGTGGTGCAAACAGTTACTTTTTTAATTGGTATTTTTAAAAACTCTCATAGGTCTTCAGTTACCAGCAAATCTCTGCTCTTTGCTATAACAATTTAGCTACCCTTGTGGTATATGGGTCTTCTGGTGTTCCACAAAAAGTATAATCATCTCCAGGAGCTTCCCTGAGCAATCTGGAGCTGTGGATGTTCAAGTTGTGATGTTAAGTGACTAACTTGTGGTTTTCTTTACAAGTTTCAGTAATACTCCCTGATTTGATTGGTTTCAGAAAATATGATGATGCTAGTTCTGTCTGCATCAGATGTGGAAACCATTTTCTGGGTGGCTTGGCTTCAAGAACGGCTCTTTGCCCGTTGCTGTCCTTGTTGCTTTACTAAGGGTTCAGTTTCAGGGGTGACATTCTCAGCCATGTTCATCTGTGGACTCATTTGCCTGCCCAGTTACCCCAGGACAGGGGAAAGAACAGGGGCGTGGGGGGCCAGTTTGGTCCCTGTCCCTAACTTGCTCAGTCATCTCAGACTGAGCATTTGTCCTCTCCCCTAACTCCCCCTCCCCCGAGCCTGCTCCTCGTCCATTAGCGCCTCAGGTACCATTCACTGAGGCTGAATTCCAGCCCCCAAAGATCTCAGGACCCAATCCCTGGAATGTGTGAGTGTTGTTTCATTAGCTGGAAAAGGAATCTTTGCTGATGTGATTAAGTTAAGGATCTTTAGATGGGGAGATTATCCAGCTGGGCCCTTAATGCAATTATAAGTGTCCTTACAACGGAGTGTCGAGGGCCGTTTGAGTCAGATACACAATGTGAAGATGGAGCAGAGAAAGATCTGAGGATGCTGGGCCTTAAAGACTGGGGCGATGCGGCCACAAACCAAGGAATGGTAGCAGTCACCTCTACACGTGTCCTTCCCATCCAGCTCTCACACTGCCATCAGAGTTTATTTCTAAAGTGGAGAACTGGCCACACTGATTGGCAGGGATGATTCTTCAGTGGCAACTCAGACCCTAACTCCTTGGCCTGGTCAGAGAGGCCCTTCACCAACTGACCACTCATCTTCTCTCTGCCACCCACACCTCCCACCACTCAGAGACACCTATCCCCATTCCCTCCCCCCCGTCACCCTCCCCACCATGTCACTCAGTCCCACACCGACTGCATACACATTCACTGGAGTCATGCTGAACTACTGAGTTTCCCCTGTGACCAGGCTCTTCCATGCTTCTGCGGCTCTCATGTGCATTGTCCCATCTGTGATACAAAGAAAGTAATCTCACCATACGCTAGCACACGCATGGCAAAAATCACACTGTACCAATAGAAAATGGTATGAAATGAGAAATCAGACCTAGGATGCCTAGACCAGCAACCTTACCCTTCCCTCGAAAGGGCTGATGGTTGAAACCACCTTCCTAAGATTTCACATTCAATCATATTTATATCCCAAATCATGCATTTCAGTATTGTTAAAAATGTCCATCCATAAAAAGGTAATATTTCAACATGAATGGTTATTAAAATGATCTAGTATAAAACTGTAACATAAATGGTTATGTGGAATAATTTGCAGCTATGAAGAAGAATAGAGCAGCTCTGTATGTATTTACACAAACTCCTAAGATAAAAAGTGAAAAAAGCAAGTTGTAGGAAAATGTAAACAGTTTGCTATCATTTCCATTCACAAAACACATTTGTACATGCACAGGCTGTGTCTGGTAGGATATGGAAGGTAAGTAGCTTCTTCCTTTTCTTTTTTTTTTTTAAGTAGGCTCCATGCTGGGCATGGAGCCCAACCACTGGGCTTGAACTCACGACTGAGATCAAGACCTGAACTGATTATCAAGAGTCGGACACTTAACCCACTGAGCCACCCAGGCGTCCTGGTAAGTGGCTTCCTGAGAGGGAATGGGTTTCCGGGACAGGGAAGACAGACTTCTTCATTGACTCTCCCCTTAGACCTTGCGCACATGTGGCCTATTCAAATGCAAATCTTCTTCTCTATTCAAGTTCTTACAAGGGTTGCACTCTGGCCCCTAATGTAAATGCATGCTGCTGGGGTTAATTTTTCTGTTGAACTCTTGGCTTCTCATCAACAATCAGATAAAAATAATTCCTTTTTGTTCTGGAGCTGTATTCTGCAGACCAATTATTATTACTGCCACTATTACGTAAAGATGATTTGCTACAGTTGGCCTTGAGGCTATTCTGTGTTCCTTCCACATGTTCCCACCGAGAGCAGGTCAGAACGAAATTAACCTGGACTTAAAATGTGCTCGCAGGTAACCAGGCAGTTGGCTAAGAGGTGACTGTAGTTCAATCTAAATTTACCAGGACGTTGGCATTATTAGCAAATACCACTCTCTGACAGACTGCCCACACAGCTCCATGTCAGCCTCCTCCTTGTCAAAGTGAAGAGCACCCACGCCTATTGATTCATCTCTCTTAAGCATCTCTACTTTTATCTCACTCGCACTGGAAAAGACCTACATCTAACTTTTGATCTACTTAATGTATTTTCAGGTTGGCTATGTTAAAAAAATTCCAAAAATAGGGGCACCTGGCTGGCTCAGTCGGTAGAACATGAAGCTCTTGATCTTGGGTTGTGAGTTCAAGCCCCATGTTGGGCCTAGAGCTTACTTAAAAAAAAAAAAAAAAAAAAAGAATCCAAATATAAAAATTATGGATGAACAAATTCCTAAGATTAAAGCAAACCCACTTGTACGATAAGCTATAAACTCACCATATCTGCTTATTCTGAGCATCAACACTTTTGATGGTTTTTACAAATTAAGTGTTAGGACAATATAACATTGTTTTTACATATATTACCTGAAGGAATACTTAAGAATTAAGTTCCCCTGAGATCATAAAAAACTTTTTAGAAGACGTTATGTGTATTCTACCTTCCAAGCTGATAAGGATGTCCAGATATCAAGGATATTTAAATAAAAATAAAATCTTGGAGAGGTTAAAAGCTAATCTTCTTCAAAAATATCCTAGGTGGCGGTGCCTGGCTGGCTCAGTCGGTGGAGTGTGTGACTCTTGATCTCAGGGTTGTGAGTTCGAGCCCCACATTAGTTGTGGAGATTACTTAAAAATGAAATCTTTGAAAGAAAGATACCCTAGGTGAATTGTACACTAATGTTCTAGCAAATCATTCACGATAACCAACAGATGAACAGATAAACAAGATGTATTCTGTCCATACAATGGAATAGTATTCAGCCCTAAAAAGGAAGGGCATTCTGACGCCTGCTACAACATGGATGAAACTTGAGGACATTCTGCTCAGCGAAATAAGCCAGTCACAAAACTTAAAATACTGTATGATTCAGAAGTTTAATTCCTGTGTATTGGTTTGAAGGTGGTTTTCATTGCTTAGTTCATTCAACAAAGACTGACGCGTCATGCTACACTGTTCTTGCTGCGGACGATATACAGCATGAGCAAAACAGATAAAAATCCGCCCCCTCGTGGAGCTGCCATTCTATTCCTCTAAATAACAGGGAGGTAGAGTCCAACACTTAAGTCCTACACCTTAGATATGGGGAAAAAATGATAGTCTTCCATTTTCCATAATTGGTCTAAATCTCATGCTCCCCTCCTCCTAGATAAGGAGGGGAACTAGACCACATTTGATGCCAAATGAGGGTACAATTGACCCTCCTTCATGGGCTCTGCATTTACAAATTCGCCTACTGGCTCAAACTGATTTGTAACCCCCAGATCAACTCCCTGGCTGACCCGACCGTGAGAGTAGATAAGGAAAATCTCTTCTACAGCCACAGGGAGAAGGTCACATCAGTAGCTGGGTAAGATCCCAGATCTGCCTGGGGAACAAGGTGACCTCATGTGTGACGTGGAAGAGTCCAGAGGAAGGCTGCTTAGGTGATAATTGACATCTCTTCCCGGTCTCTGCTTTCAGACACTGAGTTGATTATGCTTTTTAAATACTTGATGAACTCCAACCTGATCTCTTCAGGGTCATCCTCAAGATTTGAGTGCACCAGCTTCAGCTTGCTTAAGGGGGGCGCTTAAAAAGGAAAGGAAAGTAGGCATGAACTTTTTTTTTTTAAAGTTAAAAATTCCTTAATTTTTTATTTCTGGTACCACTACCACAATTTACAGGGCAATATACCTGATGTAATGAAAAGAAAAAGAAAAAGACAAAGCTACAAGAGATAAAGACCTCGGGAATGTACATGTAACTGACACTACATTGCGTTAATCAATAGCTACACTTTTTGCAAACTGTGGCCATGACAGTCCTGCACAAGAAGGGTTTCCTGTTTAAGCTGCAGTAACTTTTCTGACTATGGATCATCGTTCCTTCTGTGGCAGATTTTTACAGTTCCTCTAATAGGCATGAATTTTTAAGAATGGGCCCTTTCCAGCTCCCGATGACCTGAGTCTTATCGAAGCCAATTTGTTGACTTCCCTAGAGGCCAAAAATAAAGTGGTGTCTTGCCTGCCATGATTTAACAGAGGAAGGAACGTTTCACCACGTGCCACTGCCGCTGCTCAGCATCGTGCTCGGCATATGGTAGGTGCTCGGCATACGGTAGGTGCTCAGCATACGGTAGGTGCTCGGCATACGGTAGGTGCTCAATAAAGAGTGCCACCACACTGTCACCTGGTGGTGGGATAGCAAAACTACCAGCCACTTCCAGGTCCTCTTCTCACACCAGAAAGGAAGAGATTTCTGAGTATTGTGAATCGTCTTCCATGAGCACTTTGTCACTCTGTCATGGTGTGTCACAGGCTAATTGGGAGTTTTTCTTGAGACAAGACCAGTCAGGAAAGAATGTCCCTAATTGTACTGCTGAGTGGCTAAAATCAGGTTTTTGTTTCTTTTTTTTCCCTCTTGGTGTCTGCCTGCTTTCAAAGTGTCTCTGTCCTGGCCTGGATGCTATGACAGATCTTCCAACCTGGCGATTCCAATTTACATGTTAGGAAGAACAAAGGCCAAGGACACAGTAAGTGCTCAATAACTGCACAGAGCCTCTGGTTTCTAAAGACCCAGAACAATATACAAATGCCCAGACCACTCATGACAAGAGCAGAAAGGAGAAATGGAAGTCTCCTTACACAAAGTCAGGTGTCCTTTATCACTTCCGGAGCCTGGTTTGTGGTGCGCGATCAACAGACACTGAGCGTCCTGTAGGAACTGCTGCTGGACGAAGCAGGAATACCACATCTCGATTTCCTTCAGGTGGCTGGGGAGGTCGGCATTGAAGATGATCACCACCCCGTGCGAGTCCTTCATCAGGGCTGGCCAGCAAGACTCGAACCTGCAAGCCAGAGAAGGAGGCACGGTGAATGTCAGGTGGCTCCGGTTTCTAGCTGAGGCCTTTAGAAATAACGTCTTAGGGTTAATCGATGGATGACTTGTCACTGTGTCAAGTTTCAAAAGCCATGCATGTCACCAAATAATCGATCATGCCCCTAATACATGCTAGGAAGTGTGCTGGGCCACAGTCCAAGGTGCTTGGCGGGCAGCTGAGTCTTGAATCATTTGATGAAGCCAACCCTCTTTAAAGGAAACGTACTTTGGATGACCGCCACAATCCCATAGCTCAAATTCACATCCCGTTCCTTTGGCATTGCTGGTCACGTGTGGGTTCTCAAATTCCAGGATCCTAGAAATAAAAACAATAGTAGCATCTCCACTTTGGGAACAGTATACTTTGGGAATGCCACCATCCCGTGGGCCTCTCTGGGAAACAGATTTATCAGGGCTCACCTCACTCCTTGGGTTGGGTTGTATTCAGTGATGTCAGAAGATTCTGTCAGGAAGTTGGCCAAAACGGTTTTTCCACTCTGTGGAAATGAAGACAATAAAAGGTCTTTGCTAAAGAGCAGAAAAGTAAACCATAAATGTGCCCTCCAATAGCTGGCTTGGAACCAGGTGTGATGGCGTGTAGGCCATGGCCACCCTGAGAGCACCAAGGCAGAGGGTTCTCTCTGGTTGGGCGGGCCTCGCTGCCTTCCTGTATTTGGCGGGCGCAGTCTGGTCTGGAACCCAGCATGCATGGGGTTTTAAAGAAGGTCTAACTGGGTGACCTTCTTACCCACACTGATTTCCCTCGCTGGCTTTCAGTTAACTTATCTGAGAATAGAAAAGAATTGTTAGCGTGAGTCTCTCTCCTGCCATGCTCCTCTCCACATCAAGAAACCAGTCTGTCACAGATACGAAGCCACTGAGGCCCCGAAAGGGGAAGGGAGTTCCTCAAGGTCACACAGAAATTCAAGTTGAGAGCTGGGTCCCACAGAGGCTGGCTGTGCCACACTGTCACACGGGGCTGTTTCTCCTTCTAGAAAATACAAGTCATACTCAGTCCTATTAACAAAACAGCCCTCCTGGTCCCTCCGCCCAGAGTAGCTATCTGTCCATCTCTTCCATTCCCTCCCCAAAGGTGGTAACTATGATCTGTTTTCAGATACTTTCTGTACATTTGCATCGTTCATTTAGCGAATATAGTATATGCTTGGATGTAAGATTAGGCATTTTTTTCTCTGCAAATTCCTCCTCAGATGAAAGGGAATCCCTCGAGTCCTTCAAAATCTCTGAAATTATGTCCTGCTCTCTCAAGAACTTTATTTTGAACAACTGCTTGACTAGAATCATTTCAACCAATGCCAGTTTTGGAGGCTTGTAGAGGTCACTTGACAGAATCAGAAAAAGGTCGGGGAGGGGATTAATCTTGCTTTAATAATTCTTCCTGAGCATGTAGCCTCACTTAAAAATAACACAGTTGAGGGGCACCTGGGTGGCTCAGTCAGTCAAGCTGGTGGCTCAGTCAGTTAAGCATCAACCTTCGGTTCAGATCATGATCTCAGGGGTCCTGGGATCAATCCTGGCATCAGGCTCCCTGCTCAGTGGGGAGTCTGCTTCTCCCTCTCCCCCTGCCCCCCCAACTAAATAAATAAATCGTAAAAAAAAAAAAAAAAACTACAGTTGAGTGGTTATGTTTGTGGAGACCATGGATATTTATCTATAGGATGAACAAATAAAGCAAATGACCTGATGGTATAGGAATGGTTCTTTGGGCTGGAATACATTTCTAGGAACAGGGTCATACACAGATTCAAAAAGTGCTTATATACTAAACTATTCAGATGGTATGCTTTGTCATGTGTTTTTTTTTTTTTAAGTTTTATTTATTTAAGTAATCTCTACACCCAGTGTGGGGCTCAAACTCATGACCCTGAGATCAAGAGTCACACACTTGTCCAACTGAGCCAGCCAGGTGCCCATCATGTGGTTTAAAAGTGGCTTTGGTCATAAAATCAACTCAGGTGTCAAAGGTACAGATGAGGAGTTTAAATTTTAAAGCTGTGTCGTGAAATGCAAGTATGGAATAAAACAGCATTTCTAAATTAATATGTATCTTTAGGGTACCTTTAAATGTATATATAGCTACATGAATACATAAAACATTATAGAAGTATATTTATATATTTCATCTACGCCCTTAAATTTATATATACATGTTGGTCAAAACCAATTGATTGAGGGGGAGGGTTCTTCTGGGAAAATGAAGAAACTGTTAGGCACATCAGGTATTTTTAAGTGTCTACCTTGCCTGGAGCTGTTGAACAGAAGATGAAGTAGTGCTAAGCATGAGGATAAAAATCAAGTGGGATAATGCCATAGGGACTTTGAACTAGGTGGTCAGGGAAGGCTGAAAGGGTGAAGTTTAAACCAAGATTTGAATGACAAGGGGTCAACTGAGCCTTCCAGGCGAAGAGAATAACTAGTTGGATGGCACCAGGCCAGGAATGGGCCCAGCATGCTAAAGGAATAGAAAAGTTGGCCAATCTGCAGAGTATTGAGGTAGAGGAGGATATGTGTATGCGGAAATATATTTTGTTGTTGAAGCTGGGTGATGAGTAGTAGGAGTTCCTTGTTTTTTTCTCCCTTTGTATGTTTGAGAATTTCCATTAAAAAAAAAGAGAAGATATTTATGCTTGGTTTACTTTTCACAATTCTGTGCATATTGTTATTGTCTATTTCACTTACTAGTTTATGTCTTGGCAAGACATAAACTTGACATGTTCTCCATGTCCCTCCACACAGTGCCTCCTTTTGGGAAACGCTGGAGTCTGCCCCAGTAAGAATGTCCCTAGTTTATTCAGACGTTCTCTTATCAATGGGCACCTAGGGTGTTTCCAGTTCAATATCGTTCGACACCCCCTCTGGGGAACACAGGTAAGTGTCCAGCCTCCGTAGATTTTGAGAAATGTCAGTGTTGCACTGAAAGCTATGCATGTTTTTAAAGTTTAATAATTGGATTTGCCAATAAAGCTGTTAGCAACGTATAGTCCCATCAGCAGAATCCTAAAGTACTCATTTCCCTACAAGCATCCTCATGCTTCATGTCATCAGTGTTCTAACCTTTTTTCACCCACTACGGTGGGCAAATAAGCTTCATCTTCTTGTTTTAATTCATGTTCTTGTTGACTGTGAGGCTGAACATCCTCTTATACTTATTGGCTGGTTGTACTTGTGTGCAGGGACTTCGCCTGATTTTCTACTGAGTTCTTTTTACCAATTTTTAAACTTCCCCTGTGCGTTCTACCTGTTAATTCTTTCTTTGTAATGTATTATGCAGATACTTTCCCCAGGCTTACTTTCGCTGTCATTTCTTTTAGGCTTCTTCATTTTTTGTGTTGTGCTTGAGGAGACCTTCCCTGTCTCACGCTGAATAACATTATCTCTCCATAGACGCATCTACTACAGTGGTTCTCAACGCGTGGTCCCTGGACGAACAGCACCAGTAAAAGGCAGATTCTCGGATCCCTCCCAGACCTACTGAATCAAAACTCTGGGGCAGGACTGGCATGTCGTGTTTTTCACAAGCCCTCCAGGCAATTGGGATGCGCGCTGAAGATGGAGAACATTCACTATTTCTACGGTAGTTGTTTTACACATTTAGCTTTAGTCCATGGGAATCTTATTCCTGTGTATGGTGTGAAGTCCACAAATAGGTTTAATCCTCCGCCCCCCCCCCCGCCCCGCCACCACGCACACTACGAGGGAACCGTTCAAAGACCATGTAATAGTCCAATCTTTCCTCTCCTTTTCTTGTCCCACAGGCATGTTCATTAGGGCCAACCTCAGGGGCAAAGGAGAATCGTGGGACCTAGACTCTGGTTCCAAAACGCCACTCACTACTTTCAGGACTTACGAAAACGGGGTCAAGGTCTGGGGGCGCCGAGTTCACGCTGAGGCCAGCGGCGCCCACCGGGTGGGCGCGGTGGGACCAGGCTCTCGACTCCCGGGGGGCTCCCGGCGAAAGGCACCGTCCCGGGTCGCGCGCGCCCGCCTCGGCCCCCGCCCGCCGCCCTCGCCGGCCGGGCCTCACCTCGCAGGGCCCCACGAAGAGGATCTTGGCCTTCAGCATCGCGGTCCGCCGCCCTCAAGCTGGTGGGAGCGCACCTCTGCCCGGAGGAGCGGAAGCCGCCGCGCCGATTGGCAGCCTTCGTTTCCACAGCGACGGGAGCGGCCCGCGGGGGCCGACGGGAGTGGGCGGGGCCGCGGCGCGGGGCCGGAAACAGAAGGGCCGGCGTGTGGGCCGGCGGAGAGTCGGGCGCGTGGGCCGGCCTCTCTGGCTTGGTGGCTTGGGCTTCGGGGCTGGAAGCGGGCGTGCAAGGCTAGAGCGAGGGTGGAAGGGAAGCAAAAAACCCGGATCCAGATTCGCTTCTGACCCGGGAGGACCGCAGAGCTCACACAGGCCGCCTCTCTCTCTTTGTAGGTTGGGGGCTGATTGCAGGTCCCTGATCCATGCGTCTTCTGGTAATCCCGAGAACTCAAGACCGGCCATGTAGCTGGTGAGCTGGGGTTGGGAGCAGGCCTTCTGACGTCTTCGTCACTCTGCCACGGCACTGTCCACACTGTGATCGGGTTTATCACGGCCCTGGCCCAATCTAGAAAAGGTCAGAGACAAAACGAGTCTCGGGTCTCTGAATGGGTTCACCACTGATCGTCCTTTGGGTGATCTGGGGAGAAACCAAAAGGACAATGCCCAGCGTAGTTCAGTGTCGGTGCAGATGTCTGGACGCTTCGCTGCAAAGTTCATTCATTAGGTCAGCCTTAAATTGCGGAGCCGGTCCAGAATTTCAGGAGAGGCCATGAAATTAAGTGTCCAGACATTTGCTAGCCCCAGAAAGTGCTGGTATGACAAAAATGCCAAAATAAACCCAACACCGTGGCTTTAACTTTTAGTGGATAGTTACATAGTCTTTGTATTACAAATAACTGAGTGAAATGTAAGGAAGAGTCTACCGCAATTTCAAGATGTCATGAATTGACTGATTGATTAAATGAATATCCTTCAAATGCCTACTTCATACCAGGCACTCTTCCAGGTACTGGGATTTACCTGTACCTCTGGAAGCTTTCATTCCCGGGGAGCCGATGGACATTAACTAAGCAAGAAAATAAATAACATACTCTCGGGCAGAGACTATTTTAGTTAGTGGTAAGTGCTATGAATAAAGATAAATTACTAAAGAGTTAAGGAGTGTGAAGGAACCAATTTTGGATGGAGTAGTCAAGGCAAGACCTTGGGACAGAGGTGACATTAAAGCAGAAAGCTGAGTGAAGCGAGGGCTCAAGCAAACTGTGAAAGATCTCAAAGAAGAGCATGCCAGAACAGCAAGGACAAAGGCACTAAGGCAGAAATAAACTTGGCATGTACCAAGAACAGCCCAGAGGGTCCATGAGGCTTGTGCAGGAAGAATAAGGGAGAGTGGTAGGGTATGCTGTGGGAGAGATCGTGTAAGACTTTGGGAATTTATTCTAAGGGTGATGGGAAGCATGTGCCAGGAATTGTATCTGGCTATGTGTAAGAGAAACTCTAGGGCCACCTGGGTGGCTCAGTTAAGCGGCTACCTTCTGCCCAGGGTCCTGGGATCCAGCCCTGCATTGGGCTCTCTGCTCAGCGGGGTGTCTGCTTCTCCTTCTCCCTCTGCCCCTACCCCCTCTCTCTCGTGCTTGCTCTCTTGCTCTCTCTCTCAAATAAATAAATAAAATCTTTAAAAAACAATAGTTTGGAACCCCAATATGACATGGCTGAAATGCTAAAGTTCATTAGTCAGTGACGCTGCCTGAGATATCAGGTCTAGGGCTAGTTAGCCTGTGACATTGGAGAAATGTAATGCTTAAAAGCCCTTCATAAATTGGCTCCCACCTATCTATCCAGTCTCATTCCCATTCGCATCTGCTGTGGGTTCTTTCCATCTTCTCATGTCTCTTAAGACTTCAGTGCTATTTCTCAGCCTGTCTTCCCAACTCCTCTTGGCCCTTTTGAATGCTCCATGATGCCTCCGGCCATAATTAACTTCACATAGCGGCTGTTTCCAAAGTGTACCTTTGAAGATTATGTGCTTGAATTCTTGGTTTGGGATTCTGAAGGAGGAGGAGGAGGGATGCATTCTCAGTTGATGAAGAATGAAGGTGGAGTGGAAATAATTTGGATGGGGCGACTTTGTATTTTGCTTGGGGATTAATTTGACTGAAAGAACAAAACTCTTACAGTGACAAGGTCTGGAGGATGACAGTCTAGGGAGGGCTTGGCAGCTCAAAAATAGCCTCAGGCACCAGCTTCTTTCTCCTTTTTTTCTCTGCTGTCCTTAGGTTTAATTTACTCTTTGTCCTCATGCTTGTTACCTCATAGTCACAAGGTAGCTGCTGTGCCTTCAGGCATCACGTCTGTAATAAAGGAAAGACTGCGGAACAACAAATGCTTTGCCATAGAGTAGTCCTATTTTTTTAAAAAATCAATGTTATTTAGTTATAAATAACTAAATTTAAAAATAAACATATATTAAAGTGTACCTATTTTAAATGTTCTTTGAGTTTTGAAAAATGTGTAGACTATCATTTTACTCAAGACCCAGAATATTTCCGTTACCCCAAAAGTTCCCTCATGTTCCTTTGTGGTCAACTCCCTCCCACCCCTAGCACCGGGAAAACTTTTGTTGTACTTTCTGTCACTAGAGATTAGTTTTGCCTGTACTGGAATTTCATATAAATAGAATCACACAATATTTACTCTTTTGTGTCTGACTTCCTTCACTCAGGAAAATATTTTTGATATTCATACATATTGTGTATGTCAATAGTTTATTCCTTTTTATTGCTGAGTCATATTCCATGTATAAATATACCATCATCTGTTTACCTGTTCACCTGTTGATGGTTATGTGGGTTGGGCTGTCTATAGTTTGGGGGCTATTATAAACACAACTACTAGAAATAGTTTTGTATGGACATGTTTTCACTTACCCTGGGTAAATACCTAGGAACAGAATTGCTGGGTCATGTGATTATCTATATCTGCATCAGTGCCTATACCTGCACCTGTATTTCTCTCTCTTTCTCTCTCTTTTTTTTTTGAGAGAGAGTGCATGCATGAGAGCTGGGAGTGGGGGCGGGGAGGGGCAGAGGGAGAGAGAGAATCCTAAGCAGTCTTCATACTGAGCTCAGAGCCCAACACGGGGCTCAATCTCACAACCCTGAGATCATGACCTGAGCCGGAATCAAGAGTCAAGCACTTAACCAACTGAGCCACTCGGGTGCCCCAATATTTCTATG